>NW_023596746.1:4043503-4089859 GCF_011947565.3 Pollicipes pollicipes
ATAAGCGAAGTAACAGCCAATGGAAAGTGGACTCTAAGTGAATATGACGCTTTGCATGGATCCGCCCTGATCCGATTCCATCGGAACCTGAATGTGAAGCATGGATCCGTCATGATCCGATTCCATCGGATTCTGAATTCTGATCCGATCCTGAATAATGAAACATGGATCCGTCATGATCCGATTTCATCCGATCCTGAGTATGAAGCTTTTCAGTGGGTCCATTCGTGCAATGGAGAAATTCCTCCGATATGCTGTTAATTATGTCGAGCAACTTTCGTTATTTTTCATGTGATTCAGGGCAAGCGACATGGCATTTTCTTCGCGCATCGAAACAGCGGGAACCACCAGTTTCATTAGATACGATATGAATCCTACTTACATGGAGCGGTGCTACAAATTTCTTATGGGGGGACTTAGCACGGAATGACTTTTAAGAGCAGGGCATTGCAAATATCGAGTGATACTTAAAAGGTGGATCTGGAATTGTACCACGGAGGTTAGTCTTTGATGCTGTGAAAATATTACGCAACCGTGAAGTCCCACACTCCGTGAAGACTATGCATGGGTGGAGTGCATTGAATGAATTATCAAGTTCGAATATAAAGTCGCACGCACTGTTGCGCCTAGGCGACCTCAAGCATCCTCGATGGGCTGACGTTTCGTCACCCTTCATAATGACCATGCCTTGACAACACGCCCGACATAGCAACGTTTCATTCCGATGCATAGCATGTCAGCAGCAATTTCGTATCGTCAATGAGCGTCTGCTATACTCAATCACCAAATCAGTCGCCGGTCGAGCCTCGGTAGCCAAGAAGGGTGATGACCGTCGGTGTCCGACGCGGCCTCCGCGCCGGCCAAGGCACGGCCTTGCTTACCTGGGGCTGGCGGCGAGCTGGCGCGGCACGAGCGGCACTCGACGCGGTCCCGGACGAGCACGCTCCCGAGACTGGCCGCCGGCCGGCCGCTGGCGGCGGCGTCGCTCGTGTAAACAGAGAGGCCGCAGACGCCCAATTGCCGCCGGCCACCGGTACCCGCGAAACGGACACCCCCCGGCTGGGGGCCCGCTGGGCGCAAACGGCACGACCGACAATGGTACCCCCGCGGTAACGGACGGCCTGGCTGAGGCCCCGCTGGGTGCAGACGGCACGACCGACAATGGTACCCGCGAAAACGGACACCCGCCGACTGGGGGGCCCCGCTGGGCGCAGACGGCACGACCGACATGGTACCCGCGGTAACGGACGGCCCGGCTGAGGCCCCGCTGGGTGCAGACGGCACGACCGACAATGGTACCCGCGGAAACGGACACCCGGCCGACTGGGGGCCCCGCTGGGCGCAGACGGCACGACCGACAATGTACCCCGCGGAAACGGACACCCGCCGACTGGGGGCCCCGCTGGTGCAGACGGCACGAACGACAATGGTACCCGCGGAAACGGACACCCGCCCGGCTGGGGGCCCGCTGGGCGCAAACGGCACGACCGACAATGGTACCCCGCGGTAACGGACGGCCTGGCTGAGGCCCCGCTGGGTGCGACGGCATGACCGACAATGGTACCCGCGGAAACGGACACCCGGCCGACTGGGGGCCCGCTGGGTGCAGACGGCACGACCGACAATGGTACCCGCGGAAACGGACACAACCCGGCCGACTGGGGGCCCCGCTGGGTGCAGACGGCACGAACGACAATGGTACCCGCGGAAACGGTCACCCGCCCGACTGAGGCCCCGCTGGTGCAGACGGCACGACCGACAATGGTACCCGCGAAACGGTCACCCGCCGTACTGGGACCCAGCTGGCCGTGGACGACACGACCGAACGAATGCCAGTCCCACGCTGAGAGCAGACAGACGCACGGCACGACCCAACCCCGGCACGGTCCAACCGGACACGGGAACAGACAGATGCACGTACCCCGGCACGGTCCAACCGGACACGGGAGCAGCAGACGCACGTACCCCGGCACGGTCCAACCGGACACGGGAGCAGACAGACGCACGTACCCCGGCACGGTCCAACCGGACACGGGAGCAGACAGACGCACGTACCCCGGCACGGTCCAACCGGACACGGGAGCAGACAGACGCACGTACCCCGGCACGGTCCAACCGGACACGGGAGCAGACAGACGCCGTACCCCGGCACGGTCCAACCGGACACGGGAAGACAGACGCACGTACCCCGGCACGGTCCAACCGGACACGGGAGCAGACAGACGCACGTACCCCGGCACGGTCCAACCGGACACGGGAGCAGACAGACGCACGTACCCCGGCACGGTCCAACCGGACACGGGAGCATAGACGCACGCACCCCGGCACTGTCCAACCGGACACGGGAGCAGACAGACGCACGTACCCCGGCACGGCCCAGCCGGACATGGGAGCAGACAGACGCACATACCCCGGCACGGTCCAACCGGACACGGGAGCAGACAGACGCACGTACCCAGCACGGTCTAACCGGACACGGGCGGCGGCACGGGACGTAGCGGGTCCTTATAGGACACTTCAAGGGCCGTGGCACAGAATATGGTGGTCCCAAGGGGCGCAGACAATGCCGCAAGCCGTAGCGGCGCTCCAGCGGCGCGGTCAGAAGCGCATTCCTTAGCAGGGCTTCACCGATCGCGGACGGGGTCGCAGACCATAGCAACATTCCACCGGGCACAGATGGTGGTCATGGACAACAGACGGCTCCGCCAGGCCCAGACAAGATCATGAGCAATAGCAGGGCCTGACCAGGCACAGGCAGGTCACTGACCGTGGTGGGACGCTACCAGGCACAGGCAGGTCACTGACCGTGGTGGGACGCTACCAGGCACAGGCAGAGTTACAGACCGTGGTGGGACGCTACCAGGCGCAGGCAGAGTCACAGACCGTGGTGGGACGCTACCAGGCACAGGCAGGTCACTGACCGTGGTGGGACGCTACCAGGCACAGGCAGGTCACTGACCGTGGTGGGATGCTACCAGGCGCAGGCAGAGTCACAGACGACAGCAGTGCGGTACCGCACACGCGCCATATCAGGAGCCCACCAGGCACTGTGGTGCCCCGCGGTGCGGGCCATTCCCGCCCAAGTGAGAGGCAGGCGACGCCATACAGCCTCAGCAGCCGAGTGCATCGTAAAGCCTCATTGACGACAGGAACGCATCGGGTATGTTTGACAGACCATAGCAGGACCTCCATAGGGTACAGTCACATATCACGGGAGGGGTTTACCTCTCACGGACTGTTACAGGCCACACAAGGGCCCCCGTAGAGCACAGACTCACATTTCACGGGGGGGGGGGTTACCAGTCACGGACAGCCACAGCCCACAACAGGGCTCCCTATAAGGCACAGACAGTCAAACATCACGGGAGCGTTTTAACAATCACGGACAGCCACAGGCCACAACAGGGCCTCTTCAGACACAGACGGCGTCTCAGACGTTACAGAGCTCCATTAAGCACACATGACGTCATAGACCATAGCCCGACCTGGTCACACATACAGGTCATTGACCGTGGCGCAGCCTCGTTGGCTGAGCACGTTGTCACAGAAAATGGCGTTGAGGACGGGACGGGGCTGAGTCTGCTGGCATAAACAAATGTGCTGTTACCGTTAGCGTTGGACCTCTTGCCTCAAAGCTCTCATATATTTATTATTGCTGATGGCCTTTGTAGCCTAGGAAACATATCTCTGGTCCGTCAAAGTCCTTTTAAAAAGTGATCGGCGCGGGTTGCGAAAGGCTGCGTTTGCGTCTTTCAGCACCATTGAGAGGACAAAACAAAAACAAGTCTATACAAGAGCGCTCCAGTTGTTTTTCAAATCGAAACAATGGGTAGGATGTCTGAGTGGCCTCATGACCCCTTTGCATGGTACTGTTTATTCGACTGGTGTCTAACTGGGCCCCGCTGCATTCCACGGACAACTAATTCTGAAATGCACGGAAGCAGAAAAAGCAGGAGGCCAAACTCATCGTGTTTCGTGCGGCCTGTAAAATTAGCGGGGAAGCTTTGCTCCCAAAGCTTCCCCCCGTTTTATTTCGCCATCATACATCAAACCGTCCCTTGGGACCAAGCCATAGACTACCGCAAACATGAAATGGCGAATAGGTGCCTGCTGATTAAATAGAATCGCCTTATGACTCAAAAGATATGGCTATTTCGACAGCCATAACAACGAACCATTACCTTGTTCTTGTTGGTTGGATTGTTCGGGCACTTCAGACTCGGCAGATGCCAAACTAGGTCACTGCTGAACAATGCTTGCGCGCAAAAGGCTATTGGCCACTCATTAGCCTTTAACCGCGTCGGTATGCTTGAAAGCAATGCCTGTCATGTCATCGCTAAGTATCATAGTTGGTACTGGTACATGTTCTTGTGTCGTAGCAGCATCGTGTTGGAGTGTCTTGTAGAGGGCTCACTTTGCGCAAAAAGGGTTAATGTTCATAAGGGTGTTGGTGGTATAGTGGTTGAACTGAGCCTCCTGGAAACTAGAGTTGCGTAGTCCGATTCCACGCGGACCACGAGGCCCTTCCTGCCAATGTGGGAGACAGGCAATGTGATATAGCTTCAGTAGCTGGGCGTGTCGTTAAGCCGCAGTGGCAACGAGTCAATGTTAGAGCCTTGCAATCAGTCAAGTCCTAAAAGAGAATGTCTTTTCACTCCTCCAAAATCAACTCAAGCCGCCAGAAAACCTAAAATTGAAATATCAGATTAGGGGTTAACGGAATGTGAATATAAAAGGGGCATCCTGTTAAATTATATCCATCATAGTTTATGTGAATGCAAAGCGAGGGGGAACTAGGCCATGGAGAATGAGTGAGTGGGAGTATGAAAAGTGGGTCATGAATGTTTAAGTCCAACAAAAGGTTTTTACTCGGAGTAAAGTGGGTCACCATGGCCCAGTTCTCCAAGGCGAAGTCATGAATAATGAAGCTGCATCCCGGTCCGTAAGCATTGCTACCAGTAAGACAGAAGCCTTTTGTGCCATGAGACGAGCGATGCGGTTCCAGACGTGACTATCGCACTACGAAAATGACGCCAAAGGGCAAGCGCATGGAGCCGGACGCACGCTGGAGACTAAATAGGACCCAAATGTGCTGGGATGTGCTACTCTTGCGAGTTTAGCACACGTAGATGCACTGATAATTAACGTCTGCGTGCAATTCACAATCAGGATTTCTTGTGAATAAAGGAAACGAGGTATGGATTATGGATGCAAGCAAAAAGACATCACACTTTGTATGATATCACACTTTATTATTATCAGCCTATGAATTGTATCACCCTCGTGATCATAACTCACCGATCACGCGCCACCGCCAGGGTTTAGCCACAGCTCAAAGCGTCGAGTTTTGACAAAATAAGAAGTGGTTGCTTGATACTGTCGTTCAACTTACCTGCTGGTATACTGAGGGTCGATAATTGTCGGCATACATACTCTGAACTCAAAGCTGGGTATGCCATGGCGTGACAATTTCAATCCCCGCAATCAACGAATGTACAAGGATTTAAAGTTGCGTTAGGTGCGGAATTTCACTCTTTCAAGAAATTTCGCTTTCTTCTTTTGTTTCTGTGTTTTCCTTAACTCTTGCTTCAACTCTAAGTCTCGGCGTCATCCCTCGTGATGGCCTCCGCGTAACTAGGAGTAAAGGCTCCTCATTTCTCCGCAATATCATCATGATCCCCTGACGGATTCCCCACCCACAAAAATGGAAATCACGAGATTTCCAAAGCCCAACTTGCATAAAAGCAACAAGCGCCGTGATCGACTATAACTTGGATGAAGGCCCTATGGCAACACTCAGATGAAGTTCCCGTCTGTCTTTTAAAGTCACGCACTTGCACATGCGTTGTGTAATGCATAATGTTTTGCATACGTTTATAACTACAAAGCAGCGAGGTAGTAGGGCCACTTTGTTGGAATAACCACATTTATGAATAAATCAATTTATTTTTTTAGGTTAGCTGTGCGTGTGGGGAATGGTTAGTGACACTTGACCCTCACACTGCCTCCCGCATTGACCGTGTAATTGGGGCTTTACGAAGCGCTCACTGTATGAGGTCGCCCCCCTATCCTCCCAGCACGAAGGGCAACATCTACGGGCCCGCAGCAGTTTGGACATAGCGACAGTTTAGACGTATATATTTAGACAGTTTAGACATATTAGTACTCACTAATAACCAACCTAACCAAGTGAACGCTCCTTGTGACTAGTACGTCTACTAGCCTTAAATGTTTGTGTGGATTAATCATGCATGGCACTGTTTGTGGCGGCTATTGGCTAGCAAGCCCCCAATATTGATCTGTAGGTACTTGCCACCGAAGCAATTCCCTGTCATAAATCGACCTTTTCAGAGTGACTGCCAATAGAGGCGAAAACTTTGGCTCACCGACAATATCTGAATTTTTACGGCACGGATGCTTTCATCCTAACATGACCAGCAAGCATCACATCACTGGGATTACGCAACTAGCATTCATACACTCACACCCTCTCATGCATGCTTGTTTACCGGTCATATTAAAGGGAGGCCTATAGTGTGGTCGCTGCACACAGTCTGCACTTTATGTGCAGCGACCAGACCCTTCAGTTCTGAGCGGAATCCCACAGCCATACGCCACGCACTACTCGAAATTTGTTCCCAGGAAACAGTAAACACCTGATGCAAGGCTCAGCGCGGTATCAGCACGCCGTCCCATCCTCTGTTGTCACTGAATTATGCCGGAATCACTCGTCACCCCGTCGGAATCCCTCACTGGCTCACAACACTTATTTGCTGGTATCACTCATCGACTCGCCGGAATTTCTCATCGGCTCGCATGCGCGAACGTCATCCTCTGCATTCCCTGGAGTGATCCTAACAACGTTGCCCTCAGTGACCGAATTCACTGCCAGCGCTGAAGGTCTGTTGCTTATAGGCGCCTTAGCGAGTCGCAAGTGTAGTCGCAAGCCGATCCACTAGTGGAAAAATCAACCAACGCTTCCGCCATCTCAACACCCTTTTCCGACCTCCTCCTTCTGGAAGTCGCAAAAAGGCTTCTTCGCGATTGAAAAGCAAATCTTACGTTTTCTGCGAGTCGTGAATGCAGCAACGGTACCCTCATGTGCTAATGCTACTCTCGCTAGCGGATGGGATGGGTAAAAATGGGTAACCAATGGGTAAAAATGTGTCCCGTCTCATTCGTGAGTCGCGGAGAGATCGACCAACAGCCAACTCCCAAATTTCTATAGGAAGTGGGACCCTTCAACCCACGGCCATGACAACTGCCTACGTACCTTGTAGGACTTTCTCCGTCGCTACCCGTGAGACGCTTTTGCCTATGTGATGCGTAGGCAAGTCACATAGGCAAGGTCAAGTCACATAGGCTACCACCGTCGCTAACCGCCAGGAGTCGTTACGTAAAGCGTTCGCGACGCATTTAGCCCGTTGTGACAAAGCCTTCGATTGCACTCGTGAAAAATTCCGATCGCTCCAAGTTATAAGTGACATATGAAATCATGCGAGATACAGATTTTGGCGTATCAACTTGGACCTAACCACGGCACGTCATGCCTGACGTCGCTCGGTACGTTCCGACAGGACCCCGGAGAACGCTGTCGCAAACCGCGGTTGGTATAACGTCCTGTCAATATGTACGGCCAAAGCACCGCAGGTCAATGATGCCGTCGATGCGTCGACTCCGTCGCACTAAGCCCAGGGGTCAGATCACGTCACGGTCACTACGTGGGGCCCGTGCATGGGTCGCTACAAAATACGAAGTAGGTCAACATGTAGTGACAGTTAGCCCTTGTGCGTGCAAGGTTCAGGTAAAATTGGCAGCGTTGGCACGTTACCAGGCCTCACGGCCTGGTAACGTGCGGGTGATGATTGTTGTTACATCGGTATCAGAGTCCCCCTAAATCAGTCATTATATCAGTGCGTAGTGATGCCACCCTCCCCCCCCCCCCCCTTCAACATACAAAGCGATAATATTCGACAGCCTCGTCCTTCGTTAGGCATGGTGGACACGGTAGTGCTTGTCCTTAGTGATGTGGCATCGAGGGACAGCGTGGGTTTTTCCAGCCAAACGACTTCACTTTTAAGGAAAAACACGTAGCCAAATACCACTCAGAACGATAGCGGTATGAACATACTACTATACACAGCTGCATTAATCGTTCTGAAGGTAAACAGGCAATTGACTGTGTCCGCGCCGATTCAAAACGTTGCTAGGTGAAAGATAGCTGATTAACACCGCAGTGGTGTCGTCCTATTCAGTTAGTAACCTCGTCACAAGTCTTTATTGGAGCCACTGGCAGTGTCGCTATCAACAAGATTGCCTTCAACGTGTACACCTAATAAGGCATAACTAAAATGACAGCAGCGAAAAGTCAATATTGATGACCTGGGTGCATGGGGATCAATCCACCGGCTCCTCCCTCTACTGCCAGACGCTATCTCATTCAATGGAGATTACTGGCAACCAATAATTGTGTACCGCAACCTTAAACTGATGTAGCTGAAGCTACTTAGGGAAGGGGAAGGATGGTACACGTAATGAATAGAAAGGTGATCATCCTGGATGAGGATAGGTATCCCGTGGCAATGGCTTGAAATGCTAAAGCAATGAGGTAGCCGTCCATGTAGCAATTGTCTAGCTTTTAGCTAATTAATGGTTTGATGAAGTAATTTGTGAGTGACCTCAGATATTATCTTGCTCGAAGCTGTTAAGTCGCGACGCGTTAAGCGGTGCAAAGCAAAGGCTTACGCGCGATTGCACACCAAGCATCGCAACCTACAGATGCATTACGCGGCTTACCAACACAATGTGGTGCAAGCCCAATGGCACCACGCGACATGCAATGGACCAGAAATAATGTGAAGTGCGCAATCGCAGGAGACCTACAGAACCCATGTTCTTAACTTACGTTTGATCACGCAAAATTATAAACAAAAAAGGAAAAGAAAAGAGAAAACGGCAGGGCATCTCAGAGAATGTCGGAAGGATCAGCAGCCTTCCGCCGGGCTTACATCGCTGAAGGGGGCTGTGGCACTCGTGGCTGTCGTCGCGCACCGGACCGATAGCTGTTCAGGCCTCCGACTGGGTCGGCGTTTTTAAAAAGGACCGACGGAGTCGCCATCTGTTGGTCGCTCTGGCGCGCATGTCCGGAGCGAGCACTCGAGCTGAACGTAACAAACCAAACCGTGCTCGTGCGTAGGGAAAAAGCGGCACGTGGCGGCGTATTTATTCAGCGGCGGACAGATACGCCAAGAGCAGCATCTGAACTTGACCTGTTCGATCTCGACACCCGGGGTAGCAGATCAATGGGCACACCGCCAAAATAACAGCATTCGCACATTGAAAGTAACGGCATCTGGCCCGCGGCGGGTAGATACACCGCGCGCTGCATTTGTCGCGGTTGCCATCAGGGTATTGGGAGATAGGCATCATTGTTGGTGGACGTTGACCGCACTGGCAGGACCATACACCTATGTAGCTGGGATAGCCATGGACCATACGCCTATGTAGCTGGGATAGCTATGGACCATACATCTATGTAGCTGGGATAGCCATGGCCAGTCACGACTCTCGGTTTAGGCTAGAGCATCTGCACCTGTATTCGAGGCCAGTTGTGGAAAAGTTAGCACTGGCCTCTTTCTGGCCGACTGCTATGGGCCGGAAAAGTTCGAGATCTGCTAGTAGGGTTTAGCCTGAACACTCCCAATACTGCGCAGTTGGTTTCACGTCCTCATTTGCTCTGACTCTGAGGTGTGACGGCAATGCTTCAGAACGCCTCGAGACGGTCGGATCCATAGTTTGCGTGCCACAGCGCGGAACATCACATATCGACCAACCCCTTCCGTGGGCGTGGCTCATGGGTGTCGATTTCCCAAGACTATCGGGGAAGGGGGAGGCAAAATCGTGAAAGTCGCCAAGAGAAGATAGCTACAAAAGAACTTATCGAAATGCATCCACTTTTCTTCCGGTTATTCACTTTATACGTTAGCATACATATATATATATATATATATATATATATATATATATATATACCTGTGCTTACACACACACACTTATACATACATATACCTGTGCTTATACACACACCTGTGCTTATACACACACACTTATACATACATATACCTGTGCTTATACACACATACTTATACATACCTATACCTGTGCTTATACACACACACTTATACATACCTATACCTGTGCTTATACACACTTATACGTGTGTATAAGCACAGGTATGGGCACGCGTGTGTATAAGCACAGGTATGGGCACGCGTGTGTATAAGCACAGGTATGGGCACGCGTGTGTATAAGCACAGGTATGGGTATAAGCACACACACACACACGCGCCGCGCGCGCGCGCGCGCGCGTGTGTGTGTGTGTGTGTGTGTGTGTGTGTGTGTGTGTGTGTGTGTGTGTGTGTGTGTGTGTGTGTGTGTGTTTGGTGGGTTCTGGAAAGATAGACGACGATCGTGACTATGGATGACTTCGGTAACGTACATCGTGGACTGAAATGAGATCGAAGTTGTATATTGACACTGGCAAACTACATTCGTCAGGGAATGTTCAACCTTCATTCAGAATTAAATATAAAATGATAGATCGGATAGTTATAAACATGCGTGCCCGCAAGCCTACAGAACAAAAACCCGACGCCCGGCGTTGCAGTCTCTGGGGGCCGCACAGGATCACCTCCCTCTCCCCCCTCCTGGTTATCACTAGGCAGTGACTAACAAGCGAACGAAAATCCAGGTGAATATTTTAGATTGACAATAGGAACGAAATGGCACTTACAGAATGGCACACCATATGATTCCACCGCGAGATGGCGGTGGAATCATATGGTGGAGCTGGAAAAGTAAAGATAACCATCTATAGTTTTGGCGTTGCTGTAACCGTTGAGCCGCTCATAGGCTAACCTCAAAATTTTGCACATGAAGTATGCGGCCCAGTCTAATCTTTGAACAATGCGAATATATTTGAAAGATTTTTCGGAAGGATTACTCTACAACGGCCGTTCTCGCGCGCGTGCGCCTGCCAACGCCGGGTGTTATCTGCAGCAGCCAACACCGCTCGCCTTGGTGGAAGCTGTAATCCCGGCCCATCGGTATTCTGGTTCCTAAGATGGCAAGCGAGCAAGCGCAAAACTTTTTACGTTATTGCTTCACTAGTCGATTCTCCGAAGGGATTGGCGTCCGTGGATAAACATAGGTTGAACCTTTCAAGGTTTGGTCTCACTTAAACTCACTTTATTGAACAGTTGTGAGACCCTCCCTTTTTCTAGGCAAGGATAAATTTCTCACTAGTTTGCTGGACGCTCTGTTGTCGCTATTGTCTCGATGATATATGTTCTAGCGTTCTGGCACTTTGAACAATGTATCCATATGTTATGGGTGTGTTCTCCAAGAATGCGGTTTTTAGGTCTATGTACTCAACACAGAAACAATGATTAAATCTGAAACTACAGCTCTGTAGATGTGATTTCTTTCATCCGGAATTTTTGTACGATGCGCAGTGTGAGAACCCAGTTCAATTTCAAATCTTTCTGCAATGGGGTTGAGATCCTCAAACTTTTTGATGCCGCTTCGTGGCTGGTATAAACTGCCGACAATCTTTCAACGATTTTGATCCAATTGCCTCTTGACTCAGACGCTTTTCACTTCGAAGCGATGCTGTGCGCTGGGTGGTGATGTAATGGAATGGCGAATCCGCCGCGCGTGACGATCATGGCGCCTCTATCACAAAGGTGTAATTTTGGGGAAAAACAGGTTTCGGGCTCTGAGCGCTGCCCTGCCCTGAAAGCCTGCCCCAAAATGCAAAAAAGCAGACCTCTCCCCGGATTTGACCTACTTTCCTCCCAAAGCTGGAGAGCTGTAGTCTAACACAGTTGAAACTACACTCCTGCTCCAATACATTTCCTCGCTTTATCTCGGCGGGAGGCGTCGTCGACGAGCACCATCATCATTTTTGGTGGCCTCGATAGTCGAAACCAAGTTTCGTTAGTCGACGAATGGTCGTGTTATGTAGCTTTAAACGCATTTGGACGTGTTTGGCTTCGGAAATAAAGTGGAAGCTGATGCGCGCGAATGAGAAAGGCTGCCACCAGCGTCCTAGAATTGCCGACTTTGGGTGTAAAGCAACACCCTATGGGGAAGAATTTTTCACTTCTTCTCCCATATTTTATGTGAATTTTTCACTCCTGCCTGACATTGTCGAATCGCACAAGCCAAACCACTATTTCCCCTTCTGAGGTTTTCAGATGTCATCCAAAACCGAGCTCACTTAAAACCACCAAGCATAAACGAGGCTCCACAGAACCTGGACACCTATGGCTATGTCCTGCCTCGCCTACATCTGAATCATGTCTATGTATGCACAGAGCAAGAGCGCCAGGTACCTCCAAGCCCAAGAACCCAAGCGTCTCCAGCCGCTTGCACGCATTAAGTTTGGTTTGTTTACAAAATGCATCACAATCGGCAGCTGTGTGCCAAATGCAAGGTTTTCACGTATCCCCTATTTTTTGGTCTCACCACCGCGCCACGAAAGCAGAGCCTGGTGCAAACACCAGCAAAGCCTGGTAGAGAATTTTACTCCATGTTTTTCTTTTTCCCCGAGGAAACTTGACCACCAAATTGCATCACTTCCGAAATGCAGGAGTGAAAAATTCAAGAAATGTCTTCTAAATGAAATTTACAAGATGAATATTACCATTCGAGCACTCATGTTAACGAATTTTAAGCCAAATCAGCTGATTACAAAATTTGGCCAGAAAAGTGTCAGTCTTGATATTTAGTTAACTACCTTTGTTTTTCTTGGTATCATGCATGTGTGATGCCACTTTATTCTTTCTTCCTTTCCGATCGCCTTTAGAGGTACCATCTGTTGCTTAAAATGTTGACCAATTTCTCTGCAAGATGCTCCAACTGCAAACTTGTACGTATCTCACACATAAATAGGATTAATTCGCCAGCCGCCCAAACATGTTTGATATGCATCTAAGAGTGAACAATTCACAGGGAATGAAAGAGACAGTTTAAAGCACGGGACTTATTTTCACCGCCATTTTTGCTCTGTTAAACCCTCGGTTACCGTTTTCTTGGCTTATGGCGGTGCTCAGTAATGATAAATATAAGCCTTTCGAGTGTCTAATTCACCAGGCTACCTGACAAGGCTATCTTTGTGCTGCCATACAGAGCTTTGGGACAGACCTGACGTAGCTAATGCAGAAGTGTTTGATGGCGAAATTCTACCCTCCGGAAATGTTTATCATGCACACCTCTTACTTGTTTCGCATTTTAACCTCGAAGGTTGGTGGAATGATTGATATTTATATTTGGGGGGTGAGTGGGACGACTCTATCTCCCAGCAGACCATGCAAAAGGTACGGGCTTTTTGTTTTGGGGGAGCAGGAAGAAGCCAGAAAGTCTCCTGTGGACCGAGTAATTGCTTACCTTACCTGCTTTCAACACATGATTGGTAACCAGAGTTAGCCATTTTCTGTTGTAATCCATCGAGGTTTGTCATAAGACAAATTATGATGCCATAAGGCATGCAATGGGCTTATTTTGTTCCATATTTTTGATTATGTGCCCAAATTTCTGGAAGTGGTCCCTCATGGCTGCTTTAACCAGATTTTTTCTATAGTTGTGATGGTTTGCTGACTGGCAATTGAATGTACAGTATACATGCAGCATATTTGAACACAGGGATACTCTATGCTGCATAGCAATTATCATCTGGGTTCAATATTAGCATGCAACAAATCGTCAGACCAGACCATTTAAAATGTGAAGGCAGCATCTCAAACTTTGTTATTATATATGAATAAACGAGCCTAAATAGATGCCTTTGCTGCAGCTGAAGAGGCAAGCAGCAATACTGGCATGGTCATCTAAAAGTTTTGTTACTTTTGGAGAAGAGAGATTGTTTTGGGGAGCACACCCATTATTGCCCCTGACATAGGTTAACCATAGAAATCGAAATAAGTTGTTCAAAGTGATTTAAAGTGTTTTGATTTGTGTGTTGTTAACTATGTCTGGTGTCAACACGGATACGCAAATGAACTGAATAAAAACGCAAGTTGAAACCAGACAAAAATTAGCTTTATCATGTTTTTACCACAAGTGCTGCTGTCAACAGATAGCCGAGTTGAGATGATGTTCAACGCATGGGCTACTCTAAGTTAGGTAAAGTTGGTTAAGTGCATGGCAAGTGGCAATAGGAGTTGTGCGAGAATCAGTAACTCACAACTGCTTACTTCATGTCATTCTGTCTAACCCATGATATTAACAGGTTAGACAGAATGAGAGGAAATAATGCATCTTTAGGTTAGGCATAGTTAGGCTATTTTCACTGAAATAAGCATTGCTATTTTGTAAGAAACAGCGACAAAATGTTTGATTTCCATGACCCCATCTTCACAGAAGCCAGAGGTATGTCTATTTTGTTTGACTTGGTGATAGGCTGATGTGTAGGAGTCCAAGGTTTTTTTGGTTTGAGTGCATTATGCTTGTTGAATTTTCTGTTGTTATTTCGTTATTGAATTCCTTTGCTTTGTTTTGTGTTAAAAGTGCTGTTGAAGGGAAGTGAAAAGTACAGCATCAAATTCTCGGCTTTAATAATTTGTTATGCTCATTACACTGTCATGAAATTACTATGATTTAGTGTATTCTGTTTCACTTTAATGCCCTAAGATGTTAAAAAACAAAACAGTTTTGTCAGGTTTCTGATAGTACGTCCATGGCAACTTGAAATATTTGTCTTTGTTTGCTGAAGCGTCACTCACGAGCTCATAAGTCCCATCTATGTGAATTGGTTTTTTCTCTCCCGCACGGTCTTTCTGCGACGGAATTTTTCCCTCCCACCCTAATTCAAAAGCGATTCTAGCTCCCTGGCTGCCACGAAAATCCTCGGCAGGCAGCCGCAAGGCGGGCTTCAAACTGCAACCCTCACTCGTGATGAGCATATTCGAAATCCCTGCTTTTATTTTGCTGATCAGCGTCGGACGATTAGCACTATCGGTTTATTCACGCGGTGTCGATCGTCAAGCTTTCGGACTATTTCATAGAATATTCACGTCCAAGTGGAGGCTAGCAAATTTTTAGGATTCTTTTGGGCGTGACGGCTCGTAAATTGGTCAAGTTTTTGCGTGCTTATATTCGACTGGTATGTTTGAATTCTCCGATAGCACTTCTTGACAAAATATTGCAGCAAACGCAGTTTGTTGCAATCTGAAGAATTCGAAGCATCGATGAATAGCTTCAAAAACATTCAGACAATAACACAAAACTGGACCTGAGTTAGCAAGACGTCTGAATTGTTCAATTAAAACAAGCAAAATGCAGCGAAACACAGAAAATGCTCCAGTGAATATGGTACGCATGCGTAGCTCTAAGTTTGACGAGCTCCATCAGCTCATCGTCATCATTATCAGTATCATCATCATCATCATCATTATCATCATCATCATCAGCTCATCGACTTAACATCATATCACAGTTTGCACCTTCTTAGTTCCTCGTACCTTTGACACAATTATTCGAGATATCTAAAACTTATTTAATTTCGGGCTCTTTGCTTGTACATACCTAGGCTCCAGAATGTTGGAGGGCCAAACTCACCGTGGGGGGGGGGGGGGCAAACTGAACTTGGTGCTGGTGGAGGTGGTGGTAGTGGCCCGCCCAAAAGAATACAAATCGACACCAGTGCCTGGAGCTGTCTAGACACCAACCATGCCGCCCAACACTGTACGATCCGTAGGGACGTCAGCAATCAATTGTGAAGCGACCAATGTCGAGTTTTTCGAAACCGATCTTGAAAGCAACGCGCTGCCGCCCGAACCGAGTGGGAAGTAAACGTAACAACGGCAACAGGGTGACACGTGACCTGCCGCAAATTTGTCGGATTCGTCGGCGCAAAAAGCCAAACCCGCTCGCCAGCCTGCCGCTGGCTACGAATCAGGGCAGTAGAACATTATGAATTACGAACGAACATAATGCTACGAATTCGCTGTACAGTCTCGTGTTTCTGCTGAAGGTCCTCCGCACAGCAGATACATTCCGCCGGCGCGTGGCTGCGCACTCAGCAGCCAGGGGCAGCCATAACACGGATCACACAAAGTCGGCCGGGCGACAGTATGTAGTCGTACTACCACACAGATGTGTTCTGCACACCTGGACACATATTGGTTCAGCTGTGCGGGAGGCAATCCGCTGTGAAACGGAACAAAGTTTCGAACTGGCATGCGTATTGCCTTCTATGTCAATACCGGTTCAGGCCCTAAGGCGGGACAGCCAGGTTTGGTACGCGGCAGTGTTTAATGCATCCTATCTCGAGACTGCTGTGGATTGTTGTTATACCAGATCATTGAGCCGTCGAATATCCCTGAATGACTTAAATCGAATCTGAATGTACGACTCACGGCGCGATAACCGCCACATTATCTGGAGTCTTTCTGCCACCAGCCGCGATCGCCTGGGTGCCAAAAGTGCCTCTCCCTCGGGAAATTTGTGGCACCATGGATAGTCGCGACCAGTGCCAACGAAGAAATGCTTAGAAGACAGCACGTAACTGACGACGTCATGGGTACAGGGAATGTCTCACATTCAAAGACAAGGAAACAAGCATCAGATATGATGAACTAAGCTCACTGTTAACTATCTGCAGACTTAAAGTGGAAAAGGCTGCACTACACAACATCGTTTCTCTGTTTAGTAAATGTGCTCTTAATACGTCATTGCTAGGTTACGTCATCGTACCTTGCACGACATAGATTGAGACCCAATTGACAGCCCGTATATCTGGAACTCCTGCTCACGAACGCCAGATATGGATGATTCGACCATTATTTTTTCATAGACCCTAATCCTCACATGGCCAATAGAACGGCAGCATTTGAAAGGCGTTATCATGGCGTCATGAATGCCTTGGTGATCCTGAAATAGTCTCCCAGAAGTGGTCTGCGCATCCTCGCGTGAGCGTAGTTCAGAAACTAGAAGCGCTTGAGTCTTAGGAACGGCAGGGCCGTGAACTCCACCGAATGATCTTTAAGGTGGCTATTTCAAGTCAAAACCCCATGCGAATGTGGAGCACTCCCTTTGAGGCATTCAGGACCTATGCCACCCAGACGAAGCCCTGACAGCACCAAAACCTAATCTCGTCGAGGCGTTGCTTCAGGCAGTTGCTCTGGCCGCGGTAGACGTCCAGCCGGGACACACGTCCACCACCGAGAGCAGCTCCTCGGGCGGTGCAGACCCGCCCCGGCTGCGCACGGTGGCCTCAAACTCTCCCAGGCCGGGCGTGGAGACAAACCGCACCACGTTCTCCTCGAACGCCTGCACCAGCGCGCGCTGATGCCGGCCGTCTCGCACCAGCGATGCCGGGGCGCAGCGCCTTTATCGGCCAGCGGGTGCCGCAGCGT
Organism: Pollicipes pollicipes; assembly: GCF_011947565.3. Lineage (NCBI taxonomy): Eukaryota > Metazoa > Arthropoda > Thecostraca > Pollicipedomorpha > Pollicipedidae > Pollicipes > Pollicipes pollicipes. The sequence goes on from NW_023596746.1 coordinate 4,060,921, forward strand.
GGCGTGCACGTCGAAGATGGTCAGACGGCGGGCGCTGGCGCGTAGGTGCTGCACGCGCTGCGGTACCGCGCCGCGCGCCACGGCGGCAGCAGCGCGAAGAACGGCAGTTTGACCGCTGACTTCTCCTAGAAACAAGGGCTAGTTTTTTTGACGCATTCTGACGCGGCCCAAACGCATGGTGTTACATGAGAGCTTGGTCGTAGATTAATAATAGTGCCCAGATCTGATGTGCAGCAGGCGTTCCTGGGGTGCCCGGGCCGCTGTATCCAGGCGTAGTTTTCTGTTCAGATGGCGGCCCCCGAGTTTGAAGGCAACGTGGATCACATTTTGGGAAAAGTCCGTTTTTATTTTGGGGTCAGGTTAAGTCGTTTTCCCTTGTTCGGCCTCCCAAACTTATTTGGCGAGACTATGCCGCCGACTATACCGCACCTACGCCTCTGACAAAATTAGGATGAAAGTGAGGCACAAGGCGAGAACATGCCGGGTGATGGCGAGAACGCAACGCAGCCCGTGAATCGCAATGAAGCGTCCCACCCATACAAGTGTACATGTAATACATACATACCTACATACTGGTATACACCCCCCCACACACACACACACACACCCCACACCACACACACACACACCACCCACCCACACCCACACCCCCACACCCCCCACACGCGCACACACACACACCCACACACACCCACACCCCACCCCCACCCCCACCCCCCACCCCACACACACATATATATATATATATATATATATATATATATATATATATATATATATATATATATATATGCTACATGCCTACACGCAACGGAAGCAACCAAAGCCTTTCGACGTACATGAACAGCCAGGGACATCTTGTTTCCTCGCACCAGCTCACCACCGGTCTGCAGAATTCGACCCCCAACAGCACGGTTCCGCCCCTCGCCGGAAGCGCGCTGTTTACATGTGTATGCAAGCACGCGTCGAGCGTTCCGATCTGCTAATGGATCCCAGCTCCCCCTCCCTGTTCAACTGCCGCAACCTGTTGGGTGCCGGGTGTCTGCTCACACCAGCGTTTGGTGCGCTGGTGCAGCCTGAGAACGGCTTGCGCGGAGACGGCACCACTCCCAGACACCGCCCGCCACGGTGACAGCAGTGCAGCAGCATGAGAAGGTGAGGAGGACAGATAGAAGATCGGCCTCCCGGACGACCTTCCACCGTGTTCCGCCTTATATCGTCATTCCCACGCCAACGCCACACTGACCGCTCCCCCGCCACCGCAACGCCGTCCGAAGTCCTGCATCCGCTGGCGTGACGCACGGCCGTCTCAGCAGTCCAAAGCCAGCATACGAGGCTATTGTGTATTACCGGTAAGCATGCATAACGTGATCCGAGCGGACATAATGGCACACCACGCTAAACGGTCTGAGGGTTGGCGGCGGCGAGACGGAGCGCCGCGCACCGGCCGGCCCGCCCACGCCGGGTAAACTATCACAAGGCAGATCAACGGAAACAATATCGCCGCTCCGTGCGGGCGCCGCTGCGCGCTCGGCTGATATGTGAACTCTGCCGCCGGGCAGCCGGCGCTCGAACCCGCTCGCGGCGGACGGGCGTATACAGGGGTAAGCGTACGCGTGCCGGCCGGCCCGCTCCCGGGGCGCGGAGCCGCCCCAGGGCCGGCTCAGGCCGGCGGCCGGCCGGCGCGACCCAACGATGGGCGGCCGGCCTCAGCGTCCGCGTCCGCGTGCCCACCACGGCCGGGCCCGTGGCCGACGGTACGCTCGGCTGTCCAGGACCGCGCGCCGGGCGCCGGGCGGGGGGCGTCTGCCCGGCCCGGCCGCGTGGCCGGCGACAGCCGCCCGCTGCCGGAGCCGGCTGGACAGGGACCCGCCACGTGCTCCGCCCAGTGTAAACAGTCGATGTGACAGCGACGCGTCGCTCACACAAATCATAAATCAGACGGGCCGCGCTCCGCGCCACCATCACAGACAGACCGGCCGCAGGACAAAAAGACAGACAAAAACAGCCGGCTGCCGACTGACAAAAACGACTGTCCCGCGCCTAAATGCACTTACAACCACCCCCGCGGACCAACTAAGACTGGCGCGCATACACGACTTTCTTTCGCACTGTACAGTATTACTTCGTCTGCATAAAGGTAGTCACTATCGGCCGACAGGCGCGGCCGGGGTGGCCGCGTGGCCGCACTCATCCGCCACCGCCTCACGGCTCGTCCTCGGCCGGTGTCACGGTGCGCCGCTCGTCCTGGATCCGCTCGAACACCTCGTACAGGAATTGGTGCTGGGGGCGGGAGCACACGGGTCAGAGCGGACGCCAGTAAGCGTCGGCAAGTTCAAAGCAAGAGCGAGCTGGTCTGGGCACGAGTCTGCGCAGATATCTACCTTATCTACCGGGCGTCTATTTCTATCTATCTTATATCTACCGGCGTCGCCATGGGCCGACGTGGACACGGGTCAGTGTATACGCGGGTAAGTGCGGGCACGAGTCAACGGAGCGCAGGCCGGCGTGGGCGCGAGTCAACGGAGGGCGGGTCGGCGCGGGCGCGACTCAACGGAGGGCGGGTCGGCGCATGCACGAGTCAACGGAGGGCGGGTCAGCGCAGGCAAGTCAACGGAGCGCGGCTCGGCGCGGGCGCGAGTCAACGGGGCGCGGACGAGGCGCGGGCGCCACGCGGTGACGGGCGGCTGCGGCTCCCACCCCGGCGGACACCGCCACCACCACGCACCGGGGCGGCGGCGGCGGTCGACGGCGGCGCATACCGTGGCGACCGTCACTCAGCACCCGGCCGGCGGGCACCGCCGTTTGCAGGGCACGCGGCCAGCCGCGGACGGCCGGGGCCCGCCCGGGTGACTAGCGGGGGGCTGCACGGAAACAGCAGCGCAGCCACGGGCAGGGGCGCTCTGGTGCTTCGGGAAGATAGCGGCGGTGCTTGGCGAGGCGACGTAGCATACGTCTTACGTAACACGCTCACAGAGCCTGGATTTCAATCCCCCCTCCCCCTCCCCCATGATTCATATCAAGATTTTAACCGCACATTTAGGTTACTGAGTCACCAGGACACTCGCGGCAGTGCCCGCTTCATGCCATACATGCTTGCCATGGCGTGCAACAAATGCGTGCACTTGTCCGGATGAGACACCACGTACCGACAGAGTCCAAGAGGTGATAGAGGCGTTGTTTACCCACATTCAATGTCGCTCGACTCTTTGCGGGGGAGGGCGGGGCTACTCAGCGGTTCAATGGTCCAACAGATGGTTCAAAAAGCACTGAACATCTACACCCACACCGTCCTCAACCTAAATAATACCGAACGTGTGTCGCCCACGCTGCTCGTGTTGGGTCAGCCTACAAAGCCTGACATCATCACCGAGTGGGACACGATGACAATGCCAATCACTCTGTCGAACACCCGTTCACCCGGGGCGTTGTGCCAACGGGCGGCCGGTCGAGGCTCGGTGTCCTCCGGCACCACTCGGGTCACAGCTGACGGGATGTCGCAGCTCCCGCGAGCGCGCGCCGAGGCCTGCGCTGATGCCCAGCTTCTCCAGCGCGACACGCGTGCGGAACTCACCGCCGTCAGACGCTCGCCCGTCTTCCACTGTTGACGCCTTGGCAGCGCAGGCTAGTCGCTTGCCTGCGATCGAGACGAGCCTGGTGCCCCGTTTCTACCACGGTATGTGTCCCGTTTTTTATCACCGTGTGTGTAGATGTCCGTGTGTTTTTACTTCTGCGTTCAGTGTATGTGATGTGGAGGCCGGAAACGTCACATCATGGAGGATCCCAAATACCATCTGTATATCTATCTTGTCGGTGATTATTCCGGGTTAGATAAACTCCAGCTGAACCTTACATTAGAAGGACAGGCATTTGTTCAGGATCGATGACAGCGAAACATGGAACTGGGGATGACAACTAATCGTGAAAGACAAATGTACGCTTTCATTTGCAAACACATCGGCGTGTGTGTCGTGAACAGTGAGAATGCGGTTTTGTCTATTGAACTGTCCGCTGCAGGTCTCCGCACGAATGCCCAAACTCGGATTTCTGACATGCATCACAGGATCATACTTCAGCCAGACACACTACAGGGAAACCACCGTTATGTCGCGGGCTAGCAGTGTGCGCTCCATAATTTTCCGCGCACGTGCAACATTTTCTTGCGCAACAATTCATCCCTCACACTCGCTTGTATACTACTTTGATATTATACACAGAACTTCTTCTCAAGAAATATTGTGCGAATATTTCAGAGCGACGGGTAGTCTGTTTGAGCCGCTGACTGTTCACTGGTGATGACCTCTGATACAAAACAGAAACTATTAATCCGGATGAAATCAGGGCGTCACTTGCGTGGTAGGACGACTGTTTTAATTGGTCCGAGGATACAATAAACATCTGACTTTTCAAAACACGTTGCCAAGGCCTCAAAACCTTGAAATGTACTTCATGCTCTGCTTTCGAATTAATTCTGGACGTTGAAGTTACTTGTCTACCCTTGAGAAGTCGCATAGCTTACATGCAAGGTATGGGATTTTACGATTGTCAGGAATGATCGGGGCCCACTCAATCAGTCAGTCAGTCCTCACTTACGGCGGGTTGTCGTCCATTGCTAAAAGATCATGACCAAGTTTTAATCAGCCGATCGGGCTCGGACGGCGGCGAACGACGTCATAGTGACGTCACACCTCAGGCTCCATATCGCGGAGGCGGCTTGCGTTCGTTGACTCTCCGGCTTGACGTTGGCTTAACCCTCATAACGTACGTCACACAGGGCGGCCTGCCAGGCACTCACGACCGGAGTGACCGCTCGCATGTCAGGCACCGAAGGCAGCAAAGAGACAGAGAAGGGACAAGGCCGGGAGGGGGGGGGGGGGGGGGGGCGGCGTAAAGCAAAGGTAAGTACCGCAGAGAGGTAGAGAATGCTATTACAGGGAAACATGCGACGATGTCTGAGCGACCGTCATCAATTCGTTGGGATACTTCACAGATCCTTCAGAATAATGTCTGAGCAGGACACGTATCTCTCCCCTAAACAGCGGCTTGTTGAATTATCCTGGCAGGACCGCAAATCTCGCATACGTCGAAACATAGCACGCCTCATAACCTACGCTAGTACACCCTGCATCGTACATAACTTCACGTTCACATGGAGCACGCGGTAACATATTAACTGACACAGTCGTTATGCATCGCGCCAAATGGCCCATCACGCTACTGTTTACCGAGTGCCGACCAGCGACGCCCCGACCCACGAGGATTCATAGCCCCGATTCTGGACCATGCAGCAGCCCATGTAGCTTCGGCGGCTGGAATGGGACCCGTGTAGAACTGAGATGCGCCCAGAGCAGTTGGCTGGAATGGCATCCGTGTAGAGCTGAGAAACGCCCAGACCAGTTGGTTGGAATGGACCCGTGTAGAAATGAGCGGCGCCCAAATCAGTTGGCTGGAATGGAGCCGTGTAGAAGGGAGCGGCGCTCAGATCAGTTGGCTGGAATGGAGCCGTGTAGAAGACAGCGGCGCCCCAGAACAGGTCGCGAGTCCCCAGACCCCGTCCAGGCGCTCTGAACCACCGACGGGTCGGCAACATTCAGCGAACCTTGCGAAGCGTTACCAAGCCACGCTGGAGTTTGTCTCGATCAACATAACAGCTAGGCGTAATCTGACGAGGGACACACCGCCCACCATGACCGTCTGGTACGGCGCTAACCGCTACCCAGGACGCTGCAGTTGTCGCCCGTGACGGTCAACCTCCCCTGCCGCTTCCCCGCATAGTAACGAGCAAAGGGAGAGGTTGTATCTCGCGACAGTTTACTCGCGCCTCTGCTTACTGCGGACTATCAGCAGACCCGTACGTCGGGCTAGAACATCACTCAACCAGCGCCTCAGCAAGGGCGCCGTACCCCCGGGGCGTCACTGAAAGCTACTGCCAGACAAAACAACAAACGATGGTTTCCTCCCTTCAGCACATGCTGAGATCAAGAGCAGTTCCGTTTCACGTCTGGAATGAGCCTCGCGAGACTTCAGCACGGCGCCAACCAAGGGAATTAAATGAGATGGCTCACAGGCGGGCCCGGTGTTCTGATAAGACCCCAAAAATGCTGCGGTTGTGCTATACTTCCCTCCGTTTGAGACCTGCTTGTGTACGAACGCAGCCTAACGGCACGCTTTTGGATCCAGGTACAGAGCGCGTCAAGTCATCTTAAAATCAATGACCAACACAGCGCAAAATACGCGATAACCGACTTCGAAAGCTTTGAAGCTTGTTGAGTGCGGTGTGTTCCATCTACATTACTGAACCAAGTCAGTCACCCAACAAAAAAGCCATAAAAACGGGTCGAGACGGGCCACGAATACACGAGACTGGACCAGACCGTGACCGGCTGGCCGTCAGCACCTCTCGTCAATGAGAGACGGGGAGAGAGACGGGGCAGGAGACGGGAGACGGGGCAAAAGAAGGGAAACGGGCAGGAGATGGGAGACGGGGCGAGAGACGGGGTAGGAGGCGGGAGACGGGGCAAAATAAGGGAAACGGGCAGGAGATGGGAGACGGGGCAGGAGACGAGAGACGAGACAGGAGACGGGAGACGGGCATCAGACGGAAGACGGAGCAGGAAACGGGAGATGGGCAGGGGACGGTATTCGTGCAGCGGACGGGCAGCGGCGCACGCGGGACCGGGCGCGGTCACCGCCGTCACTCACGTGTGGCGTGAACACCTTGACCCAGCGCGGTGTATGGTCCTGTCGGCTGTACTGGAAACAGAAGGCCGCTTGACCGTCGTCAATGTCCCACTGCGTGATGCTCGACCACGGAAACTTGATGGTCTGGCCCTGAAACAGCGGGACCTTCTTAGAAAGGAATGTGGCGCGTGGCGTACGCGCAAGTTAGTGTTTATAGGAGGCAATGGAAATAGTCACAAGCGGGACAGAAGCATTTGTTAATGTTCGACTCAGGGGATACCACCTACGCGCGTGGATCGTGAAAACGATGACGAGACTTGGATATAGCTTTTACATATCACAGCCAGCAGCAACCTTGCCGCACGGCTTCATTTCTACCTCGAACTTGCAACACGCCTCGGTCCGATCACACGGCACCACTCAGGGTTTCACTACTGGACAGCGAGGGGAGAAGGGCCACGTCTCGTACGTCTCTGAACGTCTTCAGCGCAAAAGTGTGGACTGCAGATTTCCACCTCTGACATAACTTTCTCGGAGGCTGGACTTCGCAGCCCGAAACACCCCTATAACGATCACACCGTTTCGCACACCCCACATCCTCACATCGCGACACATGCTCTCCCAGACTGTGCGTGCTGCTCACCTCCGACGCGCCCTCTTCAGAGCACGCGTGCAAGCTGAAGTTCTCGATGCCGGCGGCGACGATGACGTGGCCTTCCTTGCGCGAGTCGCACGGGCAGTGAGGGAACACCACCTCGCCGTAGCCCTCCAGCTGGCGCACGCACGTCAGATACTGCCGGGCGCGGCCGGGGGACGGACGGTTAGCACGGCCCGGTCCGGCCGGGGACAGACGGTCAGCACGGTCCGATCCGGCCGGGGGACAGGCGGTCAGCACGGCCCGGTCCGGCCCACACCGTGAGTATCACGGCGGAGCGCACAGCGCGCCGGGCGGCCACAGCGGAGCACACAGCGCACCGGACGGTGACATCGAAGCGCACAGCGCACCGGGCGGTGCTATCAGAGCACACAACGCACTGGGCGGTCACAGTAGAGCACAAAGCGCACCGGGTGGAGGTCACAGCGGAGCACACAGTGCACCGGGCGGAGCTCACAGCGGAGCGCACAGCGCACCGGGCAGCCACAGTTGAGCACACAGCGCACCGCGCAGACGTCACAGCGGAGCACACAGCGCACCAGGCGGAGGTCACAGCAGATCACACCGCACACTAGGCAGCCACAGTGGAGCACACAGCGCGCCGGGCGGAAGTCACAGCGGAGCACACAACTCCTCGGGCGGCCACCGCGGAGCGCCAGCGGACCGTGAGGGAGGAGGGCGGCTGATGCCGTGACCAGTTGTTTCTGATAGCTATTCCTCACGTTTCCATTTATTAATATTACCACCACTAGTACTAATATTACTATCACTATTATTCATATTTCTCTTAGTTATTTCTGACATTATTTGCAGCCTGGTAAACATGTGAACACAGGGGTGTCACAGATATAGCATTATATAACTCCAAGCTGTCCCGGTTGTTTCAAGCAGGCTGTCAGCCTGGCAGACACAAACATCAGGGAGTTATAAGGACAACTGCAGTGTATAATTCCTGCAAGGACACAAACATAAACACATACCGAAAGCAATAGTGCACAATGACGCCGTCCAACCGGCTGCACAGAGCCCGCACCTCCTGTTTCTTGGTGTGCTCCTGGAGTGCCTTGAGCTCGTACAGCCGTTCGCCGACAGTGAGGTGACCCCGGTTGACGGCCTGCACGGCCTCCCAGTAGAAGAAGACCAGCGCCACAGGGTCGGCGGCGCACAGCTGGCGCTCCTTCTCCGGCGAGAAGAGCCAGCGCCGCACGCACAGACACGACGACGTGGCCGTGCTGTAGTTCTGGATGTAGAGCGCGTGTGGCTGCTCGTTGGGCAGAAGCTTGCGCTCTGCCGGGGCAAGAGGTGGTGAGGAGAGGGGGCGCCACTGGCGGCGTGGAGGGCAGCGCCGCGGGGCGTCGCGGCGGAGGGGGCCACTGGCGGCACGGCTGACAGCCCGGGGGGGGGGGGGGGACACCTAGGCTACGGCCAGCACACAGGTAGCGGCGCGACGACAACAACATTTCAGCACCACACCGGTTCAGTCGGGGCGCGGAGATGGACGCAGCCCGCGTTGGAACGACAGCCTCGGGGCGCAGCGTTTCCCATCCCACCACACGAAACCGGACGCAGCAAGCACTCGACCGACGGCCACTATCCAGCACGCTGTGATCGCTGCACGGGGGCGCCGACTGAACGCCGGCACGGCACCGTTCTCCGGACGAGCCTCCCCCCGCCCTCCACACACACACCGGCCCCCGTCCGGGCCCATCGCTCACCGAAGTGGTACTCGACGATCTCAAAGAGCGCGAAGCACTTGGCCGTGTCCTCCTGCATGCCGGTTTTGAGCACGACGCCGCGGTACACGTCGATGGCGGTGGCGTTCTTGCGCGCCGACACGGCCACCACCTCCTGACTGGGCAGCAGCACCTTCAGGTCCACCATGATGTGGGCCTGGTGGCGCGGACGGGCATTAGTACGGAGGCCATCCCTGCGCTGAGCCTTACGGGTGCGGGGGACGAGTGAAGGAAGGACGGAAACACAGTGCATGGATCACGGATGGAATGGATTAACACACGACTTTGAACAAACTCAACTTGTCAGACGATATCAAGTGCAAGCTCTCATTTCAACCCTCGCGCATATCCCAAGCGAGCTTACGTGTTAGCTGGACACAATCTGCCATCTGAGTGGCATGATAAGAACCATGAACTCCCACTCCGCAGCATCGCGATACCGCGTCCCCCGGCAGTGCCGCCGGTCGCGGATGGTTACCGCACGCCGCCGTGTCACGCGCCCAACACACGCCACACCGACGGCACCCACGGTCGGCCGACCCTACAGCGTTGCGCCCCACCCCGTCGGCTCTACAGCAGTGCGCCCGACCCGGCCGGTTCTACAGCAGCGCGCCCGACCAGGCCGGCCTTACAGCAGTGCGCCCGACCCGGCCGGCTCTACAGCAGCGCGCCCGACCAGGCCGGCCTTACAGCAGCGCGCCCGACCCGGCCGACTCTACAGCGTTGCGCCCGATCAGGCCTGCCTTACAGCAGCGCGCCCGACCCGGCCGGCGCTACAGCGGTGCGCCCGACCCGGCCGGCCCTACAGCGGCGCGCCGGACCCCGTCAACTCTACAGCAGTGCGTCCGACCCGGCCGGCCCTACAGCAGCGCGCCCGACCAGGCCGGCCTTACAGCAGCGCGCCCGACCCGACCGGCGCTACAGCGGTGCGCCCGACCCGGCCGGCCATACAGCAGCGCGCCGGACCCCGTCAGCTCTACAGCAGTGCGTCCGACCCGGCCGGCCCTCCAGCGGCGCGCCCGACCCGGCCGGTCCTACAGCAGCGCGCCCGATCCGGCCGGTCCTACAGCAACGCGCCCGACCCAGCCGGTCCTACAGCAGCGCGCCCGATCCGGCCAGCCTACAGCGGCGCGCCCGACCCGGCCGGTCCTACAGCAGCGCGCCCGACCCGGCCGGCCCTACAGCGGCGCGTCCGACCCGGCCGGCCCTACAGCGGCGCGCCCGACCCGGCCGGCCCTACAGCAGCGCGCCCGACCTGGCCGGCCCTACAGCGGCGCCCGACCCGGCCAGCCCTACAGCAGCGCGCCCGACCCGGCCGGTCCTGCAGCAGCTCGCCCGACCCGACCGGTTCTACAGCGGCGCGCCCGACCCGACCGGCCCTACAGCAGCGCGCCCCGACCCGGCCGGCTCTACAGCGGCGCGCCCGACCCGGCCGCGCTTCCGTCCGCCGGCGGCCGCTCACCTGCTCTTCGTCGTTGTCGGTGAGAAACTGTTGCACCAGCTCGGACTCGGCGATGGCGCGCACCGAGCAGATCTTCTCCAGGTAGGCCTCGAGGCCTCGCCGCCGCTGGTCCAGCTGCTGCTCGCTCATCCTGCCGGAGGCCAGGCCGTCACCGGCGCGCACCCGCCGCACACCCACACCACGCGCGCACGCACCGACGCCGGCTGGGGACGGCCCATGACGCTGGGGAGACGCAGCCGGCGCTACTGCAATGTGCAATCCCCTTTCACCCCAAAAAGAGGGTCGCGGTGCGATGCGATGAGCTTGCCGCATGTCGGGTGCATACCGCGAGTTAAGACGAGGCATTTTCCGGGTCGCGTGTTGCTGCCACGAGTGGAAAACCGGAGGTTGCGGGCAGTTAAACCGAACTCTGTTGTGGGCGGACTTGAATATTTCATATTCGGGCAAAACCAAAACGGGAAACACAGATAGCACGCCACTTACTTGAGCGGCCATTTCCCAGGCAGACTGGGAAAGTTGAAGTCGACGAACTCTCTCTTCAGCTCTTTATGGAGGTTTGCAAATTCCCGATATCTTCGGGAGCACAGATGCCTGCCAGCCATGTAAATATTGTACACCTGGAAAGCAGGCAGCGTTCCTCAACAGTTTGATCCGCCCGCCACAACAGAGAATGGTCTGTCCAGCATCCACACTCGGACATGCAACACGTAGCTCCGGCCTTTTCAGCCGGCCAGCCAATTCATGGTCTGCCCATGCGGCTGTGCTGTCATTGGGGCTCTACGACGAGATCAGTTGATGAAGCTACACGGCGGCGTCTGCCTCTCACCCTAGCGGGAGCGGCGGGCACCGCGGGGAACCGAACCCAGGAACACTGGCTATCCAGACACGCAGGCTAACCATCGCACCACCAGAACCCCACAACACGGCCGCGCCGAGCCGACCAGAGCCTGTTCCACATCTGGGACATTCTCATAACAAGTACAACGCATCGCCAGCGCCACAGGCGCCCGGGCTGCCGATGATGATCTCCGCGCTCGGCCGCGCCGACGCGGTCAAGGTTACACGGCGCCCGGCGGCAGCAGAGAGCAAGGCTGGCCAGCGACACAAGATACCGGACGGTGACGTCAGAGCATCGGCGCGGCGCGAACCAGACGCCGGGTACAGCTCGGTCCGCTGCATAGCTGTCGAGGTGGCCGCGGCCGGGCATAGCTCGGTCCGCTGCACAGCTGCCGAGGCGGCGGCGGCGGCGCGCCACACATGGTCCGAGACCGGAGCATGCGGCCACCGGAAAGTCGCCTCCTGTCACCGTCGGGGATCATTTCGGGCCTATGCGCGCTTCAACTGCACGATGATTTTGTACGCACTTGGCGAATTTTTCTCTGTGTACTAAACCGCTGCACTTCTCTTAGTAGCGGGTACGCAGTCACTGTCGACGATCGCTAGCCCGAACTAGCGCGTATCGAACTAGCGCGAAACTCCACAGCTCATCCGACTGTTGGCTGCCAGCTTGTAAAGCGTGCGGGCGCAATGAAATAAGCAAATCACGATTCACACGGAGTCGATCGCCGATAATCTGGATTTGATCGCATCACTGAATACGTTCACCCAGCCAACGCCAACGCGCGTGGTCTGACGGCAGCAAAACGACGTTCGCGTCCAACTCACCACAAACTTTTCATTCATCCTCTCAACGGTGGAATACTCTGGGATGGAGATTGGCAGCGAGCGTTTCTCTGAGTAGTCGACAGAGCTGAACGTGCTACCCTCTTCACTGGGTTCTAGTCGTTCTGCCTCCTGTGGGGCAGACAGGACATGAGAAACTCATGATACAGTGCGCGCACAGCCAGGTTCTGGTCTGTCCAGAAACAGCACTTGTGCTGACAGATTTTGCCAAAGGCCTTCAAAACCACCGGACAATGCCCCTTTTGAGCTCGTTTCTAGCCACAATAGTGGTGGCAGCACACAGAGAAATTATGCAATTACACCATGAGTTGCAGTGACAGAGCCCATCAGACTAACCGGCTTTTGACACGCAAACTATTGAAAACGAAAGCGGTTAACTAAATCAGAAGTGCCGACACTAGGGGTGTCGCGGGCCGGGGGAGGGGGGAGGGGGGAGGGGGAGGGCGGGATTGAGCCCCACTGCCCAACTTTATGAAAATTCAATGTACCCTGTGACCATTAACTGCAAAACAAACTAACAAAGTGTATTCACCAGCCGCCTTTACTTGGCATGATATGCATTGCGCCGGCACTTAACACCCACCTGGGCGGACACCGAGATGACGGTGAGGGTCAGGCTCTCGCCGCCCGACTTGATGTGCTCCACCACCTGCCGGTGGGTCGCGCCCTCCACGTTCACCCCATTCCTGCGGCACGGCGGCAACGGAGCGCGCGTCACGCCTGGTGCTGTTGTTATTGTTGGCCGGTTAATGACATCACGGCGCGTGACGAGACCCGCTGGTACCTGCTACGAGTTCAGGATGGAAGCGTGACGGGAAATAAGCTCAGGGGGTAAAACGGCATCCGGCATCGTTTGCACGCTCCACGGCAATACATGACCCAAAAGCCCTGCTAATGTCAACCGCCACTGCTGCAGCACTCAACAATTGAAGTCAAACAACTGTCCACAAAACACTCCATATACGTCGAAGACTTTGAGCCTGAGCGTAACACCAAAACGCCATCGGAGACATGGCACGAGAGAGTATGTGCATGACACCGGAAAACTTAACACACATGACACACCTGAAAATAGCGCACTCACAAAGACGAAACGGCAAACGTCATGCCAACACCGCCGCCCTCGCCGCTAGCACGCGCCACCCTGGCCGCCGTCGCTTCTCGGTCGCCAGCACTTACACCTCGAGTATGCGGTCACCCTTGACGACGCCGGCCTGCTGGGCGGCGCCGCCGTCGAGCACGGCCGACACGTGCTGCAGCGGGCCGTACAGCTCGCCGTTGATGCTGCGCAGCTGGCCGCCCTCGCACACCTGGCCGCGCACGTTGAAGCCGAAGCCCGTCTCCGTCTTCGAGATGGTGACGACGCGCGGGCCGCGCGGCGCCTCGGCCCCCTTCCGCCTCATCCGGCTGCCGTCCATCCCATCACTGGCGGCAGGGGGAGAGGGTGGGGGTGGGGAGCTGAGGGGATGGATCCGGCCGCCGCTCTGACAGCAGTGGTCAAACACTAGGTCAGCTGGTGCTCATTGGGTTACTTGAACAGCTTACATGAGGGAAGGGTTGTTATTATATGTGGGAAGGCATCAGGGCAGATGAAATCTGATAATGCACTCTAATGTCTGATCCCCACTGAGCGGGGATCAGACAACATTTGGCTATTGGTGATAACTATTCATGACATTTGGCGAATAGGTGATAATCATTAAGGCCTATAAGTGCTTAAATTACATTTCATAATGCACTCAGCTACTGAGGCTATATGGCATCACCAACCCCTCACCCTGACAAAAAGGGCTAGCTAGCATTGTGGGAATCAAACCCTGCACATCTACCTCCCAAATGTGTAGTTCAGCCCATCTATCAGTATCCTGTCCTTAAACTAAATTCTCATGTCACAGTCACTTAATTTTACTGGGAAACACAAGTTTTAGCATGGAACTGCAGAACAATTCACAATGGCCTTGATCCATTTCCATTATGCAGCATGATTCAGCTTGTAATAATTTTAACTAACCATGGCAAGGTGGCTGACACAGTGACATTTGGTAACCATGCTACTGCTGCTGGTGGCAAAATATGTTAGAATGGCTTGCAACTGACAGCTCACATCCTGGAACAGCAAAACTCAATAGTCTAAAATTGTCTGAAATCCTTGTTTATGTTTGGTGTATATTTGGAGGCAAATATTTGCCAACAAACACCATGAAATACTCAACACTCAACTGACTGATAGACAGGGAAAAAGGCTGCATCCCAATGGGGTTTTGCATTTCTTTGGTACATACTTATAGACCTAAACCACTATGTAACCAGATATGGAAGAACCTCACTTTTACCACCCAACTATGCCAACACACCTGGGATAAGCAAAAACCATTACACCATTACCAGCCAACTGCCCACAATCTGCTTGTATCCCCACTGTGACATAATAAATATATCTAGACCCCATAATTGGAGTATTTTATTATAAAATAAATTAACTCATATGTATATATATATATATATATATATATATATATACATATATATATATATAAAGTAAACATGGTCCCTACACTTTTGGGGGTGGGTGGGGTGCTCCCATATGCTCCCTACACTTGGAGGGTGGGGCATCATTTTAAGTCTTAGCACAATTTCGCCTAGCCTGAGTCTCATGCACACAAGCGAGATGCTCAGCACAATGTTGCATAGGCATCCATTACAGTGGATGGATTTTTTTTACTGATCTGACTACAATTATATTAGTTCAAGCTTGAAGCTCAATTATTTTGTGCTGGGCCTGCAAACATTTATAATTAAAGTAACATTAAATCAATGACAAAATATTGTAACCCTGACTTTGCAAAGAATGCACCTTGTAAAAAATATCTTGATTTACATGTAGCACATGGATTCCTCCCTACACATCTGGCAGGGGCACGAGAAATAGGGGGCCGGGAGGTCTAAAACTCTGTACCTTTCTCAGAGTTCAAGATTAGAAGTGTGGGCCATTTGGCAAAACATATATCCATTGCACTGAATGCCCACACAATACAGAAGTGCTGAACCTCAGACTTCTATGTACAGAAATCAGGCCAAGCCATATCACACTGAATTAATCTACTTATGTTATGCATTTTGGGTACTTTTGCCTGAAATTACCTTTGCAGCATCACAACTTCCCAAAATATTGTATTTCCATGCACTGGCATGTCTGTTATCAGACTGCTGTGCATGCTTGGCATAACATTTATTTTTGCACTGGTCTTTGGGAATTGACTGGATATGTATAAATTAATGGCTTTCAGTTCCCCTCCCCTGTTCTGGGAGAACTTTTGAAGGCCCTAGCACCTAGCTGTGAGTTGAAAAGGTGACAGACTTGGCCAGTGATACCAGTTACCAGCATGTTGTTTCTCTTAGAACTAGGCCAACAAGGCAATACTGTGTGAAGGAATCCCAGTTCACCATGACCTCTACAGGTCCTACATCTACCTGCCAACTAAGCTGCATGTATGTAAGTTCGATCCATTGAGCAAACAGCACGCACGTTAACCCAGTGGACACTCACTACGCCCACAGCCCAACAGCCTCAAGCAGCTCCAGCTACACATATCATAACGTGTCCTGTAATGCACATGAACATTAATTAATGGGAAACCCAGGAAGCTACACCCTTGACTGCAAGTAATACAAACGCTGATTTTTCAGTGCCTACGACCACACCCTTAAGTAAAACATACCTGCAAAATGATCAAACAACCCCACTCCTCCACACGCCCCCGACTTCCACTGTTATGTTTCTGATTTGGTGTGTATGCCCATTTCGTACGAAAACTGCCAATTTGACAATTATGGCGCACTACAAATATCATAGGCATGATACTAGCAAATCTCATTGTCTCGCCGATCCGCCGTCCCCGGGACCTCTGCACATTCCGTCTGCGATCGTGTTGCACTGACGAAGCTTCGCGAATGAATTTCCCCCACTTTCTTCCGAAAACGCTGGGAGCCAGGGGCGCAGCCAAAGCGTCTGTGGTTGAGAAACGGCTCCCAGATGGCGAAAGCCCCCCCCTCCAAAAAATCGTCGCATGTGGCCAACTTGTTTAAGGGGAACGTGGTTTTCTTTGTTGCATCAATATTAGTACTTCTATAACTGGAGCAGAAGCATGACGCTACCGCGAGATAGTCTTTTATAATTTTTGAGCTAATGACATAAACAAGTAAGACGATAAGTGGCTGCGTGGAGTAAATCACTGATGCTTTGCATGTAGCATCCTCAGTGGCCTCCCAAGCTAGTAACAATCAGCTTTCCCCCCAAAAAAATTGGGGGATTCTACAGGGATATTGAGGACCCCATGACCATGGATGCTTTCCAGCTATCTGATAATCTATCCCGTACATCTGATTATTTGATACGTCTGAATATGGGATGATATATGAACAAACACCACGTGAGGTTTGAGTTATTTCGGTGTTTTCCACCTGGCCCTCCAGTGCACCAGAAGCCCATCTCGGATTACCATGCCCGGGATTGGGCATCCACAGTGCGCTGTTTATTGCTTTTCACCGAGACTAGCACCGAATTATTACGCGCCATTCTCCGCCGCCCAGATCTCATCAATGAGATCGGATGCCAAGCCACTGACTACAGTGTTGTCCGCCAATGTATTTATAAGGCACGGGCGTAACAATGTCATTTCAAACAAAACACGTCACAACTTGTGCGCTGCCGATGCCCTCCCCTCCCCGAAAGCACCGAATGCAAACCCCAGGTCACAGCGACTGCTACGATTTCGCCGCCTTTTCGATCTTCTGCTGCTTTAGATGTCGGTAAGCCGCCACCGCTCGCAATCGCTCCTCTTCCAGAGAGGCCTTTTGGTGCAGGGACTTCGGTGCCGACGAGGGTCGGAGCCCCGCCTGAGCGTTCGTATACAGCTTCTTCAGAAGCAGAGACTTGCGACCGGGCTGAAAGACAGGCACAGAATGGCATTGAAACTCGTGTAGATGGATTTCCACCTTTATCAGCTGAATTTTAAAACTACCACAATCTATAACAATAAGCGACCTGGCAAAGCAAAGCATGGAAACCGGTATGGCAAGCGTGGACTTCACATAAGCTTGGATCTCCACAACACCCCATGCGCCGTTTAACCGGAAAGTCATGCTCGAGCATGATTTGCGCCATGAGCCCCTGCATTGAGCATGCAGGGATAGGGGCATCACGGATTTTGAACTGAAGGTAGGATTTTACGGAGGCTTCCTGGACGAAATCGGGCCGCCTCACAGGGAGCCTTTTGGGCAGTGTCGCAATCAACGGGGGGGGGGGGGGGGAGAGGCACCGGGGCACGTGATCCAAGACCAAATCGTTACACGGATCAATATCCATGCACACGTAGGCAAACATTTCGATGCTATCCCTTTTGTGCACCACCCGCCCAGAATCGGTAGTTTCCTGGTGGGGCGTGGGACCGCAGGCAAGCCGGCCGTGACCAGGGACTCCCCTCGCCAAACCAGACACGACTATCACGCCGAGCAGGGCCTGAGAGGCGGATGCAGATCCGCCAGACGCTTCACCCGATCGGCGCGAGACGACAAAGCGGTGCCTGTTGTTGACCGAATCCCCGGGAGAAAACAGTGTGCGCCGTCCGGCCAGGTGGGATAAACCGCCGTTTACCCCCAGAACGTCCATGACGGTGGCCCCGTTTCGGAAAACGGGGCCACCACGTCGAAAGGAGACGCCTGCCGTCGGCCTAACAGTCAAGATTCATAGACACAGGACGCCCTATCGCTGGCGACAAACAAGCACGCACGCAGAGGTTTGCACAACATGTTTGGTTCATGCTTGCTGCTCTGCCCGAGAACGTCGCCGTGCCGGCGCCGCTGTCACCCCAGCTGGCATCAGGAGCGCCACGCCACGTGAGAGCTGGGCCGGAGGGGGACACGCAGGGTCCGCCCGAGGCCAGGCAGGAAGAGAGCGAGTGGGCCTTGCACCGCTTGCAGAGGTGCCAGCGAGAGCGAGCGGGCCTTGCAAATCCATGCCTACATATACAAATATCGACGACACAAATATCGAAATACGAATAATAACATTTGTATTAAATAAAGGCATTCTGATTATAGAGGGTAGACCTTCTCGATACAGAAAAGGGCATCTCCCAAAACCCGGCCTCATGTTCCAGAAACGGGCCTCCTAAAATATACGGGATGCCTCCTTATCCAGAGCAGGGGCTTTCTATTTCACATGGCGGGGGGGGGGGGGCGTACAGTGTCAGCAAGGGGCTTTCCAGGTCAGCACAGGGCCTCCTTACCACGAAATTGGGTCTCATCATCGAGAGCATGGGTTACGTTCTTCATGAAAGGGCTTGAAGATTCATAAAACGGGCCTTTTGATGCAGAAAAGGATCTTCTCCGCACAATTTAATTCATCTGGACGCAGCTATGTGGACCTCCTTGATGTTAATTTTGGTAATTCACCAAGTTGCAAAGCGTTTAGTTCGGGTAAAACGGACCTCTCAAGATTCTGAGGGGAGAAAAACATACTCATGCCCCCTGCCTTCCGGCAGGGTGAGCAACCTCCCCTCCCTTCCCCTCGCCCCCCCCCCCCCCCGCCGCATCGCCCCTACGAGCACAGCACGCGGACCATTCCTTACTTTGCCCTGAGTGCCGTCAGACGGGGCCTTCTTGGGAGCAGCCTTCAGCTCCGGCGGGCGATGCACCACCTCCCCGAACTCTACGCTGTCTTTCAGATGGGCGAAGTCATCCTGTCGACGGAAAAACACACAATGCTAGTGCACCATACAACCAGACCCGCTGAGCACGCAAACGAAACAAAATGATAAATTGCATGCACCAGAATTGTACAAAGTGAACAGTGTCGACGCCTCAGCGTTTCATGCCGGTCGGGGTGGAAGCGACCACCACGCGCGGTCAGTACAAGGTAACAGAGACTGAGGCGACGTTTGCCGGGGGAAAAGGACCAGTGTCTGTGAAAGTGAGGAAATCCGGGGCAATTGCAAAGAAAATGCTGCGACGAAAGCTATAGGAATCTTAACGACTCCCACCAAGACGGTTCGACATTACCAAATCTTCCGCAGGTCAAGTATTAAATGAAAAAAGCAGGTGGCAGGAAGGGGTAGACGTTCTATCTGAAACCAGCCTTCTCAAGATGGGGGTGGGGGGGGGGGCTGAAGACCACCCCCCCCCACACACACATACACCAACTGAAAAGGAACTTACACCCTGACTTGAGGTGTGGTGAACAGAATGCATTCCACCAATTATGGATTGGATGACGTCATTAGAAATGTTAGTTTGTAATTGGCACATGGACGGCGCTACAAGTGACGGTTACAAGTGCCGGTGCTGCTAGAAAACCGTCTATTTCTGATTTGTATGCGAGCAAATTTCCGCGAAAAACGCGGGTTCGATGCATATGTAGGGTTAAAGAAGCACAAGGCCTCGCCGAACGTAACAAGCGGCCAAAAACAACACTAGAGGGAGGCAAATCTTGCGCCGTTTTGGTCGCAACTGACGTTTTACACATCAAGATATCATCCAAACCTTTTTGACAGAATGATTTCTAAGATCAAAGCTCACGCTACGCAGTGATTATCGCGTGATTCCCGCCATCCGATCGCGCCATTCTAGGTCAACAGCAGAATTTGGTGGCGAAAGTTTACCGTACCGCAATGCTCGGCACAGCCCATCCTCCATTCTGACTTCAACTGATCTATAACGCGGCCGCTGCCAACGCCGCAGACCATACCCGCCAAGGACAAATAGCGAGCGCCTAAGGCGATTCGAACCCACCATGTCAGGGGTGGGTAGATCGGAAGGCAGGCGTTCTAACTAACTGAGCCATCGCACGCCGCACAAACAAAACACGCCGTTACATTACACAAGACCTAGTGTTTTGGTTAAAAATGCTGACCAACACAACACAAACGTATGACGACAAACTTGACGACAAGGGAGTGTCCCAAATTTGTATTTGTGTATATCACCTAAAACAGCGATATTGAAAAAAACTTTCGATGCAGCTCACGGCCATGCCCGTCCCAGGACCCTCTGGTTCCTGAGCTTAAAAGACGTACGTCACCTTGGTATTCATGACGCCAGAATAACGTAGTTGAAATCTTGTAATTCTTTAAGCCATGAGGCGGCCGAGGCCAAGAAAACTACAATGGTCGTCATTTGTATCGGGCGTCCGTGAGTATGACTTTCAGATGCAACGACCGTCAAGTGGCTCTCAATCAATGTTGTGTGGGGTACGATGACGCAGTCAAATAATGACGTATTGAGGAGAGTATCTACCAAACAGAAAAAAATGTGTACTATAGAGCAGTCTTTTCCACTTAAAAGCATACCAATCGTCACACCTGAGCCTGTTCAATCATATCTGATGTTTGCTTCAATATCTTCAGATGCGAAACATTCCCTTTAATGTGGATATTTACATGAAGCTTTCGGGTGGGAAAGGCGTACATAAAACTCACATGTATTCCCTTTAAGAGGGCAGCTCTTCGCTTCGTTACCTGATCCACCTATGCATGCAAATAGGACGAGCTTGTGAGTTACCATGAATTTTAAGACTAACCAATCCGACAAACCAATCCGAGGCGCGGTCTTACCATTTTTCCTGCCAGTTTTTGCTGGCGTTTGATTTTTTTCGCTTTCTTTCTATTGATTTTCTTTGGAATCTCCTCGCCATCTTCGCTGACGTTCTTCTTTTTTCTCCGAACTTGTTGCCGCTCATCTTCCCTGCTAATCATTTTCGTTTTACCTGTGACCGGGTCAGGAACAATATCGACATTGTACTTATCTTCAAATTTCGACTGCTGGATCCGCTCCTGGAAATAATTGGTGTCACAATCCTCCCATCACACACATAAACAAGAACATCAAAATAGAACACTTTCAATATAACGTTGATAATATATTAGCATTATGCATACAATGGTGATAGTCATCTACTACGTTTGTGGATAAACCGGTTTGTATTCCTAAAACTCAAAGCGTCGTTACAAGTCCTTCAAGCCATCAAAGGTTGCCGGCAATGAGGTTTCCCAGGTTCAAGCACCCTAAGGGCATCCCAGGTCTCGGCACCCTAAATAGATCATCCGCACGGATATCTTGGCGCACACTGACCGCCTCCTGATCCCATCGTCAGTATCCAGAGCATTATCAATTATCCCTAAAGGTTCTCATATCCCTAGAGGTTCTCGGGAAGCCATCCTTGCCAGTGTGTTGCGAGGAGAAGGAAAGGCTCTTAGATCATTAGCTCCTACAGCCTCATGAAGGTGTATGGGATGTTCCTCCGACGCCTTTCGACGAGCTTGGCTGTGGTCACCATTAGGGTCTATAAATGATCAGCTTCCCGCTTCTAAAAATCGTTTTTTTCACAACATTCTTTCCATGTCTGGATGGGGCTGGTTTATGGTGCGCAGATGTATCGAACGCTCGCGCGCGAAGCTTGGAATGGCGGAATTTTGATAAATACATCCAAACTTGAAAGCCATATCCCATGTACGATTTCGCACGACCCCAAAACCCTTACAATATCGTGAAAACCGGAAGCATGGTAACTAAAAATCTGCAACCTGGTGCACCTGCAGACGTGGCAAGGTGACGAACATTCGGCAGAATGGCCCTCCAGAACAATCATCACATGTCGACAGGAAGAAAGAAGTACCAGTCGGCACCACCCACGATATGTTATGATCCGCAAATAGGGTGAACATTTTGAAGCCACTTCTTCCGGAAAGCTGCATAATTACTTTCCTCATCAGTCGTCGTGGCAATAGCATTAACATATTTCCCATCTTATAATAACAGCTGTCTGTGCTTGTGTTTGAGACTTCACGACACACTAAGCTCCTGAGGCTATATGGCGTCGCCTGCCTCTAACCCCGGCCGAAGTACCGCAAGAAACCTACACTTGCACCTCTTGTTTCCCAGACGTGCAGCTTAACCATTACATTAACGGGACTCTTGAAAGAACTCTCAACGCAGCTTTGGGTGATGGCGTTTCTCGTTACAAGCGATTAAGCACACCAGGTTCAAAATGTAAGCGCAGTCCATGCGAGGCGCATTTGCGATGATACAATTTTTTTTTTGCTTTTTGTGTGTGGGTGTGTGTATTTTTCTTGTTTTGGTAAAGGGAGTAGATCACGCCCCTTACCTTCGTCATTTTCTCCACACGACGCAGAAATTTGAAATCTGATTCATTTGGTCTCTGCTCGAACAAAGGGATGGGCTTCAGTGGGCGAGACATGCCTTTTTCTGGGGTTTCAATGTCGACAAAAGCTTTCGACGTGATCCGACTGAAAAGCATAGGAAACAAGCATTTTGGACAAACACAAGTCAATGCTGACACATGTAAAACAATGCATTGTGGAAATCCACTAAGTGCTTATCTCACATCCTGCATTATTTTTCAACAGTCTAGTTCCAAAATTTTAAGTAAGCTGCATGGAATACCATCATATGTAAAAGCCACATTGATGCAGGTTGCATTGCTTTTGTTCAAGCTCATCCAAGATTCTGTCATTTATCCACACAGTACACACAGACTTCAAAGTATTAGGGAGAAATAAGGGATTGACTGAGTAAGAAACAAAACAATCAGTCCGTGAAGTCGCGAAAACCAGGCGACAATGACAAAACATGAGCAGAAAGCAAAACACCTGATGACAAGGAGTACACAGCAAGAAGACCATTTATAAACCTTCCAATACATGGCTGCACTGGATGAGTGTGAAAAAGAAGTAAGCCACCAAAAATTATTGGAGAGGGAAGAACTCCCCTGGGACCAAAAAGTGAGAAATGTGACTTTCCCACCATTGTTTTGTGGTGGCTCTCTCCTTTCACCTTCACCTCAGCTCTATCAGCAACCATAGATGGCCTGCAGCAGAAAATTTGGGAGTCTGGTCTTTTTGCATGGGTTCCATCACTGTCATATCGTGGCCTCTCCACCCAGGGAAGTTATTCATCACCCACATATGAGGATGGGTGGCCACTTCTGACTCCTTCAGAATGTCCTAATACATACTGGAGGCTTTCTGCCAGCTGGAGTAAAGGAGTTATTTGATAAATCACTTACCCATTTTTCAGTTGCTTCCTTCTTTTTTTGTTGTGCATTTTCATCCCATTACATTCTCCATCTACCAGTTTCATCATATCCTGAACTTTCCTTGGCACAAACTCATCCTCAGCATTGGTAGGCTTCCTGTTGAAGATTTTTCCTCGGTCCCTGTGGAAATTAAAATATGGTCAAAATTATGTTAGAAGTCAGCTGTAAAATTTATTTTGGGGGCACAAGAAAATTAGTATTTAGGTGTCTATTCAGTGGAGGACAATGGTGGCCCACTCACATGTACTCAGGTGGTCAGTTGAACACCCTCCACTTGGGTGGAAGGATAATTTGAACCCCCCCCCCCCCCCCCCTGAGACCTCATAAACTAAGATGGCTAGAGACACCAGATTCACAGGATGTTTTGGCCTGTATGTAAAATCACTTGTGTACAAATTTGATGTTTCTAGGTCATGACATTCCAGTTAAGTGGGGTCAAACAAGGTCATATTGCAGACTAGTGCCCAGTGTCCCTAGACCTTCTCATGCAACCATCATGAACCTAGATAACTGCTCTAAGCAATGCTCACAGGTGCTCACTTAAGGTTAGTGACCTTGTGATCTTTCAAAGGTCACAGTGAACAAAATCATACCAGACTGCTTTGATTTTTGCATTTCAATAAGCATCACAGATTATGCTATATAGTGTGTTCCTAAAACGAAATATTGACCTGGGTCATTTTAGTTCTGTGACCTCTTTTGACATTTAAGGAGTCCATGGAAAACATACAACACAGTTCATGTAATAAATTAGTTCAAAATGAGTGCCCGAAACAATCCCACACAGCAATCTCTTGAGCGATAAAATAGGTTGGCCTTGACCTTGGTTTGACCCTCACACCTAACCCTAGGTAAATGGAATTTGTTAATTCAATCATTAATTTGCCTAGAAAACTATCCAAGATGCATGGCTTTGTTCACACTCCATTGTTGCACCAGATTCCCTTGAGAGATTCCCAAGAAATTGTCTTTTTTGAGTCTGTGGCCTGAATTTGACCTGCTGCAGGTCAGTGACCCTGCAAGGTATGTATCAATTTTTATACCAAATGATCCTCTACTGAATTGTTTAGGGCTATGAAAAATGTGGCACAGCCACACTGGGCTGGTTGGAAATCATTCTGGAGAAGCCTTTGGGGAGGGTCAAGCTGACCCCAACAAACCATGTGTTTAGTATAGAAACTACCTTACTTTCAAGTTGGTCATGCTTAAACACACTGCTGGGCACCAGTATCAAATCTGGTTGAAGCTTGAAATCTATGAAGAGCATGGTCCAAAGGGAATGGAGATAGCATGGATGGAATCATTGTTCAGACTGCTATCCTTGTCTGGTGTGTTGCTGCATGCACAGCATTTTGACCAGTTAACTCTCTGAAATTGTCAGGTGTTATGGAGTTTTGGCACGGACTGGATGATGCCTGACTTTCAGCCATGCATGCATCACAACCTGAATTACCTCCCTGGCATTGCTGGAATCTGACAATGGGTCAGCTTGATTATGAGTCTGGTGTTCTACCAACTGAGAAATCCAGGCAGTGAAAATTATCATGAGTTAGCTCAGTTGATAGAGTACTGGACTCACAATCCAGAAGACCCTGCTTCAAATTCCTGCAATTCTGAGGAGACAATTGGGTTGTGATGCATGCATGACTGAGAGTCAGGGATTATCCAATCCCTTTTGGGACTCCATACCACCTGGCAGTGGTCATAGAATTAACTGGTCAAATGTTGTGCACACACTAGCACACTTGACATGGATGATGGTCTCAAAAATAATTTCATCCTTCCATCCATGTTATCTGCATTCTCTTGCACCATGTTCCTCATGTATTTTCTATCTCAACCGGATTAGATACTGGCACTTGCCAATTTGTTTTTAAGCATGAATAGCTCAACATTGAGATAGTTTCTATATTAGCTGGGCCATGTGATACTCAAGCATTGTTCAGCACTTCTCAGGACTCTATAATACCTAATAACTGTTGCAGAGTTCACTGACCAAAGCATTGTGTAAATAATGAGATAATTAACTGGCTGAAACATCTATAGATACTAACACATCAAACAAGAACAATAGTCTGAGCAATTATTTCATATGTAATATCCACACTTTGCCCCAACCCTTTCAAAACTCAGAGTACATGTAACCCAGCTCCATTCCATTTGATAGCATGCAACACAACAACTTAACTTTACAAGGACAACATCATTTTAGGGCTTAGTAGATTAACACTGGTAGTCCACTCCCTAGTCCTGGACCCCTATCTGACCATAGAACCTCAAATGTTGGCCTCACTCAAACAATGGTGATTTTTGGGATCCATTTCTAGCATTGATACCAGTTTTATTATTTTAGTATACAATATGTACACAATAATGATGATAATTTTGGCTTTGGGGTATACCACACATTTTGGTTGAATATTGTGGCATGAAAGTCACTTCAGCAGTTGTTTCCCACAGAATACTCATTCTGTAAATATGTTTAAGAAATCCGCAATTTTATCTTCTTCACAGGTTTCAACCTCCACTAACCTCTCTCTCCTGATAGCGTACGGATCTTTAATCTTGGTCGCCTTCTTTCCGTGGGCGCGTTTTGCCATTACAAAGATGCTAGATTTCTTAGATGTACGATGACGCCAGCACCAACGCGAGCAACAACACAAGTACGTTCAGAAGCAGATACTTTCAGATATTCAAAACTCGATTGGTGGCCCACATACACCGGACAGCACCACAGAACAGTAGAAGCACAAAACGAGTGCACGCCGGCCTCGCGCAAACGGCCTTGGCGCAAACCCAGCATCGCTGTCGAAAGTCGCATGTGCGCTGCGATGTATCGAATGGGAAGAGCGAAACTTGAATTGTGCTAATTGGCTGCAATATACTTATTGTGTTGTATGCGCGACTCCTCACACCATGAAGACTAAGTGACTGATGATAAGATTTGGTGCATGTTAAATTGTAAGCCCAAATGCTACACTGCCGCTAGCAACATAACAAAAATCAAGGCATTCGTGTTGATAGATCTCGTTGTGGATAGATCTAAGCTGTTGGACCCGTTTTAACTCATTGCCATGATAAGAAATGGCAATCATTGCCAATTAGTCAGCTCCCAGAATCGGTTTATTGACCTCAATCTTGACATAATTATGCAACTTATTCTGTTCTCCTATTTCTTAAACTAATTTTTTTGCATTTTACACATTTCATTTCACCCAATCACAACTCGTCATACAAATATGATCACTGATGATGCTGAGAATAGAAAAATCAATAGGCCGTACATTTCTTTCATAGGTTTTATAATATTAATTTCATACCTATGAATTAATAGCAACATTGAATTAAAACATGAGTGAGATAAATGAGATCATCACAGATAACAACCCGGTTCAGTCATTAATAATTTATGGATAGCATTAAAATATCATGAAGGATGAGTAATAAGCTTGTTTGTAAAAGTATTATAACATTCTTGATCTCCAGCAGAATTCGCAACTTGACCGCCTTTGTGTTGAATCGAATCGAAGAATGTGGGCTGCGCGATTTTGCGTCAAGTGTCCAGTACCTTGTCCAGTAGGGTGTGTTGTATGCCGAGTCGGGGGCCGTTAAATGTACCGCGGTTTGTGCTGTGGTTTTGGGGCGCAGATTTCACTCAACTTGCAGAAATGAAATCGATGACGCATTTTCGTTACGATGGAGAGTCTGTGGTGGGGTTCATAGATGGATGGGGTTCAAAGGTAAGGTTGAAAAATTGATGACTATGCATATCGGTAGCGGGGGTGTAGTTTCCTTGTTTAATTTCCAGTTGGAATGACTTCTCTGCCCTTCCCCCCCCCCCCCCCCGACTTCAGGGCTTCTGACTCCCGCCCCAACCTCTCATTTGAAAAGAAACTAGGGCAAATATGGGTATTAACTCGTAGTGTTGGCGTATTTTTGGATGGAATGGGACGTTTTTCACTTCACCCTCCCCCTTCCCCCACTCATTTTGTGAAACTACGACTACGGTAGGTAGGTAGGTAATAGAGCTGCGAGTGATAAGCGCCGACCCGCCTACAAACCGTTGGACGATTTGTTGCTGCCCCAATGATCAGACATTAAGGCATCTCAAACGTCCATCGTTGACGCCACTCAGGTTTCGACACGAGACACCTCAAGCTTCTCGCAAAATAACCTCTGACGTCGCGCGCCCTAAAACTCCAAACATTATCATCTCAAACACATCGTTGACGACCCTTGTACGCCTTGTAGACTGGAGCATGTGGGGGTGGGGGGGGGGGGGGGGGGTCAAAGGCAAGGGCTGGGCGAATTCTTCCTGAGCTAGCAGCGGCCGGACTTGTAGTTCCGCAAAGTAAGTTGGGCGTGGGGGGGGGGGGGGCGGGCAGCTGGGAGTGGAAGTGAATAAACCCACCAAAACTATATATATATATATATATATATATATATATATATATATATATATATATATATATATATATACACCTATGTGTGTGTGTGTGTGTGTGTGTGTGTGTGTGTGTGTGTGTGTGTGTGTGTGTGTGTGTGTGTGTGTGTGTGTGTGGATGCACGTGCATGCATGTGTGTGTGCTTGGTAAACAAAATTCGTGTTGAAGGATTGCTTAAAAATGCACGTTGCTCACTTAACAAAAAGTATGTTGAAATATCCATGAAGCTCGGTAGGTTTGGCATAATGCAATCTCTCGTTGCAGGTATCACTCCTTTGGACTTTACAATGAACGCCGGTGCCTCCCTTGATGATCAGGAGGTCACGCAACCGACCAGGCCTCCGGAGAACGTGATACCCACCGTGGCGCCACACGTGCTGCGTTTCCGGCGGACGAGCGCGTTGCAGCGTCCGTGTGCGGTCAAGGAGGAGCAGTTCTCGCCGCCAGCCGCCTCCCCGGTCCCCATCCTGTCTGCGCCGCCGAGCCCGCCGGCGTGCCGTGCTGCCGCCGTGCAGACGGTGTCCTCGCTCGCTTCGAGCTCGGCCACCGAGACGGCCCGGAGCGCGTGTTCGGACGACTCGAGCGGCAGTCTGAGCCTGCCGACACCGATCTGTCACGTGGCGTGGTGCCCCGCCACGCTGGCCACGTCGCTGTGCGTGTGTCGGACGGAGGGCGCCCACCTGCCGATGGGCTGTGACCTGACAGACGCCGCCTCGGCCATGCTCCAGCTGGGCCACGGCGCGATGTCACCGGTCCAGCACGGCGACGTGCTGTCGCCCTACCGGGCCGAGGTGCCGGCCATGGCCGGGCTGCCCCAGCAGCAGGCGGCCGCCAACGTGTCGGCGTCGCCTGACGGGCTGGCGGGCCGCTCGTCCGACCTGTCGTTCGTGTCGCCGTTGCTCGGTTGTGAGATGCTGTCGGAAGCTGATATCCCGCTCCAAGGCGAGTACGTCGTCGGTGAGATGGGTGATGCCGGTGCCGGACTGCCTGAGGACGTATTCCCCTGTCCGGAGGAGTGGCACAGCGACGGCTCCCTGCTCAGATACGGCGATCACGTGGAGACTTCGTCCCCGTGGGGGAGGATTGTCCCTTCACGCGGCGAGTTATGGCGAGGGGCCGTGCGGGTCGGCCTGTCCCCGATGACTGCTTGGCAGCGTCCGGCTGCAGGTG
>NW_023596746.1:4090859-4113132 GCF_011947565.3 Pollicipes pollicipes
GCGGCGGACACCGGCTGTTGTCCGGCGGCCCGCGGCGGACGGCGACTGTTGTCCGGCGGCCCGCGGCGGACACCGGCTGTTGTCCGGCGGCCCGCGGCGGACGCCGGCTGTTGTCCGGCGGCCCGCGGCGGACTCCGGCTGTTGTCCGGCGGACCTTGACGGACGCCGGCCGCTGTCCGGCGGCCCGCGGCGGACTCCGGCTGTGCCCCGGACCGCTGGACGGCTCCGGTTACGCCCCGCGGTAACCGCGGCGTCCGGTCAGCACCGGCTCCGGTGCCGGACCGAGTGACGCTCAGCTGCGGCCGGCATTCCCCGCGTCAGACACAACAACTCGCCACCCGGCGCCGGCGCCGGCGGCCTGAAGGTCAGCCCGGGCCAGCTCGGCGCCCTCGGGGCACGGCTCACACGGGAGTGTCATCAAAACAAGACGTCCCGGCGCGCGGTCTCGGGACGGCCGGTGTCCGATGCACGCGCGCGCAGGTGGCAGCGGTTTCATGAGTCAACATCACCCGAGCGAAAGTCTCGGGTCATCACAGCACCTTTTCTCGGAGTCAGGGGACATTACGCAGTGATCTTGGTAACATCACGTGGGCTGCCTGCGGTGGACATGTGACATATTTCCTGAGCACAGGCTGCGATTTGAAGACTGAAAGACCTCTCTTGGATAGGCACCTGGGGGAAAGCCGCTTAATGGTAGGCGTGTGTTCCGATTTAGCAACACAACAGTTTAACTTTGCGTAGTCAATTTTTGCGTGGTCAATTGCCCCAAAAAAGGGGCAGCCATGAGAGATAAAGCAGCAAAGGAAGAAGCGTCACATTCGGTACCAGGTATACGCCTGAATCCGAATGTGACCAGCAGGATCCAAATGGGCCCAATGTTTCTCGGATTCTGATTTTTTGGGATGGGGAGAAAGAGCTCAAGGCACATATCTGTTCGATGCCATTGATAATTGATGTCCTTTGAGAAGTGTTGTACATGTGTCAGACAAGGCATTGCTATTCCAGATAGATATTGCTCATTCGAATAAAATAACTCTGTGCAAAAGGTCTAAGATTTCGTCTCACGGGCAGGTCTGTGTTCAATTCAAGATTTTGAAAACAATTCACTTTTGATTTATAATCCTTGCTAAATGTTTCAGCTGTGATGCCAATTGCGGTTTTGTCCGTAAAGCGATTAATTATGAAGTTATTAATTAATTCACATCCGGTTCAATGATCTAGTTTTGATCCAAACCATCCACCAGATATGTGAATCGATTCAACATCGATTCATCCCACATTTAATGCGTGCATGCTGATTTTAACGTGTTTTATTTAGTAATTTAGTTATTCACAGCCAATGTGCATCTAGCAATCTTGCACTGCACTGGTGATACCGACTGTGTATTGACAACAAAACTGATCTTGAATCGATCCATTTGAGCTACACATTTACTGCTCGATTCAGAGCAGTCAATGCAGGAGAAGGGGAAAACGAAAGCAGCAAATGCACAGGATTGTATATTCATACTGAATGCGCTCGTGGCAAAAGCGCCCTGCTGTTAAGAAAGCAACCACTTGTTTTGGCTATACACCTTTAATCGCACTGGGCGCAACTCAGTCGCAGTTGCAGAGACAAAGCACGTTTGCACAGGGAGAGCGGGAGAATGCGGGACACACGCACAGCCGGACGGCACGTACTGAAGTAGAGAACGAAGGGAACGGGATGCAGGAAAAGAAGGACCACTGGCTATTTAGAGGATCAATGGCTGTAAGGACCAGGGACTACTGACAAATGACTCGACACCATGCGTCCTTTAGCCATTTGACCTGCCATGGGCAGACACTGCGAACGACCCGCTTTGACCAAGCGCCGCTGACAGTCGGTGCTAAACCCTAACTCGTATACCATTAATACGATGTCGTGCCCAACTCGTGCAGTTCCTCCAGGACCGACAGTGATGGGTTCAGCCATATTCCATTTACTGCACTGCGTACCTGATCGGCTTTATATATAAACGTCTGGCGTTGCTGGTGTTACCTACCTGCTCGTAACGGTTCCGAGACCAGCATCACAGCCACCTCCCCGACTCGGACTAGCATCACAGCCGCCTCCCCGACTCGGACCAGCACCACAGCCGCCTCCCCGACTCGGACCAGCATCACAGCCGCCTCCCCGACTCGGACCAGCATGACAGCCGCCTCCCCGACTCGGACCAGCATCACAGCCGCCTCCCCGACTCGGACCAGCATGACAGCCGCCTCCCCGACTCGGACCAGCATCACAGCCGCCTCCCCGACTCGGACCAGCATCACAGCCGCCTCCCCGACTCGGACCAGCATGACAGCCGCCTCCCCGACTCGGACCAGCATCACAGCCGCCTCCCCGACTCGGACCAGCATCACAGCCGCCTCCTCGACTCGGACCAGCACCACAGCCGCCTCCCCGACTCGACCAGCATCACAGCCGCCTCCCCGACTCGGACCAGCATGACAGCCGCCCTCCTCGACTCGGACAGCATCCACTATGACCAGCATGACAGCCGCCTCCTCGACTCGGATGTCCTAGCATCACAAGCCCGCCTCCCCGACTGGCCAGCATCAAAGCCGCCTCCCCACTCGGACCAGCATCACACAGCCGCACTCCCCGACTCGGACCAGCATGACAGCCGCCTCCCCGACTCGGACCAGCATGACAGCCGCCTCCTCGACTCGGACCTGCACCATCGTCACCGGCGCTGTCCTGCAGCCACCCCCAGCCGCCGGCCTTGTCGACACGCTGGCCGACCTCGAGGTGACCTCATCCCTGACCCCGGCCACGGTGACCTTGACCGTGACCGACCTGCGGCTGCTCGCGCCGCCCGGTGCGGCAGGCGCGGTGCCGGTGAGGTATCGGCGCCAGGCACCGGTACTGCAGGGGCACACAGGCGGGGAAGCACTCTTCTCCAGACGGTCGTCGTTGGAACCTGCCGGCAGCATCAAGGCTTTTGCATGACCACCGAGGCGTGGCTTCGATTCACCACTGCGTCCAGGCTCGTCACATTTCCCGGCCATGCGCTGCAGAGATGAAAAAACCTGCTCACTTGACTACCAGGGTAGACAGACAGAACTACAAAACTACCAGACAGAAAATATGAGAATCAGACTGCCTAGGAGCCAGCCGAACAGCCTGCAATTATTTTCTTGCTGAGTCAGTTTTCCATTTTTGTCAACGATAAAACGCCTTTGCTGTTAAATTATGAACGACAGCTGTGACATCATACACGATTACGTTGAATTTAGCTTTGGTTTCCTTATCAGTAAGGAGACAGCCACCAGAGGCCAGAAGCGTCACCCGGCGAGAAGGAGTCAATTTCTACAAGGGTCTGTCTTGCTCAGACTTCGGAGGGATTTTAACCCTTACGGCTTGTCTCCTGGAGCCGTCCTTTTTTCAGCGCCATTCGGTGCGTTATGTCCGACGCTTTATGTGGCACGTGTTAGTGCTTGGTTGGCGTGGCGATCTGTTGTGCCGGAGACGTTCATTATGTGCCTACTGGCCACGCGTAGTTTTGGGTGCTTTTTTACACCCACCACACTTTTCGACTAGGTTAGGGTGTTTAGGCTTGTCTCTTTATCGTCCTGGGTCTTCTGCGTTGAAACTTTGTCTGTGTGTTCGGTTGCCAGGCATGTTGCTGTCGCGATCCGACTGCAGCGATCAAATCGCGATCGCTTCGGTCGGATCGGATCGCGCTCGCTTCGGTCGGATCGGTCGGATCGCGATCGCTTCGGTCGGATCGCTCGATCGACCGAAGCTCTCTTGAGAAGTGTTGACCGATACGATTTTGTGTTTACCGAGTTTGATTAGAAAGCCAAGGAGACAAAACCTGGCATCGCAGTCTGACGGGGACAGTGTCTACGGTTTTTTCACCTTTGATGCCCTGTACCGCGCGGACCGGCCAGGAGAGGTTGGCTGTGAAGGTGTGGCGATTTTGAGCCCTGAGTGCTACAAAGCCACTGTCGTCACGCAGCCGGCATCTGAGTGTTCGAGCTTTTGGTTGGAGTCCCTCTGGCTGCGTGTAAGATCGGAGCCCGGTCCGCATTTCACTGTGGCTGCGGTTCCGCGCCGCGCTGTGACTGTCCTATAGGCGTGGGAATGCTTCAAAAAGTGGGGGGGGGGGGGCAAGCTCGGGGCGTACTTCGTTAACTTCTCTGGAAAACGAGCTGATGACCGGGGGGAGGGGAGGGTGAGATGGAGGTCATCACTCTTTATTCAGATGTAATGATATATCCAGAGCTGTTCCTCGCTGGTGCATCCTCTTAACTATCCAAATCATCTATGTCATTCGGAAAATAAGGCTATACAGCCTCCCAAGATTATTCTTCCATTTCAACGTTCTCTTTCCTGGGGAGCCGAAATCCCACGGGCGGGTAGGCATTTTGGGTCATTGGGGAGGCATCTGTCACCGCAGGGTAAATGTCAAAGTATGGCCTGGGCATATGCTGGTGAGAATTTTGAAAGCAAATCGATGGCTCACAGTACAGCAGATTTTGCATGCGCCTTCATTTCGCTGGCTGCTTTTCAAGAGATAAGACTTGTCGCGGCATTTTAAGCGGAAACAAGTTCGGAAGCTCATGACTGCCAAATAACATGTGACAAAAGCCATAGAACTGATGATTCTCCTTTGAAAACCAAGCCACAGAATGAAGGCCCTCCTGTCATACGTTCCTTGTCTGAGCCCTGCTCCCGTCCGCCGTCGGTGGCCACTGTCCTGACCCAGCTGTCTTCGAATGACTGACCGCGAACTGATGGTATGGCTGCTTTGTTGCACATTTCTGGATCAGCATTGATACTAATTGGGATGTAAAACATGTGTCGGACACCTGCAACAGTGCCATTTTCCGAATTATCTTCTCTTACACCACACCACCACAGAAAAGCGCCGCCGGGAAGCTGCCTACTTTATGTATGAATTCGCCCAATGGATATTTAATCGCCCGCCATTCAACGTAGATGAGTTGATCTGCTTTTGTGTGTAGGCAGGGGGTAGTCAGAGCATTGCTAAGAGGATCACAGGGTTGACAAAAGCCCCGTTTATGGTGATCCCCCCAACAAAAACATCCCCGGTTATAGTTTACTTACTAACAAGGCATACGGTTTTCTTCGTTTCATTGTTATTTTTACGTTGTAACCAGAACAAAAACCAGAAGCTACCGTGAGATCAATTTTGTTTACATTTTTAATACGTGTGGCCGGCTAGGTACCCTTCGCTCGAGTGGGGGTCAATTCGACTCCCCTGAGATCTCGGGAATTAAGAGAACTAAAGACACCAAATTCACAGGGTGTCTTGGCCCGTACGTGAACTCACTTAGGTCAAATTCTGAGGTTCCTAGGTCTTGACTTTTGGGTCAGATAAGGTCAAACAAAGTCAAGTTCCAGGCTGGTCCCTAAAGTGCCCCCAGAACCCAGATAATCGTTTCTAATGTCTAATGTCTGTCTAATGGTCACATGTTCAGTTAAGGTCAGGAACCTTGTTTGACCTTTTGAAGGTCATGGTGACCAAAATAATATAAGACTGCTCTGAGCTTTATACTTGAATAAGCGAAAACGATCACGCTAGGCAGTATGTCTTTAAAAATAAAATGTTGACCTAGGCACTTTAGGTCAATGGCCTATTCTGGCCTCTAAGAAGTCCATAAAAGATGTATAAGGCGGCTCCCGCTATCAATAAATTTGAAATGAGCCTCATAACCTATACCACACAGCAAACCCTAGAGTAATAAGACAGGATGATTTTTACCTTGGTCTGACATTTATACCTGACCTTAGGTCAGCTTAATTTTCTCATTCAATATCTGTGTTACCTAAGAAAGCGTCTCAGTGATGCATGACCTCGTCTAACACTTCATTGTTGCATCAGATTGAACGATTGCCTGGAAATTGACTTCGCTGAAACCATGGCCTGACTTTGACTTGCCATAGGTCAGCTACCTTACAAAGTACATCTTGATCTTTGATACCAAACGATCCGCTATGCAGTTGTCCACAGCTATGGAAAACATGACGCGGCTGTGCTGCGCCGTTCGGAAACCATTTCGGAAAAACCTTCGCGGGGGGGCGGGGGCGAGTCAATTTGACCGCCCGCTCGAGCGCGTGTTGAGGTCAATAAACTGCAGAAATCGGGCATTTAACGACCGTATGGAATAAATGACCGGTGTCCTTAATTTGCAATGGCTTGGTGGGCTCTTTCTAAATGGACATAATTCAGAAGTTCTTTCATAATGTTTTCTCTGCGTTCTACGGACATTGAAGACATCGCGAAGGTAACTTGTAGATCGATGTGTTTGATCGAAATTTGAGTGCGAAAATTTTGATTGCAGATCGAGTGATCAACAATGCGCATTAACATCGCCAGGCCATGTTTGTCTGGAAATATTTAACATTCAGTCAGAATCGATCGGTGATACAATTTTTGCAACGTGGTTTTTAGCAAGTACAGCGATGGTCTGGGTTGCAGCTTCCCTAAAACCGCTCATGACAAACATGCTCACTCGCAAATCCTGCAACAAATACCTCGACACTAGGCGTTGCAGTCTCCAAAGTCAGCGGAACGCTAGCTCAGTGGTTAACTTTTCGTCATGGTCCACCGGTGGACGACAATGATAACGGGTCTGAAATAATGACCTTTAAACACTTGAATAGATTAGTGATAAAAGTTACGTGACATAATTTTGAGCATGCGTACTCGCAAACCTTAGTTTCAAAAACCTCGACGCTAGGCGTTGCAGTCTCCGTAGGCCGCCCTGCGTCGGTTCAATAGCTAATACTGAGCCGTGGCCAACGGGCGGACGGAAATGGTGACGCTTCTGAAAGAAGTACCTTTGAACGCTTCAGGACATCAAATCCTACATCTACAAAGCAGTCTGGACGCATATTTCAGTTCAAGTGCGATTTTTAGACTGATGATAAGAACGGATTGGCCCTCAAGCACCACGAAGTGGTGCTGGAATCTGGTGGTGGAACTGATAGAGTAAAGGTAGATTCTCTATTTTTCGTGTTTCTGTAACTATTAATGTGTCCAGAAGACAGATTATCACGGCGCCCGCCGTGTGGTGGCACTTGCAGTGGCAGATGCCGGTCGGTTTTAGGGAAGCTGCGACCCAGACATCGCTGTCCTTGCTTTCGAGGTTGCGGGCAGGCATGTTCGAACCGCTTGATGCACTTTTTTACTAATTCATTCCGAAAAAATGAACGTTCTTAGGCAAACATGGGATGGCCTTGTTCGTTTTTAAAAAAAATCATTTCGACCTACTCTATTAAACAATAATGAGACCTCCACTCTGTTCAACAATAATGAGGCCCCTTATTTCCTCCCGGGAAAGGAGCCACTTGAGTAGAACACCAAGGGCACATTACCGGTTCCGGTCAAGAGCTGAGGGGCCGCCCCGTCCCATCGCGGAGCGTCTTCTGGCTGTCGTTCTAGCTACACGGGGCGGGATCTCCTGGTCGATCCGGAGGCCATTGGAAGGATATACCATATCACATTGCCCCCCTCCCTTACACGGGAGGCCTTCTGACCCGCGCAGTTGGCCCCGGATCAGCAAAGGAATCCTCATTGACGCAACAACATCCCTGATTGCCAAAGGTGGTCCAATAATTGTCGCACATGCTCCAGCTCCATGTTTTTCTGTTTTCTTCAGAGATGGAGAATCCCTGAACGTAGATTGTAGATGAAATGGGTCCTAAGCTTGTATTAACATGGCTAATCCATGTGCGTCTTGAAATGTCCAAGATTCAGTCAGAGTTGATTGCTGATAAAAACTACGTAACATGGTTTTGAACATACGCACTCGCAAGTCATAGCAACAACGGCCTGAACCCCGGCGTTGCAGTCTCCATAGGCTGCGTGGCGTCGGCCCGCGGCTGTGACATTAAGCGATGGCCAATAAGCAAACGAAAAAGATGACGCATGTTGAGGAAGATGGTTGGTGAACTAGGCAAAGCGGCATGCATATTTAAATGTGGTGCAAAAGTAAGCTAAACACAACCTTAGTCTGAAAAGTGTGTGTGTGTTGGGGGGGGGGGGGCAGCTAACGCTGCTGTCCCCCCCACATTGAAA
Source organism: Pollicipes pollicipes (assembly GCF_011947565.3). Lineage (NCBI taxonomy): Eukaryota > Metazoa > Arthropoda > Thecostraca > Pollicipedomorpha > Pollicipedidae > Pollicipes > Pollicipes pollicipes. The sequence continues at coordinate 4,098,935 of NW_023596746.1, forward strand.
AGTGGGGGGGGGGGGGCATGGCTCCCTGGCCCGCTGTTCCTACGCCCGTGGACTGCCCTGCAGGCGGACTTCGACGAACTGGAGCTGCGATATCAGCGAGTACTTCTACACTACTCCGGATAGCTCGTCATCATCGGGGATTTAAATTGCTGGTTACTGGACCCTGCTGATAACGTTACAAAGGACCGGTTAATGATTTAATGCTTCGATCGTTTCATCTTCACCAGTTTGTCCGATAATCTACTTTTTTCTTCCAGGTCGCCTTTAGACGCAGCCATTTCTAATTGAGATAAGGTCGCTCAGCATGTTGAAGCCATTCACTGCGCTTGTAAGCCCTCACCATTTCGCACGCTCTCAGTTTTGCCAAAGTGTCGTGTCAAGCCTCTCCGTATCCATACCCGACCGTTGAAAGGGACTGACCATGTTTGTTTGCTTCGTGATTTATACCATGTCGACTGGTCCGGTGTTTTTAGACGCCCATTAGTCGCTGATATGTGGGCTCCATTTGCTTGGCTGTCTTCTACCAATCATTGGCAAACACGCTCCGATCAAACTAATGTCATTGAGGAATCCGCCTGGTGACCCTTGACCTCATGGCACAGGGTTGCGTGACGCAACCCTCGTGGCGGGTTGCGTCACGAGGGGAGATCGCCGGCTTTCCGCGAACTGGACCGGAGGGTGAGGTCGGTGATCAGGCGTGACTGCCGGGCGGATATCGAGGAGAGGCGACGCGAGCAGGGGGCGACTCTCTGCACCGCATTACCCGTCCGCTGTTAGCGGGGAAAAAGAGCAGTGCTCGCAATCTCCCAGTCGCGACCCCGGACGAGATGTATGCTTTTTTGTCAACGTCGGCCCCGTGTTGCAGCCAGCCCGGGCTGTCTCGGACAGCCACCTGACGTCCTCTGTCGCACGCCCAGGGTGGGCGCTTGTGGTTTCCGGGTGACTGGCACGGCCCTTGGCGGGCTGCACGAGGTCATGTTCTCCATGAAACATTCCGGGGCGTGTGGACCTGATGCCGTTTGCATTCGCATCCTGCTCCTCCGTTTTGGACGTCATCGGCCCTATCCTTCTCCATATCAACACCTGTATCGCCTCCTGCGATTTTCTCGATTTCTGGGAATCATGGCCAAGATTGTCTAGCATATGGTCCAACGCCAGGGGTTCACTTCCATGTCCGACAATCATATTCTGTCCTCATCCCAACATGGCTTCCGTCCCCGTCATTCCACTGAGATTACCCTGCTCACCGTGATCAACCGCATCTTTTTCAACATGCATCGTGGTCGTCTCTCACTCCAGTGCCTCTTGGATCCCTGTAAATGTTTCGAGGTCATTTCTCATGCTCAACTACTTTCCAAGCTCCAGCTCTATACCATTGACCCGGGTTGATCCTCTCCCTATCTTTCTGGCCATTTCCAGTCAGTCTGCATCTCTTCTTCTTCTGGTGGCAGAGCGGTCACCAAGCTGCTCCCCAATGCCATGGGAGTCTTCCAGGGACCAGCCCTTGGTCCTCTCTTACTCACAATATTCGCCAACGACCTCAGCTGCACGCGTCAGACGCTCATGTGACCCAGTACGCTGAAGACACCCAAATCCTCATATCCGATGTTAAACACAACCTTCCTTCCCTCATCCAACGCATGGCAACCTGTCCTCACTAGCACCGTGGTTCCACGCTCACGGTCTCAATCTCAACGTATCCAAAACCGAACTCCTCTTTGGCACCAGACAGAGCACCCGCAGACTCTCCCTCGTCAGCGTACGGGTCGGTGGGGAGACCGTTCGGGAGGCCCCGACCGTAAAAAACCCGAGCGTGCTATTTGACGGCCACCTGAGCTCGGACGCACGCGTCAGTGCTGAGGAAAAAGTCCATCGGCGTCCTGATAGGTCTCCGCCAGCTGAGACATTTTCTCCCGCAACAAGTGCTGCTGACCATAGTGCAGGGTCTAGTTATCTCCATCGTAAGATACTGCATTTCTGATTATGACCAGGGGCCAGCTGTTAACTTAACTACCAGAGCAGTGAAGTCTTCAATCCGAATGTGTGACCACGTGTCCCGCGCGCGGGATGACCTGCGCTTTGCCACGCCTCGACAAGTATGTTAAGTGCAAACTGCCATCGCTGCGCACAAAGTCCGTGAGCGAGGTAAACCTGCAGGTCTTGCCTGTTTGTTTCAAACGTACGCTGACGCGCGGACCAGTGACCAAACTACCCGCGTGGACCATAACCTGCGTCTCCCCCCTCCCCCCCGTCGGCGTGCAAGGCGGCAGCACAGCGGTCCTTTGCATAACGAGCGCCGTCTATCATTAATGAGTTGCCCGTGGATGTTAGACGACTGGATTCAGCAAGACTTAAGCGCGCTGCCGGGTCCTTTTTTGTGTGATAGGGTTGTCTCATGCTGTTACGCGTCCACGCGTTTACATGTTTTGAATCTTTCGTCCCTCTCCGTTGTTTCTTCATATGCTTCTCTGTCTCTCAGACTTATGACACCTAATAGCCATGCATGTATGCGGAGTGGCAGGCGATGTCAAATATAAATAATGTTAACATAATATCACATGACATGAAATAACGTATGACCGCTTTTGATTGGAACGGCCAAACCACCTTGTCGGTGAAATACTTTATACCTATAATTGTATTATTGGCATAAACTGAAGGTTGCGCCCAAGGAGGGTTTTCGTTTCGTAGGAGATGTCTTCGGATCAAAAATGCTTTTGACATAAGCCTTTGAGCGATGTTTAAAATAGCTTGAAATCTATCGCCCGGTTGGCTGGCCCCTGGATCCAGCCGTGCGTGCATCTTTCATGGCGCTTGATAGTTTTATACCAGGCCAACTGAGGTCTAGTACCGCAAGTGACCCGCCTCATCGTACTGACAGGCACTCACTGCGCGCCGAGGAGAATGAGAACTGAAACAGCTCGAGGTTGTTTTGCGTTGTGGCCACAGGCGCTGCAAAACATGCAAATATCGGGGGCCCTGAACACAAGGAGGGAAGGGGCGGCTGGGCGCTGTACCTCTTCCACCGTCCGATTATTACCAAACATATTCTAGATGTCTTAAACGGGATGCTTCCTGCCCTGATGCTCAATGCTCCTTCGATGTCCAATGCTCCGATGCTCCAGTGCTCGATGTCCAATGCTCGATGCTCCAGTGCTCGACGTCCAGTGCTCCAATGCTGCCCTCATGTCCAGCGCATTACTACGCTGCAACCAGACAAACATGAGGCATGCACACGCCTTTCTTGCAGCGTGCGCACCACAGTAGGCCATTACAGCAGACCGCAGAGCATAAGGTATATGACATATCATCAAAGCCTAGCCCTCGTACTGCCCCCTGGTGCTCTAAAATCCACTTACAGCTTTACGAAGTGGCCGCGGCAAAGCCTGGCGCTAACGTCGATCCCCAGCACGGGACACGCAGCAGACACGGGCGAGTAAACACATTCGTTGGCCGGTTAAGTTTACTGCTGGACTGATTCGGGCAGCTCGTATCGCATGCGTATCGCAAGCACTTTGATTTTCCTGGTTTGTCGTACTGCGTTGGTGATGTCCGGAGATTGGAATCCGTCACCAGCAGTGCGGCGCCATCATTCACGCCCCAATCAAGTCACGCTCTCGTCTGCCGAGTCTATCAATTCCTACGTGACATCGCATAAAGTGAACTGAAAAAGCTGACCTTGATGTCCGCCAGCGAGCCGGGCCAGCCGTCCGGAGACCGCTCTTCACAACTTCCCTCGTGCCTTGGCAATCTAGGCGACATCAAACAGGCGATGTGATGCATGCAGACTCCTCTCAGACATCGCTGGTGATAGCGGGAATAGGCGCCGTTAGCGCCTCTTCCCGTGATCCGCCAGAGGCGCTCAGGCACGCTCCAGAGCCTGCAGGCGCTGCAGCACGTAAGGCGCGTGTGAACATCCACTCACATATCCTGAGGTTTCTGTCATTCCAAAGACATCCGACTCTCCGAACTGAACCCAGAGACGTCGCACCAGAAGCAAACTGACAAGACCCCTACGGCAGTGCATGTAGATAAATCATGCCCGAACGGCGTCTCGTTCGCTTTCTCTGCACATTCGCCCGCACCAAGTGCTCTCCTTCCAACGGCAAACGGCAAAGGCCGTCCCGACTTTCCTGTCGAGCTTCTGACGTCACTGTTGCACCTCCGCTCAAACCAGCTCCACGGCGCCGCAGCCGCCACATCCACCCCACAAACAAACACCAACAATATCACTTTTATTACATCGTCTGAATCAAAAGCGGTAACATGTCAACAGGGGCGATGAGTATACAAACTATGTACACATGCGTGTCTGACTCGTGGCAACGCAGCACGCGTCCCGTGCGGCCGTCCGCGGCGCACGAGCGTCCGTCCCGCCGGCGGCGGCGGCCGGCTCTGGTCCCCCGTGTAAATGCGTCGGTGGGCGGCGCGCGGCCAGCGCTACAAGATGCCGTTGGTCAGGTATTGGAAGCCATCGTACAGCTTGGTGGTGAGCGAGTGGATGGAGGACTCGACCATCGAGTCGACCAGGTATTGCAGCTGCTCCTCCGTCATGTTCATGTGGAAGCGGTTGCGCAGAAACTGGACGGTGGCGGCGCCCGAGCGGAAGCAGGGCAACTGAGAACCTGGCGGACACCACAGACGGCAGTCAGCACCACACGTGTCCGCAGAAGATGGCGCATTCACAGCGCGGAAGTTTGACGCACGATATTTAATCATCGGCCATTGACGTCATAGGCCCAATGGATTGATCGCATTTCATTCGCTGAACGAACTAATTAATGTTGGTTGACATCCATAACTTCAAGACACCTGCGAGAAGTCAGCCAATTTAGGGACGCCTGCGATATTCGGTTCTCCTGGGCTTATTGTTGATCACCAATTCGTTACGCACCACATTTACTTTATTTCTGCTTTACATGACCATGAAGATTTTCTACTTTACGCGAACCGGGATGTTTCATAACCCCATTGAGCTCTTCAGAAGACACGAAATTTTAAATATTATTGCAAAAAAAAAACTGCACATATAATACACTTTTGAGCCTGATTCACAACAAAACTGTGCTGCCCCTCTCAATGAGCATAATCGGCCACCGTGAAATAAGAACCTGTTTGGTTACGGCACAACAGCTCTAGTACTTCTGATTTTGAAAACCAAAATATGAGCAAAAAGGCTCCGACGGTGAAATTGAAGTACGCCGTCAGGAACGTTTATGAAACTCGGTATGTGGAGGAAATAAGTTAGAGTTTTCTTTTGGCAAAGAGAAGTGATGACTGTTTATATAAAACTGGCATCAGGCAATTTATTCTCGCGAGTGACCGCACGGCAACACCAGCTCTCCCGCGCCGGATAGTGGCGGCGGAGCTCCGCATCCACTCACCTGACCGCATGATCTCAACGAGCGTGAGCAGCTTCTCGTGGTGCTTCCTGGCGGCCACCAGACCCTGCAGCATCAGGATCTTGAAGTACTCGAACATGTCGGAGCCGAGGCCGCCCATCACCTCCACGAACTCGGGCGTCAGCTTGAACGGCGACGCCTCGAAGCCCAGGTTCTTGGGCGACGTGGAGAGCATGAAGCCGAAGTCGATGTGGATGAGATGGCCGGCGCTGTCCAGCAGGATGTTGCCGTTGTGGCGGTCCTTCACCTGCAGCAGGTAGCAGACGAGGCAGTAGGCGGCGCAGCTCTGCACGAAGTTGCGCTGCGCCGTCAGGAACGCCTCGCTGTTCACGTCACCGAACTCCTGCAGGAAGTACTCCTTGAGCGACATGCGGCTGTTCTTCTTGACCTGGTGCAGCGACACCGTGTTGACGACGGGCTCGATGAGGCCCGAGTCGGCCGACAGCACCAGGATGCGGTACGGCCGCACCCACAGCGGCACGCGCTCCAGCCGCCAGAGCCGGCGCAGTGTCTCCAGCAGCTGGTAGGCGAGCAGCTCCTGCCGCAGGTCGTCGCCGCACTTGACGATGAGCGGCATCAGGCGCCAGCCGGCCAGGTGGCCGTACGGCGAGCCGTCGCGGATGCGCCGCTCCTTCTCCGCCCACGGCTCCTTGAGCACGGACGCCGACGGGTCGTCCGGGTCGCGCGCGAACGTGGAGCGCGGCGCGGCCAGGCTGTCGGCCAGGCGGCGTCGGATGTCGCCCGGCGCGATCAGCACCGGCTCGCGGCTGTCGGCCGACTCCTGCGACATCTGCGACAGCGTGTCGCGCTCCGCGTCCCGGCCCGCCTTGCGCAGCTGCCAGTACTGAAACGGCGGGCGTCGCACGATCAGCGCACGCGCCCGAGCACGCAGGGACGGCGGGTCAGGCGCCAGCACCGGCACCGGGGCGGGTGCCCGGCCGCGCCGGTGAAGCCGGAGACAGCATGCCTGGTGACTAGGACCAAGCCACGCGTCGGAGCGCAGCACAGGGGGACAGTCAAGCGGCGCGCAGCGGCGGGGCGGGCGTCGCGCGCCGTGACAGACAGCAACGCTTCACACCACACCAGTCAGCTGATGGCTGTACACCCGGGCCGAGCAGAGCGCCGGCTGAAAACTTTGGTACATGGGCGGACAGGGAGTCGGCCGCCCGTAACATGACAAGACGCGGCAGCTCCGGGGCTGTCCCAGTAGCTGGGGCTGCTCCGCGCCCGTTTCCAGCGCGGGCCCGCGACCGGACGCCCCCGATGATGCGAGACGCATCGACCGAATCCCGTCCCACAGCGGGTCCAATTCATCAACAGCTGACCCACGGCAGGATCTCGTGAAAAAAACACGACGCAGCGCCCGACCAATCAGCGCCGGTTTCCGCGAATCACGCCGGCCAATGGGCGGTTTGATGGCGCGGAGGCGCGATAACCGCGTGGGCCTGACGGATAGACTTCCTGCCCCGTCCTCACGCTCCACTGGCGCGCTGAAGTTCGCAGTCCACCATTAGCCGTGATCAATGGCGCTTGCCACGCGGGCGACACGTTCGGCGCCGCCCGGTTTCCAGCCGCGCTGGCAGACGGCCGCCAGACCCCCGTGACGCCAGAGGCCGCGGACAGCCCGTCCGGGGCCGACGCGGCGATGATGACACGCCGCGCCGGCCGCCCAGGGACTTCCGACGTGCGGCGAGGCTTACGTGGCCGCCGGGGGCCGCCAAAAAGCCCAAACGTCTACCGGAGCGAGGTCGTGCTGCACGCTGCCTCCGCAGCGGAGCGCTCCCTGCGCGCGCAGTCGTCACACAATGCTCATCGGCTCACGCGGTGGCGAAACGGGCCCTTCCCAGCCTTCAACGAGCATCTGCCGTTGCAAGTTTGGCTGCGCACTCGGTTGCTTGTGAACTGGGTTTTCAGCTAGTCGATTGCCACGACGCCTTCGAAGCCCACAGCCACGCCTCCCCCGCCGTCTACAGCCGGCGTCACTCACCTGCTGCGAGATGTCGTCGTCCTCCTGGCTCCAGCAGTCGGCGTTGTCGGCGTCCATGTTGCCGTACAGGCTGAAGGTGGTGGGCAGGGAGGGCGCGCCGGCCGCGGCCGCCGCCTTCTCCAGGCTCTCCTCGGAGCGCGTGTGGCGCAGCGTGTTGATGCACTTGGCTGGCACGGGCGCCGTCTCTGGCCGGTCCACTTCCACCACCTCTACGTACAGCATGTACGGCGCCTTGTCCTGCAACGACCAGGCGACGGTCAGCGACGCTGGTGAGGCAGTCATCCGTCTACGTGGAGGCATCACATGGATTAACTGGACGACACTTGAAGCACATTGGGTCGCTTTTCTTACTTATCTTTCCAACGCAAGCTGACCAGTGCGATCGGAACGGATGATGACCATTTGGTGTATGATACTATCAAACGATTTTTGATACAAACATGAAATACTCATGACTTTACCTCCATAACGAAAACTATGGATACCAGTCCAGATTCACAGAAAAGCCATTTACTGTGCCACAACTTGAGCCGCTTAATCAGCATTCCGTTGCAGCCTGGCACCTACAGCAGTCAAATGGAATCAATCTCGAAGCCATGACAGCGTGCTGAGAAATAAGCTCAGCTGGTCGACTGAAAGCAGCTTACTTGGAACAGCACTCCCACCAATTCCCAGAAATCAATGCATGATCAGGTGTTCCATCAGCAACGGCGGCGGAGCCAGAACACACTCAACCCTACCTCCCCGCGCCGATCCAGCCTATCGAACCGTCTCGCGCAATAAAACATCAGAGACGGGCGGTAAAAGCAACAGGCGGCCCCAACGGTCTGCCACCGGCTCACGCGAACTCCGCGAGCGTCAACACGCCCTTACTCCCTCAATAACCCCCCTCCGGCCGCCGAGCCGCGCAGCAGCAGCCCACGGGAGCAGAGCAGCCTCCGGCGGCGGGCCGCCAGGGCGCCGACTCACCTTCGAGTTGAGGACGGCGGCCGCCTGGGCCGGGATGCGCACCACGTGGTGGCCGGCGCTGTGCAGCGGCAGCCAGACGCGCGCCGGCAAGTTCAGGTTGAGCAGGCTCAGCTCGTTCAGCAGCTGGGTGGTTTTCGCCTCGCGCGTCGGCATGGCGCCCAGCCGCTGCCCGATCGAGATGAGCGCGTTGATGAACTCCAGTTGCGGCCGCAGACGGGGCGCCTGTCGACACGGTGGGAGGGACGTCAGCACGGTGGGAGGGACGTCAGTACGGCCGGAGGGACGTCAGTACGGCCAGAGGGACGTCGACACGACCGGAGGGACGTCCACACAGCCAGAGGGACGTCAGCACGGCCAGAGGGACGTCAACACGGCCGGAGGGACGTCAGCACGACCGGAGGGACGTCAACACAACCAGAGGGACGTCAGCACGGCCGGAGGGACGTCAACACGGTGGGAGAGACGTCAGCACGGCCGGAGGGACGTCAACACAGCCAGAGGGACGTCAGCACGGCCGGAGGGACGTCAACACAGCCAGAAGGACGTCAGCACGGCCGGAGGGACGTCAACACGGTAGGAGAGACGTCAGCACGGCCGGAGGGACGTCAACACGGTGGGAGAGACATCAGCACAGCCGGAGGGACGTCAACACAGCCAGAGGGACGTCAGCACGGCCAGAGGGACGTCGACACGACCGGAGGGACGTCAACACAGCCAGAGGGACGTCAGCACGGCCGGAGGGGCGTCAACACGGCCGGAGGGGCGTCAACACGGCCGGAGGGACGTCAACACGGTGGGAGAGACGTCAGCACGGCCGGAGGGACGTTAGCACGACCGGAGGCCAGCAGTCACACGGTCAGGCATCCGACGAATCGCGGTCAGGTATCAGGTGATCAGAACTGTGTCCGTGACCCGCCCCGCCACCCGCCTCGCGACCACCGTCACCGGTCGCCTGATAATTCCGTCACACAGACCTAGCTCCGAACCACCCTGCGGCACGGCACCAGCCGACGTCAGCGTGTCGCCAGGAGACCGGCCACCCAATCGCTCGCCGTGAAATGCCGCGCCGCGACACACGCGACGCGTCAATGATCGCCGAGCGCCGGCGGCGGCGAGCGCCGGCGGCGGCGAGCGCCGGCGGTAAAGGCCAGCGGACGCGCGCGCCGCAGGCCGGGTCGGACCGGGCGCCGCCCACTCACCCCGCAGTGGCACTGCACGTGGCGGCCCAGCAGGTCGTTACACTGTCCCTCGTGGCTGTCGTAGCAGGTGCAGCCGCTGTCGAAGGCGCGGCCCGAGCTCACGTCGCCCAGGTAACAGCGCATGCTGCCTGCCGGGCGGGTGGCACACACGCGTTAAATTGCGAAGCGGTCGGGCGGACGGGCGACACGGCAGACGACACGGCGGACGTGCGGGACTCAACTGGGAGCGCAGCCGCGCACGCCGAACGCCCAGCGTTTGCTTCGTAGTTTATCGAGAGTCGCCCGCAAATAGAACGCGACGCGACCACGTTCGATTATTTGCGTAGCACAGACGCGCAGAGCCGACTGCGCCGAGTCATCCGGCACGCCGGCCGGTGCCCAAACAGCTGGGCGTGTGTAAAGACGAGACATGAATGGCCGCCTCAATCTCGCGCTCCTCCCCGAGCGACAGTCAATACGGCGAAAAAACAGCGCCAATTTCACCGCCGAATATCCAGGCCCGCAGCAATTAGGAGTCGCCAACGAAGACGGCGTCCGGACAAAAAGCGCCGCCTGCTGCGCGGGTCGCAAAACACGGCACCCGGCGCTGGCGGGGGCGGCCGCCGCGTGCGCGAGGCATACGTGAGCGGGAGCTTAACTTAAGAGCACGCCAGATACATACGCAAGCAGCGGCGAGCGCGCAAACAAGACCGGCTGGCGGTCTGAGGCCGGTGGAGAAGGCGGCTGGGCAGGCGGGAGGACGAGGACTCAGAGGAGGACTCACCTGTCTCGGAGGAGGACGCGCGCGGCGCCAGCTCCTCGGCCGGCGGCGACACACCTTTGGAGGACAGGTCAGAGTCAGCGGGACTGAAGGACGTGGTACACGGACACAGCGCCAGCCAGGACAAGGTGGTGAGGAGTCGGACCCCGGAGAGGACGGCGGAAGCCGCCGCCAGACACACCCCTCCGGAAAGGGACGGGCCCTCCCATCCTACACCTCCCCGCCGACCGACGCACCTGTGCTGGGCGTGCGCTGGTGGCTCTTGGAGTAGCTGGCGGCCGCGTCGCTGCGCGAGCGCTGGTGGGTGCGGCGCAGCGGAGAGAGCGTGTGCTCGGCGGCGCGGGCCGGCGGCGGGCCGGGCACCTGCAGACGCGCCGACGCCGGCTTCGGCCTGCCGAGACACGCGTCAGTCACGGCACGGCGTCACGTCATGCTCACCACGTACGGCTATCAGCGGGCGCCGGCCGGACGTGGACCTTGCGCCGGCCCACGCCTCTATCGGATCAGGAGGGGGCGGGCGGCGGGCGGCGAGGTGGAGGGCTCGCCGCCGGCCGTGCCAGCAGTATGCACTTCGGATGCAGTGGAAAGCCGGGGGGCTTCCTGGCTGCGTAAGACATGGATGGCAGATGGATAGCTCAATGGATAGCAGCTATAGCGACAACGACGATACGACGACGAACGCTCACTGCTTCATTGATTCGGACGTCACGTGCTAGAACTGGGTCGCCAACGTGCATCTACACCTTATTGCGACGCACGGACGGTGCAGCGAGCTTGCCGGGCGACGACCAGCGGCCAGCGCGGGCCGCGTCTGGCGTGGAGGGGACGCCGTTCTCCAGCTCAAGCGGCGGCACACCGTCCCACCCGAGCGTCGCTCAGGTCGGCCCCGTCCGACAAACCGGCCGCCAGCCCAGCCCGGCACCCCAAACCGCCGCAGTCGAATCAGCAAGCACCGGCCTTGACGGCGGACGCCCGCGCCGCCGTTCGCGGGACGTGAGGCGTCCGCATTCGCCGCTACAGCTCCGTCACGAGGCCCGGCTATCCGGGCCAGACGCCGCATCAGCCCGTCCCACGCGCCGAGGTCCGGCCGAGCCCTGAGTCAGCCGCTTCAACGGCAGCCCAGCCATACGCGGGGAGGCCGAGCAACGAGCCGCCGCGCAGCGTCCACCAACGGCTGCGCGTTCATGAACGACGGCCTGCGGCGCGCGACCCGTCCGCCTCATCTCCGGAGCGGTGCGCCCTTCCCCCGACCTTGGCACCGGCGAGCTGGTCCGGCCGCCGCCTCCATTACTAAACCACCGGCCAATCCCATTCTCCCGACGCGGCCCGCTCGGTGCCGGGCGCGGCACAACGGACATTCAATCGGCACGGCCGCATCGCATTTCAAGGCGAACAGAGCCGGGCCGGCACTGGGCAGAGGTGCGGCCGCCGGCGCCCGCCTCGGCGGCGCGGCCCAATTGCGGGGGTGCCGCCGACCGTGCACGTACCCTCAGCTCGTCGGACAGTATCAGATCCGCAGGCGCGTGCCGTGCGGCTTCTTCTTGTTGGAGAGATTGGCGTCCGAGCTGTAGGCGTCCAGCAGGCGCGCCGTCTGCAGCGAGAAGTCGAACGCTCTTCCGGCACCTGGAGCACGGCCCGGCCGCCGGTCAAACGCGCCGCCCCGTCAGCGCAGCGGTCGACGGGCGGCGAGCGGTGAGGCCCGCGGGCGGCCGCGGCGGACGGCCGAGAGCGGGCGAGCACACGGCCGCACTCGACACGAGGCGGAGACCAGAGACAGGGAGAGAGAGAGAGGGAGAGGGAGACAGACAGAGAGAGAGGGGGGGGGGGGGGGCGAATTGTAAAGCGCCAGGCGAGCCCGCTGAGTGGCGGCCACTGCGACAGCGGCAGCGGCGAGCGAACTCGGCCCGGCACACGGCGGACGGGGCCGGCCGTCACGCGACGGCCGCATCGGCACACGCAAAACACGACAACGCCGGCCGGCTTCGTGGAAAAATATCGCCGGCCGGCCGCGGCGGCTGGCTGTGTCGCGACTGGCTGGAAGCACGGCCGGCCGCGGCCGACCAGCGCTGGGACGTACCTGTGCACGAGGTAGGGGTGGCAGCACCTCGGCCACGTCCGGCAGCTGAATATACATGTGTGACCACTGCGGCAGGAAGAGTCGGTCTCCGTCTCGCGGAAGCTGAACATGCGGTTCACTGCAACAGAGGGGGCGGCGGCGTCAGCCCTGTGTCGCCGGGCGACCGGTGTTCCGTGCCAGCCGGCGCCGGCCACCGGGCCGGCCGCTGACTCACAGCGGCGCCCTGTTTACCCAACACCGCCGCTGTATACGCCAGGCAGGGGCGACTGTCCGCGGCACGAGACGCGATCAGTCAGCGACCGCCCGGGTGTGGCCGGCCGGCGCTGCACGGCGGCCACCCGCTCCAATCACGGCCATCACGAGCGTGGCCGGGGCGGCGGCGGCGGCGAGACGGGGCGCGACGCCCAAACAAAGGCGGCGGCGGCAGGCGGGCGGCACGACTCGCCGGCTGCAGCTGCCCACCCCAGCCGTGCACCGGGCCGGACCCCGCCACGAGACGCGCGCCGGCCGGGCCTCCAGCCGGACCTGGAGCCGCGCGGCCGCGCCGCGGTCGGCGGCAGCGGAGGACCTACGGCACATGCACGGCTGCACGGGACGGGCGCGTGACGGCGCCGCCGGCCGCGCGCCTCCCCCCCCCCGCAGCCAGGCGGGCGGGCGGACCGGCAGATACACCCACGCGATGCCCAGCGCCGCCCAGTGACCGGCGCCGGCGACTGATTATGATTAGCCGGCGGGAAATGGGGACAGAGCCGCGCGGACACGCAACGGCATGGGGACTGACGCAGTGCACCGACACAGCGTCGGTGTGCGGGGCAGGGGGCTTGACGGGGTCGACCGCCGCTGCCGGTTTGCTGAGGGTCTGTCACCGTTCTCACTTTGAAGAGCGGCCGTAGTGGGGGGGAAAACCCTGTACAGTTCTTCGTGAATGAGGCATTCGGATTATTCCATCGGACGGCTCTAAGGGTGTGTCAGAACCCCCCACCTTTCGCGTGCGGAGGGTGAGGGTGTGCCGGGTACCCCACCACCGTCCGTGTGCCCGTCTGCCGAGGGCCCGTCCCGGTCCCCAGCCGCTGTCCATCTGTGCCCCCGACGGCCGGGGCGGCAGGTGCGCGCGCCATGGTCCGATGAGTCAGTACACAGCCCGGCTCATCCGTCGCCGGGCCGAGCACTTATCAGTCCGTTTACACGTGAAGGTCACCGTTGAACAGTCGTCACAATACGGGCGGGCGCAGCGCGCGCGCGACAGGACGGGGGGCGGACGCAAAAACCGGGCCTCGCTCAGCCCCGCGACAACAGGAGCTGCATTCCGCGCCGGGCGGCGCGCGCGGCCCCGGTCCCAGCGCCGGTGGAGCGCGGCCGACCTCGGCCGCGCCGAGCGGCCCCGGGCGCCGTGTCGCCCTTGACACAGGCCGCTCGGGCGTACCCGACGCGCCCGACCGCATGCCATTCGATACACCGGCGCGCCGCGTCGCGCCGGCAAGAACCGGGCGCGGCCGACGGCGCAGCCCCGCGACGCTGTCGGCCTCGCGGCCCGGCGCGGTCGAGAGCCGCCACCGCCGCCGCCGACAGCGGCCGGCCACCGCCGCACATCGACGCGAGCGGCGGCGGGGCGCGCGCGCCGCGAGCCGCCCGCTGCCGCTCGCTCGCGATCGATACGGCGGGCAGGCCAGCGGCCGGCCGGGCGCAGCTCCGCCGGCTGCCTGCCGGCCGGCAGCGGTCGCGTCGGCCGTCGCGCCGCGCTGGCGTCACATGGCTGGTGTCACACTGTCACACTGTGACGGCATCACGCGGTCACAGTTTCGCT
>NW_023596746.1:4114296-4163803 GCF_011947565.3 Pollicipes pollicipes
CATGTTTAAAAGAATATTGTGCATATATATATATATATATATATATATATATATATATATATATATATATATGTGTATGTATATGCATCCGTCTCTTTCTCTTTTTTTTTTCTCTCTCTCTCTCTCTCTCTCTCTCTCCCTCTCTCTCTCCCTGTCTCCTCTCGCGTAATACGACAGGGCAGTCAAAAGCATGATTACCACATGCTGGTCATATGCTTGCCCACATTTTGGCATACATCTACGGCAATGAAATGTCAGCTGACAGACTTGAACACGTAACAATATGATCGAGAACATGCTTTGTGAAGTTACGGTGCGCAAGAAATTTTGCGGACCGGTGTTTGTCTAACCTGTCCTGTCTGATCCTTCTCACACAGACCTGTCCGACGTTTCAAACGCAACTGCACGCTCGTTTCTGTTTTTCTTATTTAAGAACAACTTGCTCATCTCAGAATGCTTGATCACATGTGCCATGCATGCATCCCCGGCGATTCCGATCTATCACTCCTGCTCCTGCAAAGACGTCGCCGTATGAGCCGTCATATGAGCCGTAGTCATGTAGCAGCCATCACATGACTACGGCTCATTCTAACCGCTTCGAAGCCGCCATTTTAGTGTTGCTGGTTTATTGTACGTAGGGCCTGGAATGAAAGTGAAATGATAATAATAACCCAAAAATACATCCGGCCTGGTATGATGATCAATACATATAGTGACCTGAAACAATAATAACGTGACGTTTTATGTCAATACAGTTACTCATTCTTTGCGGACGCGTCCCTGGCACATCGAGGTCTGGTCACATTTTGAGCAGCGCCACAAGAACTGCTCACCTCCAAATGTCCCGCGGCGCCACGAGCGCCATCACGAGCGCCATCTCTCGCCACCATCTCGCACCACGAACAGCGCGCTTAATGTTGTTCGCCATCTACCACTGAAGCGACGTCGCCCTACAAACGGCGACCACAATATATATATATATATATATATATATATATATATATATATATATATATATATATATATATATCAACCAGCGTATGCACCTTCTGGGTTATGCTGATCACGAGGTATATGCGTAACAACTCCTGAAATGTCACTGGGATCAATTCGCATTTTGGTGTTCTTTTACCATTTTACATTCAATTACGCTTCTTACATGAGCGGGATTTAGCACAATTAACATATCAGTTCCTTTTTTGGTGTCCATACACGAAAATACTTAGACCGCGCCAAAAGTTACTGGGGTCCGTAGCCGGACCGCTGTGATGGATTCACCCACGACATCATGCATTTTGTGGCCGCGACCTCAGATTCTATGCTTTGTGAGGCATGACATCTTTCTTTGAACAAGTCTGGTCAAGGCCATGCCACCGGTCTTCCATTGCACCTGCCGTTGACACCAAAAATTAAGTCTCAAGGAATAACTAAAAACTCGACCCACCAGCGCTAGAGTTTGGCTCAGTTTTAAGTTTGGTTCAGTTTTGAGTTTGGTTCAGTTTTGAGTCTGTTTCAGTTTTGACTGCCGGTCGTAGACTCACGTCACTTCTTCCTGTTATGTATTTTTTGGTTTAGAGGACATTTTGGTCACAGACATCTTCTCGCGTGATGCCCCTTCAAGTGCACGGTTTCAGCTTGTGTCTTTGCTGCCAACAGTTGCTGCTTTGGTTGTCTTCGTTTAGTAATTCGTCCCATGTCGTCCGAGAGAAATCCAACGGTGCTTCGCTACCGCAAGCCGGCTGCGCGGGGTGATGTCACACTGATATACAGCATCGGGCCATGTCACGCTGATATACAGCATCGGGCCATGTCACGCTGATATACAGCATCGGGCCATGCCACACTGATATACAGCATCGGGTCATGTCATGCTGATATACAGCATCGGGCCATGCCACACTGATATACAGCATCGGGTCATGTCATGCTGATATACAGCATCGGGCCATGCCACACTGATGTACAGCATCGGGTCATGTCATGCTGATATACAGCATCGGGCCATGTCACGCTTATATACAGTATCGGGCCATGCCACGCTTATATACAGCATCGGGCCATGCCACACTGATATACAGCATCGGGCCATGCCACACTGATATACAGCATCGGGTCATGTCATGCTGATATACAGCATCGGGCCATGCCACACTGATGTACAGCATCGGGTCATGTCATGCTGATATACAGCATCGGGCCATGTCACGCTTATATACAGCATCGGGTCATGTCACCCTTATATACAGCATCGGGCCATGTCACGCTTATATACAGCATCGGGCCATGTCACGCTTATATACAGAATCGGGCCATGGCGCGCTGATATACAGCATCAGGCCATGACACGCTGATATACAGCATCGGGCCATGGCACGATGATATACAGCATGGGGCTGTGCAATGTTGATTTGCACTGGGCCATGCCACGCTGATATACAGCATCGGGCCATGGCACGCTGATATACAGCATCGGGCCATGGCACCTTGATATACAGCACCGGGCTGTGCAACGTTGATATGCATTGGGCCATGCCACGCTGTTATACTGCGTCGGGCCGTGCGAGAACAGGAGAGCAGCGCCGTTTTCATGCAAGTTCGCATGATACAAATCCTGTGGCATTCGCCAAAACTTTGAGTGCCGCTGTTTAGTTCGAGAACCACCATCCCATAGCAAAAACTTGTCTAGGCACCAGCCTTTACCCGACCAACGCAACAGCGATCCACCACCCACATTGCCATGCATTGACGGCAGCATATGGATTACAAGTCCGATATTTTTGGCGAGGGCGTTCCGAAAATATTTTTTGAAGCGGAGTCTTTCGCCAAGTGTCGAGCCCCGACCACGCCTCGCCGCCCCACCTGATCCCCGTCTCAGGCGACAGTCCGGCGGCCCGCGGCGGACTCCGGCTGCTGTCCGGCGGCCCGCGGCGGACACCGGCTGTTGTCCGGCGGCCCGCGGCGGACACCCGGTTGTTGTCCGGCGGCCCGCGGCGGACACCCGGCTGTTGTCCGGCGGCCCGCGGCGGACACCGGCTGTTGTCCGGCGGCCCGCGGCGGACACCGGCTGTTGTCCGGCGGCCCGCGGCGGACGGCGACTGTTGTCCGGCGGCCCGCGGCGGACACCGGCTGTTGTCCGGCGGCCCGCGGCGGACGCCGGCTGTTGTCCGGCGGCCCGCGGCGGACTCCGGCTGTTGTCCGGCGGACCTTGACGGACGCCGGCCGCTGTCCGGCGGCCCGCGGCGGACTCCGGCTGTGCCCCGGACCGCTGGACGGCTCCGGTTACGCCCCGCGGTAACCGCGGCGTCCGGTCAGCACCGGCTCCGGTGCCGGACCGAGTGACGCTCAGCTGCGGCCGGCATTCCCCGCGTCAGACACAACAACTCGCCACCCGGCGCCGGCGCCGGCGGCCTGAAGGTCAGCCCGGGCCAGCTCGGCGCCCTCGGGGCACGGCTCACACGGGAGTGTCATCAAAACAAGACGTCCCGGCGCGCGCGTCTCGGGACGGCCGGTGTCCGATGCACGCGCGCGCAGGTGGCAGCGGTTTCATGAGTCAACATCACCCGAGCGAAAGTCTCGGGTCATCACAGCACCTTTTCTCGGAGTCAGGGGACATTACGCAGTGATCTTGGTAACATCACGTGGGCTGCCTGCGGTGGACATGTGACATATTTCCTGAGCACAGGCTGCGATTTGCAGACTGAAAAGACCTCTCTTGGATAGGCACCTGGGGGAAAGCCGCTTAATGGTAGGCGTGTGTTCCGATTTAGCAACACAACAGTTTAACTTTGCGTAGTCAATTTTTGCGTGGTCAATTGCCCCAAAAAAGGGGCAGCCATGAGATAAAGCAGCAAAGGAAGAAGCGTCACATTCGGTACCAGGTATACGCCTGAATCCGAATGTGACCAGCAGGATCCAAATGGGCCCAATGTTTCTCGGATTCTGATTTTTTGGGATGGGGAGAAAGAGCTCAAGGCACATATCTGTTCGATGCCATTGATAATTGATGTCCTTTGAGAAGTGTTGTACAGTGTGTCAGACAAGGCATTGCTATTCCAGATAGATATTGCTCATTCGAATAAAATAACTCTGTGCAAAAGGTCTAAGATTTCGTCTCACGGGCAGGTCTGTGTTCAATTCAAGATTTTGAAAACAATTCACTTTTGATTTATAATCCTTGCTAAATGTTTCAGCTGTGATGCCAATTGCGGTTTTGTCCGTTGTAAAGCGATTAATTATGAAGTTATTAATTAATTCACATCCCGGTTCAATGATCTAGTTTTGATCCAAACCATCCACCAGATATGTGAATCGATTCAACATCGATTCATCCCACATTTAATGCGTGCATGCTGATTTTAACGTGTTTTATTTAGTAATTTAGTTATTCACAGCCAATGTGCATCTAGCAATCTTGCACTGCACTGGTGATACCGACTGTGTATTGACAACAAAACTGATCTTGAATCGATCCATTTGAGCTACACATTTACTGCTCGATTCAGAGCAGTCAATGCAGGAGAAGGGGAAAACGAAAGCAGCAAATGCACAGGATTGTATATTCATACTGAATGCGCTCGTGGCAAAAGCGCCCTGCTGTTAAGAAAACAACCACTTGTTTTGGCTATACACCTTTAATCGCACTGGGCGCAACTCAGTCGCAGTTGCAGAGACAAAGCACGTTTGCACAGGGAGAGCGGGAGAATGCGGGACACACGCACAGCCGGACGGCACGTACTGAAGTAGAGAACGAAGGGAACGGGATGCAGGAAAAGAAGGACCACTGGCTATTTAGAGGATCAATGGCTGTAAGGACCAGGGACTACTGACAAATGACTCGACACCATGCGTCCTTTAGCCATTTGACCTGCCATGGGCAGACACTGCGAACGACCCGCTTTGACCAAGCGCCGCTGACAGTCGGTGCTAAACCCTAACTCGTATACCATTAATACGATGTCGTGCCCAACTCGTGCAGTTCCTCCAGGACCGACAATGATGGGTTCAGCCATATTCCATTTACTGCACTGCGTACCTGATCGGCTTTATATATAAAAGTCTGGTGCTGCTGGTGTTACCTACCTGCTCGTAACGGTTCCGAGACCAACATCACAGCCATCTCCCCGACTCGGACTAGCATCACAGCCGCCTCCCCGACTCGGACCAGCATCACAGCCGCCTCCCCGACTCGGACTAGCATCACAGCCGCCTCCCCGACTCGGACCAGCATCACAGCCGCCTCCCCGACTCGGACCAGCATCACAGCCGCCTCCTCGACTCGGGCCAGCATCACAGCCGCCTACTCGACAGCATCACAGGCCGCCATCCCCGACTCGGACCAGCATCACAGGCCACCCTCCCCCGACTCGGCCCCAGCCATTCACAGCCGCCTCCCCGACTCGGACCAGCATCACAGCCGCCTCCCCGACTCGGACCTGCACCATCGTCACCGGCGCTGTCCTGTAGCGACCCCCAGCCGCCGGCCCTGTCGACACGCTGGCAGACCTCGAGGCGACCTCGTCCCGCGCCCCGGCCACGGTGACCTTGACCGTGACCGGCCTGCGGCTGCTCGCGCTGCCCGGCGCGGCAGGCGCACTGCCGGTGAGGTGTCGACGCCAGGCACCGGTACTGCAGGGGCACACAGGCGGGGAAGCGCTCTTCTCCAGACGGTCGTCGTTGGAAACTGCTGGCGGGACTTGCCAACGTCCAGTCCCTGCTGCCGAAGATAGTTCTACTGCAGCATGACCATCCAAACCGGCTGCATCAAGGCTTTTGCGTGACCACCGAGGCGTGGCTTCGATTCACCACCGCGTCCAGGCTCGTCACATTCCCCGGCTATGCGCTGCAGAGATGAAAAAAACCTGCTCACTTGACTACCAGGGCGGGGGACAGAAAATATGAGGATCAGACTGCCCAGGAGCCACCCGAACAGCCTGCAGTTATTTTCTTGCTGAGTCAGTTTTCCATTTTTGTCAACGATAAAACGCCTTCGCTGTTAAATTATGAACGACAGCCGTGACATCATACACGATTACGTTGAATTTAGCTTTGGTTTCCTAATCAGTAAGGAGACAGCCACCAGAGGCCAAAAGACGACACCCGGCGAGAGGGAGTCAATTTCTATAAGGGTCTGTCTTGCTCAGACTTCGGAGGGATTTTAACCCTTACGGCTTGTCTCCTGGAGCCGTCCTTTTTTCAGCGCCATTCGGTGCGTTATGTCCGACGCTTTATGTGGCACGTGTTAGTGCTTGGTTGGCGTTGCGATCTGTTGTGCCGGAGACGTTCATTATGTGCCTACTGGCCACGCGTAGTTTTGGGTGCTTTTTTACACCCACCACACTTTTCGACTAGGTTAGGGTGTTTAGGCTTGTCTCTTTATCGTCCTGGGTCTTCTGCGTTGAAACTTTGTCTGTGTGTTCGGTTGCCAGGTATGTTGGTGTCGCGATCCGACTGCAGCGATCAAATCGCGATCGCTTCGGTCGGATCGGATCGCGCTCGCTTCGGTCGGATCGGTCAGATCGCGATCGCTTCGGTCGGATCGCTCGATCGACCGAAGCTCTCTTGAGAAGTGTTGACCAATGCGATTTTGTGTTTACCGAGTTTGATTAGAAAGCCAAGGAGACAAAATCTGGCATCGCAGTCTGATGGGGACAGTGTCTACGGTTTTTTCACCTTTGATGCCCTGTACCGCGCGGACCGGCCAGGAGAGGCCGGCTGTGGAGGTGTGGCGATTTTGAGCCCTGAGTGCTACAAAGCCACTGTCGTCACGCAGCCGGCATCTGAGTGTTCGAGCTTTTGGTTGGAGTCCCTCTGGCTGCGTGTAAGATCGGAGTCCGGTCCGCATTTCACTATGGCTGCGGTTCCGCGCCGCGCTGTGACTGTCCTATAGGCGTAGGAATGCTTCAAAAAGTGGGGGGGGGGGGGGCAAGCTCGGGGCGTACTTCGTTAACTTTTCTGGAAAACGAGCTGATGACCGGGGGGGGGGAGGGTGAGATGGAGGTCATCACTCTTTATTCAGATGTAATGATATATCTAGAGCTGTTCCTCGCTGGTGCATCCTCTTACCTATCCCAATCATCTATGTCATTCGGAAAATAAGGCTATACAGCTTCCCAAGATTATTCTTCCATTTCAACGTTCTCTTTCCTGGGGAGCCGAAATCCCACGGGCGGGTAGACATTTTGGGTCATTGGGGAGGCATCTGTCACCGCAGGGTAAATGTCAAAGTATGGCCTGGGCATATGCTGGTGAGAATTTTGAAAGCAAATCGATGGCTCACAGTACAGCAGATTTTGCATGCGCCTTCATTTCGCTGGCTGCTTTTCAAGAGATAAGACTTGTCGCGGCATTTTAAGCGGAAACAAGTTCGGAAGCTCATGACTGCCAAATAACATGTGACAAAAGCCATAGAACTGATGATTCTCCCTTGAAAACCAAGCCACAGAATGAAGGCCCTCCTGTCATACGTTCCTTGTCTGAGCCCTGCTCCCGTCCGCCGTCGGTGGCCACTGTCCTGACCCAGCGGTCTTCGAATGACTGACCGCGAACTGATGGTATGGCTGCTTTGTTGCACATTTCTGGATCAGCATTGATACTAATTGGGATGTAAAACATGTGTTGGACACCTGCAACAGTGCCATTTTCCGAATTATCTTCTCTTACACCACACCACCACAGAAAAGCGCCGCCGGGAAGCTGCCTACTTTATGTATGAATTCGCCCAATGGATATTTAATCGCCCGCCATTCAACGTAGATGAGTTGATCTGCTTTTGTGTGTAGGCAGGGGGTAGTCAGAGCATTGCTAAGAGGATCACAGGGTTGACAAAAGCCCCGTTTATGGTGATCCCCCCAACAAAAACATCCCCGGTTGTAGTTTACTTACTAACAAGGCATACGGTTTTCTTCGTTTCATTGTTATTTTTACGTTGTAACCAGAACAAAAACCAGAAGCTACCGTGAGATCAATTTTGTTTACATTTTTAATACGTGTGGCCGGCTAGGTACCCTTCGCTCGAGTGGGGGTCAATTTGACTCCCCTGAGATCTCGGGAATTAAGAGAACTAAAGACACCAAATTCACAGGGTGTCTTGGCCCGTACGTGAACTCACTTAGGTCAAATTCTGAGGTTCCTAGGTCTTGACTTTCGGGTCAGATAAGGTCAAACAAAGTCAAGTTCCAGGCTGGTCCCTAAAGTGCCCCCAGAACCCAGATAATCGTTTCTAATGTCTAATGTCTGTCTAATGGTCACATGTTCAGTTAAGGTCAGGAACCTTGTTTGACCTTTTGAAGGTCATGGTGACCAAAATAATATAAGACTGCTCTGAGCTTTATACTTGAATAAGCGAAAACGATTACGCTAGGCAGTATGTCTTTAAAAATAAAATGTTGACCTAGGCATTTTAGGTCAATGACCTATTCTGGCCTCTAAGAAGTCCATAAAAGATGTATAAGGCGGCTCCCGCTATCAATAAATTTGAAATGAGCCTCATAACCTATACCACACAGCAAACCCTAGAGTAATAAGACAGGATGATTTTTACCTTGGTCTGACATTTATACCTGACCTTAGGTCAACTTAATTTTATCATTCAATATTTGTGTTACCTAAGAAAGCGTCTCAGTGATGCATGGCCTCGTCTAACACTTCATTGTTGCATCAGATTGAACGATTGCCTGGAAATTGACTTCGCTGAAACCATGGCCTGACTTTGACTTGCCATAGGTCAGCTACCTTACAAAGTACATCTTAATCTTTGATACCAAACGATCCGCTATGCAGTTGTCCACAGCTATGGAAAACATGACGCGGCTGTGCTGCGCCGCTCGGAAACCATTTCGGAAAAACCTTCGCGGGGGGGCGGGGGCGAGTCAATTTGACCGCCCGCTCGAGCGCGTGTTAAGGTCAATAAACTGCACAAATCGGGCATTTAACGACCGTATGGAATAAATGACCGGTGTCCTTAATTTGCAATGGCTTGGTGGGCTCTTTCTAAATGGACATAATTCAGAAGTTCTTTCATAATGTTTTCTCTGCGTTCTACGGACATTGAGGACATCGCGAAGGTAACTTGTAGATCGATATGTTTGATCGAAATTTGAGTGCGAAAATTTTGATTGCAGATCGAGTGATCAACAATGCGCATTAACATCGCCAGGCCATGTTTGTCTGGAAATATTTAACATTCAGTCAGAATCGATTAGTAATACAATTTTTGCAACGTGGTTTTTAGCAAGGACAGCGACGGTCTGGGTTGCAGCTTCCCTAAAACCGCTCATGACAAACATGCTCACTCGCAAATCTTGCAACAAATACCTCGACACTAGGCGTTGCAGTCTCCAAAGTCAGCGGAACGCTAGCTCAGTGGTTAACTTTTCGTCATGGTCCACCGGTGGACGACAATGATAACGGGTCTGAAATAATGACCTTTAAACACTTGAATAGGTTAGTGATAAAAGTTACGTGACATAATTTTGAGCATGCGTACTCGCAAACCTTAGTTTCAAAAACCTCGACGCTAGGCGTTACAGTCTCCGTAGGCCGCGCAGCGTCGGTTCAATAGCTAATACTGAGCCGTGGCCAACGGGCGGACGGAAATGGTGACGCTTCTGAAAGAAGTACCTTTGAACGCTTCAGGACATCAAATCCTACATCTACAAAGCAGTCTGGACGCATATTTCAGTTCAAGTGCGATTTTTAGACTGATGATAAGAACGGATTGGCCCTCAAAGCACCACGAAGTGGTGCTGGAATCTGGTGGTGGAACTGATAGAGTAAAGGTAGATTCTCTATTTTTCGTGTTTCTGTAACTATTAATGTGTCCAGAAGACAGATTATCACGGCGCCCGCCGTGTGGTGGCACTTGCAGTGGCAGACGCCGGTCGGTTTTAGGGAAGCTGCAACCCAGACATCGCTGTCCTTGCTTTCGAGGTTGCGGGCAGGCATGTTCCAACCGCTTGATGCACTTTTTTACTAATTCATTCCGAAAAAATGAACGTTCTTAGGCAAACATGGGATGGCCTTGTTCGTTTTTAAAAAATTCATTTCGACCTACTCTATTAAACAATAATGAGACCTCCACTCTGTTCAACAATAATGAGGCCCCTTATTTCCTTCCGGGAAAGGAGCCACTTGAGTAGAACACCAAGGGCACGTTACCGGTTCCGGTCAAGAGCTGAGGGGCCGCCCCGTCCCATCGCGGAGCGTCTTCTGGCTGTCGTTCTAGCTACACGGGGCGGGATCTCCTGGTCGATCCGGAGGCCATTGGAAGGATATACCATATCACATTGCCCCCCTCCCTTACACGGGAGGCCTTCTGACCCACGCAGTTGGCCCCGGATCAGCAAAGGAATCCTCATTGACGCAACAACATCCCTGATTGCCAAAGGTGGTCCAATAATTGTCACACATGCTCCAGCTCCATGTTTTTCTGTTTTCTTCAGAGATGGAGAATCCCTGAACGTAGATTGTAGATGAAATGGGTCCTAAGCTTGTATTAACATGGCTAATCCATGTGCGTCTTGAAATGTCCAAGATTCAGTCAGAGTTGATTACTGATAAAAACTATGTAACATGGTTTTGAACATACGCACTCGCAAGTCATAGCAACAACGGCCTGAACGCCCGGCGTTGCAGTCTCTATAGGCCGCGTGGCGTCGGTCTGCGGCTGTGACATTAAGCGAGGGCCAATAAGCAAACGAAAAAGATGACGCATGTTGAGGAAAATGGCTGGTGAACTAGGCAAAGCGGCATGCATATTTAAAGGTGGTGCAAAAGTAAGCTAAACACAACCTTAGTATGAAAAGTGTGTGTGTGTTGGGGGGGGGGGGGGGCAGCTAACGCTGCTGTCCCCCCACCTTGAAAAGTGGGGGGGGGGGGGCATGGCTCCCTGGCCCGCTGTTCCTACGCCCGTGGACTGCCCTGCAGGCGGACTTCGACGAACTGGAGCTGCGATATCAGCGGGTACTTCTACACTACTCCGGATAGCTCGTCATCATCGGGGATTTAAATTGCTGGTTACTGGACCCTGCTGATAACGTTACAAAGGACCGGTTAAATGATTTAAATGCTTCGATCGTTTCATCTTCACCAGTTTGTCCGATAATCTACTTTTTCTTCCAGGTCGCCTTTAGACGCAGCCATTTCTAATTGAGATAAGGTCGCTCAGCATGTTGAAGCCATTCACTGCGCTGTAAGCCCTCACCATTTCGCACGCTCTCAGTTTTGCCAAAGTGTCGTGTCAAGCCTCTCCGTATCCATACCCGACCGTTGAAAGGGACTGACCATGTTTGTTTGCTTCGTGATTTATACCATGTCGACTGGTCCGGTGTTTTTAGACGCCCATTAGTCGCTGATATGTGGGCTCCATTTGCTTGGTTGTCTTCTACCAATCATTGGCAAACACGCTCCGATCAAACTAATGTCATTGAGGAATCCACCTGGTGACCCTTGACCTCATGGCACAGGGTTGCGTGACGCAACCCTCGTGGCGGGTTGCGTCACGAGGGGAGATCGCCGGCTTCCCGCGAAATGGGCCGGAAGGTGAGGTCGGCGACCAGGCGTGACTGCCGGGCGGATATCGAGGAGAGGCGACGCGAGCAGGGGGCGACTCTCTGCACCGCATTACCCGTCCGCTGTTAGCGGGGAAAAAGAGCAGTGCTCGCAATCTCCCAGTCGCGACCCCGGACGAGATGTATGCTTTTTTGTCAACGTCGGCCCGTGTTGCAGCCAGCCCGGGCTGTCTCGGACAGCCACCTGACGTCCTCTGTCGCACGCCCAGGGTGGGCGCTTGTGGTTTCCGGGTGACTGGCACGGCCCTTGGCGGGCTGCACGAGGTCATGTTCTCCATGAAACATTCCGGGGCGTGTGGATCTGATGCCGTTTGCATTCGCATCCTGCTCCTCCGTTTTGGACGTCATCGGCCCTATCTTTCTCCATATCAACACCTGTATCGCCTCCTGCGATTTTCTCGATTTCTGGGAATCATGGCCAGGATTGTCTAGCATGTGGTCCAACGCCAGGGGTTCACTTCCATGTCCGACAGTCATATTCTGTCCTCATCCCAACATGGCTTCCGTCCCCGTCATTCCACTGAGATTACCCTGCTCACCGTGATCAACCGCATCTTTTTCAACATGCATCGTGGTCGTCTCTCACTCCAGTGCCTCTTGGATCCCTGTAAATGTTTCGAGGTCATTTCTCATGCTCAACTACTTTCCAAGCTCCAGCCCTATACCATTGACCCGGGTTGATCCTCTCCCTATCTTTCTGGCCATTTCCAGTCAGTCTGCATCTCTTCTTCTTCTGGTGGCAGAGCGGTCACCAAGCTGCTCCCCAATGCCATGGGAGTCTTCCAGGGACCAGCCCTTGGTCCTCTCTTACTCACAATATTCGCCAACGACCTCAGCTGCACGCGTCAGACGCTCATGTGACCCAGTACGCTGAAGACACCCAAATCCTCATATCCGATGTTAAACACAACCTTCCTTCCCTCATCCAACGCATGACAACCTGTCCTCACTAGCACCGTGGTTCCACGCTCACGGTCTCAATCTCAACGTATCCAAAACCGAACTCCTCTTTGGCACCAGACAGAGCACCCGCAGACTCTCCCTCGTCAGCGTACGGGTCGGTGGGGAGACCGTTCGGGAGGCCCCGACCGTAAAAAAACCCGAGCGTGCTATTTGGCGGCCACCTGAGCTCGGACGCACGCGTCAGTGCTGAGTAAAAAGTCCATCGGCGTCCTGGTAGGTCTCCGCCAGCTGAGACATTTTCTCCCGCAACGAGTGCTGCTGACCATAGTGCAGGGTCTAGTTATCTCCATCGTAAGATACTGCATTTCTGATTATGACCAGGGGCCAGCTGTTAGCTTAACTACCAGAGCAGTGAAGTCTTCAGTCCGAATGTGTGACCACGTGTCCCGCGCGCGGGATGACCTGCGCTTTGCCACGCCTCGACAAGTATGTTAAGTGCAAACTGCCATCGCTGCGCACAAAGTCCGTGAGCGAGGTAAACCTGCAGGTCTTGCCTGTTTGTTTCAAACATACGCTGACGCGCGGACCAGTGACCAAACTACCCGCGTGACCATAACCTGCGTCTCCCCCCTCCCCCCCGTCGGCGTGCAAGGCGGCAGCACAGCGGTCCTTTGCATAACGAGCGCCGTCTATCATTAATGAGTTGCCCGTGGATGTTAGACGACTGGATTCAACAAGACTTAAGCGCGATGCCGGGTCCTTTTTTGTGTGATAGGGTTGTCTCATGCTGTTACGCGTCCACGCGTTTATATGTTTTGAATCTTTCGTCCCTCTCCGTTGTTTCTTCATATGCTTCTCTGTCTCTCAGACTTATGACACCTAATAGCCATGCATGTATGCGGAGTGTCAGGCGATGTCAAGTATAAATAATGTAAACATAATATCACATAACATGAAATAACATGATATGACCGCTTTTGATTGGAACGGCCAAACCACCTTGTCGGTGAGATACTTTATACCTATAATTGTATTATTGGCATAAACTGAAGGTTGCGCCCAAGGAGGGTTTTCGTTTCGTAGGAGATGTCTTCGGATCAAAAATGCTTTTGACATAAACCTTTGAGCGATGATTAAAACAGCTTGAAATCTATCGCCCGGTTGGCTGGCCCCTGGATCCAGCCGTGCGTGCATCTGTCATGGCGCTTGATAGTTTGATACCAGGCCAACTGAGGTCTAGTACCGCAAGTGACCCGCCTCATCGTACTGACAGGCACTCACTGCGCGCCGAGGAGAATGAGAACTGAAACAGCTCGAGGTTATTTTGCGTTGTGGCCACAGGCGCTGCAAAACATGCAAATATCGGGGGCCCTGAACACAAGGAGGGAATGGGCGGCTGGGCGCTGTACCTCTTCCACCGTCCGATTATTACCAAACATATTCTAGATGTCTTAAACGGGATGCTTCCTGCCCTGATGCTCAATGCTCCTTCGATGTCCAATGCTCCGATGCTCCAGTGCTCGATGTCCAATGCTCGGTGCTCCAGTGCTCGACGTCCAGTGCTCCAATGCTGCCCTCATGTCCAGCGCATTACTACGCTGCAACCAGACAAGCATGAGGCATGCACACGCCTTTCTTGCAGCGTGCGCACCACAGTAGGCCACTACAGCAGACCGCAGAGCATAAGGTATATGACATATCATCAAAGCCTAGCCCTCGTACTGCCCCCTGGTGCTCTAAAATCCACTTACAGCTTTACGAAGTGGCCGCGGCAAAGCCTGGCGCTAACGTCGATCCCCAGCACAGGACACGCAGCAGACACGGGCGAGTAAACACATTCGTTGGCCGGTTAAGTTTACTGCTGGACTGATTCGGGCAGCTCGTATCGCATGCGTACCGCAAGCATTTTGATTTTCCTGGTTTGTCGTACTGCGTTGGTGATGTCCGGAGATTGGAATCCGTCACCAGCAGTGCGGCGCCATCATTCACGCCCCAATCAAGTCACGCTCTCGTCTGCCGAGTCTGTCAATTCCTACGTGACATCGCATAAAGTGAACTGAAAAAGCTGACCTTAATGTCCGCCAGCGAGCCGGGCCAGCCGTCCGGAGACCGCTCTTCACAACTTCCCTCGTGCCTTGGCAATCTAGGCGACATCAAACAGGCGATGTGATGCATGCAGACTCCTCTCAGACATCGCTGGTGATAGCGGGAATAGGCGCCGTTAGCGCCTCTTCCCGTGATCCGCCAGAGGCGCTCAGGCACGCTCCAGAGCCTGCAGGCGCTGCAGCACGTAAGGCGCGTGTGAACATCCACTCACATATCCTGAGGTTTCTGTCATTCCAAAGACATCCGACTCTCCGAACTGAACCCAGAGACGTCGCACCAGAAGCAAACTGACAAGACCCCTACGGCAGTGCATGTAGATAAATCATGCCCGAACGGCGTCTCGTTCGCTTTCTCTGCACATTCGCCCGCACCAAGTGCTCTCCTTCCCACGGCAAACGGCTAAGGCCGTCCCGACTTTCCTGTCGAGCTTCTGACGTCACTGTTGCACCTCCGCTCAAACCAGCTCCACGGCGCCGCAGCCGCCACATCCACCCCACAAACAAACACCAACAATATCACTTTTATTACATCGTCTGAATCAAAAGCGGTAACATGTCAACAGGGGCGATGAGTATACAAACTATGTACACATGCGTGTCTGACTCGTGGCAACGCAGCACGCGTCCCGTGCGGCCGTCCGCGGCGCACGAGCGTCCGTCCCGCCGGCGGCGGCGGCCGGCTCTGGTCCCCCGTGTAAATGCGTCGGTGGGCGGCGCGCGGCCAGCGCTACAAGATGCCGTTGGTCAGGTATTGGAAGCCATCGTACAGCTTGGTGGTGAGCGAGTGGATGGAGGACTCGACCATCGAGTCGACCAGGTATTGCAGCTGCTCCTCCGTCATGTTCATGTGGAAGCGGTTGCGCAGAAACTGGACGGTGGCGGCGCCCGAGCGGAAGCAGGGCAACTGAGAACCTGGCGGACACCACAGACGGCAGTCAGCACCACACGTGTCCGCAGAAGATGGCGCATTCACAGCGCGGAAGTTTGACGCACGATATTTAATCATCGGCCATTGACGTCATAGGCCCAATGGATTGATCGCATTTCATTCGCTGAACGAACTAATTAATGTTGGTTGACATCCATAACTTCAAGACACCTGCGAGAAGTCAGCCAATTTAGGGACGCCTGCGATATTCGGTTCTCCTGGGCTTATTGTTGATCACCAATTCGTTACGCACCACATTTACTTTATTTCTGCTTTACATGACCATGAAGATTTTCTACTTTACGCGAACCGGGATGTTTCATAACCCCATTGAGCTCTTCAGAAGACACGAAAGTTTAAATATTATTGAAAAAAAACTGCACATATAATAAATACACTTTTGAGCCTGATTCACAACAAAACTGTGCTGTCCCTCTCAATGAGCATAATCGGCCACCGTGAAATAAGAACCTGTTTGGTTACGGCACAACAGCTCTAGTACTTCTGATTTTGAAAACCAAAATATGAGTAAAAAGGCTCCGACGGTGAAATTGAAGTACGCCGTCAGGAACGTTTATGAAACTCGGTATGTGGAGGAAATAAGTTAGAGTTTTCTTTTGACAAAGAGAAGTGATGACTGTTTATATAAAACTGGCATCAGGCAATTTATTCTCGCGAGTGACCGCACGGCACCACCAGCTCTCCCGCGCCGGATGGTGGCGGCGGAGCTCCGCATCCACTCACCTGACCGCATGATCTCAACGAGCGTGAGCAGCTTCTCGTGGTGCTTCCTGGCGGCCACCAGACCCTGCAGCATCAGGATCTTGAAGTACTCGAACATGTCGGAGCCGAGGCCGCCCATCACCTCCACGAACTCGGGCGTCAGCTTGAACGGCGACGCCTCGAAGCCCAGGTTCTTGGGCGACGTGGAGAGCATGAAGCCGAAGTCGATGTGGATGAGATGGCCGGCGCTGTCCAGCAGGATGTTGCCGTTGTGGCGGTCCTTCACCTGCAGCAGGTAGCAGACGAGGCAGTAGGCGGCGCAGCTCTGCACGAAGTTGCGCTGCGCCGTCAGGAACGCCTCGCTGTTCACGTCACCGAACTCCTGCAGGAAGTACTCCTTGAGCGACATGCGGCTGTTCTTCTTGACCTGGTGCAGCGACACCGTGTTGACGACGGGCTCGATGAGGCCCGAGTCGGCCGACAGCACCAGGATGCGGTACGGCCGCACCCACAGCGGCACGCGCTCCAGCCGCCAGAGCCGGCGCAGTGTCTCCAGCAGCTGGTAGGCGAGCAGCTCCTGCCGCAGGTCGTCGCCGCACTTGACGATGAGCGGCATCAGGCGCCAGCCGGCCAGGTGGCCGTACGGCGAGCCGTCGCGGATGCGCCGCTCCTTCTCCGCCCACGGCTCCTTGAGCACGGACGCCGACGGGTCGTCCGGGTCGCGCGCGAACGTGGAGCGCGGCGCGGCCAGGCTGTCGGCCAGGCGGCGTCGGATGTCGCCCGGCGCGATCAGCACCGGCTCGCGGCTGTCGGCCGACTCCTGCGACATCTGCGACAGCGTGTCGCGCTCCGCGTCCCGGCCCGCCTTGCGCAGCTGCCAGTACTGAAACGGCGGGCGTCGCACGATCAGCGCACGCGCCCGAGCACGCAGGGACGGCGGGTCAGGCGCCAGCACCGGCACCGGGGCGGGTGCCCGGCCGCGCCGGTGAAGCCGGAGACAGCATGCCTGGTGACTAGGACCAAGCCACGCGTCGGAGCGCAGCACAGGGGGACAGTCAAGCGGCACGCAGCGGCGGGGCGGGCGTCGCGCGCCGTGACAGACAGCAACGCTTCACACCACACCAGTCAGCTGATGGCTGTACACCCGGACCGAGCAGAGCGCCGGCTGAAAACTTTGGTACATGGGCGGACAGGGAGTCGGCCGCCCGTAACATGACAAGATGCGGCAGCTCCGGGGCTGTCCCAGTAGCTGGGGCTGCTCTGCGCCCGTTTCCAGCGCGGGACCGCGACCGGACGCCTCCGATGATGCGAGACGCATCGACCGAATCCCGTCCCACAGCGGGTCCAATTCATCAACAGCTGACCCACGGCAGGATCTCGTGAAAAAAACACGACGCAGCGCCCGACCAATCAGCGCCGGTTTCCGCGAATCACGCCGGCCAATAGGCGGTTTGATGGCGCGGAGGCGCGATAACCGCGTGGGCCTGACGGATAGACTTCCTGCCCCGTCCTCACGCTCCACTGACGCGCTGAAGTTCGCAGTCCACCATTAGCCGTGATCAATGGCGCTTGCCACGCGGGCGACACGTTCGGCGCCGCCCGGTTTCCAGCCGCGCTGGCAGACGGCCGCCAGACCCCCGTGACGCCAGAGAGGCCGCGGACAGCCCGTCCGGGGCCGAAGCGGCGATGATGACACGCCGCGCCGGCCGCCCAGGGACTTCCGACGTGCGGCGAGGCTTACGTGGCCGCCGGGGGCCGCCAAAAAGCCCAAACGTCTACCGGAGCGAGGTCGTGCTGCACGCTGCCTCCGCAGCGGAGCGCTCCCTGCGCGCGCAGTCGTCACACAACGCTCATCGGCTCACGCGGTGGCGAAACGGGCCCTTCCCAGCCTTCAACGAGCATCTGCCGTTGCAAGTTTGGCTGCGCACTCGGTTGCTTGTAAACTGGGTTTTCAGCTAGTCGGTTGCCACGACGCCTTCGAAGCCCACAGCCACGCCTCCCCGGCCGTCTACAGCCGGCGTCACTCACCTGCTGCGAGATGTCGTCGTCCTCCTGGCTCCAGCAGTCGGCGTTGTCGGCGTCCATGTTGCCGTACAGGCTGAAGGTGGTGGGCAGGGAGGGCGCGCCGGCCGCGGCCGCCGCCTTCTCCAGGCTCTCCTCGGAGCGCGTGTGGCGCAGCGTGTTGATGCACTTGGCTGGCACGGGCGCCGTCTCTGGCCGGTCCACTTCCACCACCTCTACGTACAGCATGTACGGCGCCTTGTCCTGCAACGACCAGGCGACGGTCAGCGACGCTGGTGAGGCAGTCATCCGTCTACGTGGAGGCATCACATGGATTAACTGGACGACACTTGAAGCACATTGGGTCGCTTTTCTTACTTATCTTTCCAACGCAAGCTGACCAGTGCGATCGGAACGGATGATGACCATTTGGTGTATGATACTATCAAACGATTTTTGATACAAACATGAAATACTCATGACTTTACCTCCATAACGAAAACTATGGATACCAGTCCAGATTCACAGAAAAGCCATTTACTGTGCCACAACTTGAGCCGCTTAATCAGCATTCCGTTGCAGCCTGGCACCTACAGCAGTCAAATGGAATCAATCTCGAAGCCATGACAGCGTGCTGAGAAATAAGCTCAGCTGGTCGACTGAAAGCAGCTTACTTGGAACAGCACTCCCACCAATTCCCAGAAATCAATGCATGATCAGGTGTTCCATCAGCAACGGCGGCGGAGCCAGAACACACTCAACCCTACCTCCCCGCGCCGATCCAGCCTATCGAACCGTCTCGCGCAATAAAACATCAGAGACGGGCGGTAAAAGCAACAGGCGGCCCCAACGGTCTGCCACCGGCTCACGCGAACTCCGCGAGCGTCAACACGCCCTTACTCCCTCAATAACCCCCCTCCGGCCGCCGAGCCGCGCAGCAGCAGCCCACGGGAGCAGAGCAGCCTCCGGCGGCGGGCCGCCAGGGCGCCGACTCACCTTCGAGTTGAGGACGGCGGCCGCCTGGGCTGGGATGCGCACCACGTGGTGGCCGGCGCTGTGCAGCGGCAGCCAGACGCGCGCCGGCAAGTTCAGGTTGAGCAGGCTCAGCTCGTTCAGCAGCTGGGTGGTTTTCGCCTCGCGCGTCGGCATGGCGCCCAGCCGCTGCCCGATCGAGATGAGCGCGTTGATGAACTCCAGTTGCGGCCGCAGACGGGGCGCCTGTCGACACGGTGGGAGGGACGTCAGCACGGTGGGAGGGACGTCAGCACGGTGGGAGGGACGTCAGTACGGCCGGAGGGACGTCAGTACGGCCAGAGGGACGTCGACACGACCGGAGGGACGTTAACACAGCCAGAGGGACGTCAGTACGGCCAGAGGGACGTCGACACGACCGGAGGGACGTCCACACAGCCAGAGGGACGTCAGCACGGCCAGAGGGACGTCAACACGGCCGGAGGGACGTCAGCACGACCGGAGGGACGTCAGCACGACCGGAGGGACGTCAACACAGCCAGAGGGACGTCAGCACGGTGGGAGAGACGTCAGCACGGCCGGAGGGACGTCAACACAGCCAGAGGGACGTCAGCACGGCCGGAGGGACGTCAACACAGCCAGAGGGACGTCAGCACGGCCGGAGGGCCGTCCAACAGCCAGAGGGACGTCAGCCGGCCGAGGACGTCAACTTTGGGACATCAGCACGGCCGGGGGACGTCAACACAGCCAGAGGGACGTCAGCACGGCCAGATGGAACGTCGCCACGACCGAGGGACGTCAACCACAGCCAGAGGACGTCAGCACGGCCGGAGGGCGTCACACGGCCGGAGGGGCGGCACACGGCGGAGGGGCGTCAACACGGTGGGAGAGGACGTCATGCACGGGCCAGGAGGGACGTTAGCACGACGGAGGCCAGCCAGTCACACGGTCAGGCATCCGACGAATCGCGGTCCGGTATCACGGTGATCAGAACTGTGTACAGGGACCCCCCCGCCACCGCCCACCCGCCTCGCCGACACACCGTCACCGCGTACGCCTGATAATTCCGTCCACACAGACCTAGCTCCGAACCACCCTGCGGCACGGCACCAGCCGACGTCAGCGTGTCGCCAGGAGACCGGCCACCCAATCGCTCGCCGTGAAATGCCGCGCCGCGACACACGCGACGCGTCAATGATCGCCGAGCGCCGGCGGCGGCGAGCGCCGGCGGTAAAGGCCAGCGGACGCGCGCGCCGCAGGCCGGGTCGGACCGGGCGCCGCCCACTCACCCCGCAGTGGCACTGCACGTGGCGGCCCAGCAGGTCGTTACACTGTCCCTCGTGGCTGTCGTAGCAGGTGCAGCCGCTGTCGAAGGCGCGGCCCGAGCTCACGTCGCCCAGGTAACAGCGCATGCTGCCTGCCGGGCGGGTGGCACACACGCGTTAAATTGCGAAGCGGTCGGGCGGACGGGCGACACTGCGGACGACACGGCGGACGTGCGGGACTCGACTGGGAGCGCAGCCGCGCACGCCGAACGCCCAGCGTTTGCTTCGTAGTTTATCGAGAGCCGCCCGCAAATAGAACGCGACGCGACCACGTTCGATTATTTGCGTAGCACAGACGCGCAGAGCCGACTGCGCCGAGTCATCCGGCACGCCGGCCGGTGCCCAAACAGCTGGGCGTGTGTAAAGACGAGACATGAGTGGCCGCCTCAATCTCGCGCTCCTCCCCGAGCGACAGTCAATACGGCGAAAAAACAGCGCCAATTTCACCGCCGAATATCCAGGCCCGCAGCAATTAGGAGTCGCCAACGAAGACGGCGTCCGGACAAAAAGCGCCGCCTGCTGCGCGGGTCGCAAAACACGGCACCCGGCGCTGGCGGGGGCGGCCGCCGCGTGCGCGAGGCATACGTGAGCGGGAGCTTAACTTTAGAGCACGCCAGATACATACGCAAGCAGCGGCGAGCGCGCAAACAAGACCGGCTGGCGGTCTGAGGCCGGTGGAGAAGGCGGCTGGGCAGGCGGGAGGACGAGGACTCAGAGGAGGACTCACCTGTCTCGGAGGAGGACGCGCGCGGCGCCAGCTCCTCGGCCGGCGGCGACACACCTTTGGAGGACAGGTCAGAGTCAGCGGGACTGAAGGACGTGGTACACGGACACAGCGCCAGCCAGGACAAGGTGGTGAGGAGTCGGACCCCGGAGAGGACGGCGGAAGCCGCCGCCAGACACACCCCTCCGGAAAGGGACGGGCCCTCCCATCCTACACCTCCCCGCCGACCGACGCACCTGTGCTGGGCGTGCGCTGGTGGCTCTTGGAGTAGCTGGCGGCCGCGTCGCTGCGCGAGCGCTGGTGGGTGCGGCGCAGCGGAGAGAGCGTGTGCTCGGCGGCGCGGGCCGGCGGCGGGCCGGGCACCTGCAGACGCGCCGACGCCGGCTTCGGCCTGCCGAGACACGCGTCAGTCACGGCACGGCGTCACGTCATGCTCACCACGTACGGCTATCAGCGGGCGCCGGCCGGACGTGGACCTTGCGCCGGCCCACGCCTCTATCGGATCAGGAGGGGGCGGGCGGCGGGCGGCGAGGTGGAGGGCTCGCCGCCGGCCGTGCCAGCAGTATGCACTTCGGATGCAGTGGAAAGCCGGGGGGCTTCCTGGCTGCGTAAGACATGGATGGCAGATGGATAGCTCAATGGATAGCAGCTATAGCGACAACGACGATACGACGACGAACGCTCACTGCTTCATTGATTCGGACGTCACGTGCTAGAACTGGGTCGCCAACGTGCATCTACACCTTATTGCGACGCACGGACAGTGCAGCGAGCTTGCCGGGCGACGGCCAGCGGCCAGCGCGGGCCGCGTCCGGCGTGGAGGGGACGCCGTTCGCCAGCTCAAGCGGCGGCACACCGTCCCACCCGAGCGTCGCTCAGGTCGGCCCCTCCGACACCGGCCGCCAGCCCAGCCCGGCACCCCAACCGCCGCAGTCGAATCAGCAAGCACCGGCCTTGACGCGGACGCCCGCGCCGCCGTTCGCGGGACGTGAGGCGTCCGCATTCGCCGCTACAGCTCCGTCACGAGGCCCGGCTATCCGGGCCAGACGCCGCATCAGCCCGTCCCACGCGCCGAGGTCCGGCCGAGCCCTGAGTCAGCCGCTTCAACGGCAGCCCAGCCATACGCGGGAGGCCGAGTAACGAGCCGCCGCGGGCCCAACGGTCCGGGCCGCCGCGCCGCGTCCACCAACGGCTGCGCGTTCATGAACGACAGCCGGCGTCGCGCGACCCGTCCGCCTCATCTCCGGAGCGGTGCGCCCTTCCCCCGACCTTGGCACCGGCGAGCTGGTCCGGCCGCCGCCTCCATTACTAAACCACCGGCCAATCCCATTCTCCCGACGCGGCCCGCTCGGTGCCGGGCGCGGCGCAACGGACATTCAATCGGCACGGCCGCATCGCATTTCAAGGCGAACAGAGCCGGGCCGGCACTGGGGCAGAGGTGCGGCCGCCGGCGCCCGCCTCGGTGGCGCGGCCCAATTGCGGGGGTGCCGCCGACCGTGCACGTACCTCAGCTCGTCGGACAGTATCAGATTCCGCAGGCGCGTGCCGTGCGGCTTCTTCT
The DNA here is from genome assembly GCF_011947565.3 of Pollicipes pollicipes. Taxonomy (NCBI): domain Eukaryota; kingdom Metazoa; phylum Arthropoda; class Thecostraca; order Pollicipedomorpha; family Pollicipedidae; genus Pollicipes; species Pollicipes pollicipes. The sequence continues at coordinate 4,137,106 of NW_023596746.1, forward strand.
TGTTGGAGAGATTGGCGTCCGAGCTGTAGGCGTCCAGCAGGCGCGCCGTCTGCAGCGAGAAGTCGACGCTCTTCCGGCACCTGGAGCACGGCCCGGCCGCCGGTCAAACGCGCCGCCCCGTCAGCGCAGCGTCGACGGCGGCGAGCGGTGAGGCTCGCGGCGGCCGCGGCGGACGGCCGAGAGCGGCGAGCACACGGCGCACTCGACACGAGACGGAGACCAGAGACAGGGAGAGAGAGAGGGAGAGGGAGAGGGAGACAGACAGAGAGAGAGAGAGGGGGGGGGGCGAATTGTAAGCGCCAGGCGAGCCCGCTGAGCGGCGCCACTGCGACAGCGGCAGCGGCGAGCGACTCGGCCCGGCACACGGCGGACGGGGCCGGCCGTCACGCGACGGCCGCATCGGCACACGGCAACACGACACGCCGGCCGGCTTCGTGGAAAAATATCGCCGGCCGGCCGCGGCGGCTGGCTGTGTCGCGACTGGCGGAGCACGGCCGGCCGCGGCCGGACCAGCGCTGGGACGTACCTGTGCACGAGGTAGGGGTGCAGCACCTCGGCCACGTCCGGCATCTGAATATACATGTTGACCAACTGCGGCAGGAAGAAGTCGGTCTCCGTCTCGCTGAAGCTGAACATGCGGTTCACTGCAACAGAGGGGCGGCGGCGTCAGCCCTGTGTCGCCGGGCGACCGGTGTTCCGTGCCAGCCGGCGCCGGCCACCGGGCCGGCCGCTGACTCACGCGGCGCCCTGTTTACCCAACACCGCCGCTGTATACGCCAGGCAGGGGCGACTGTCCGCGGCACGAGACGCGATCAGTCAGCGACCGCCCGGGTGTGGCCGGCCGGCGCTGCACGGCGGCCACCCGCTCCAATCACGGCCATCACGAGCGTGGCCGGGGCGGCGGCGGCGGCGAGACGGGGCGCGACGCCCAAACAAAGGCGGCGGCGGCAGGCGGGCGGCACGACTCGCCGGCTGCAGCTGCCCACCCCAGCCGTGCACCGGGCCGGACCCCGCCACGAGACGCGCGCCGGCCGGGCCTCCAGCCGGACCTGGAGCCGCGCGGCCGCGCCGCGGTCGGCGGCAGCGGAGGACCTACGGCACATGCACGGCTGCACGGGACGGGCGCGTGACGGCGCCGCCGGCCGCGCGCCTCCCCCCCCCGTAGCCAGGCGGGCGGGCGGACCGGCAGATACACCCACGCGACGCCCAGCGCCGCCCAGTGACCGGCGCCGGCGACTGATTATGATTAGCCGGCGGGAAATGGGGACAGAGCCGCGCGGACACGCAACGGCATGGGGACTGACGCAGTGCACCGACACAGCGTCGGTGTGCGGGGCAGGGGGCTTGACGGGGTCGACCGCCGCTGCCGGTTTGCTGAGGGTCTGTCACCGTTCTCACTTTGAAGAGCGGCCGTAGTGAGGGGAAAACCCTGTACAGTTCTTCGTGAATGAGGCATTCGGATTATTCCATCGGACGGCTCTAAGGGTGTGTCAGAACCCCCTACCTTTCGCGTGCGGAGGGTGAGGGTGTGCCGGGTACCCCACCACCGTCCGTGTCTGCCGAGGGCCCGTCCCGGTCCCCAGCCGCTGTCCATCTGTGCCCCCGACGGCCGGGGCGGCAGGTGCGCGCGCCATGGTCCGATGAGTCAGTACACAGCCCGGCTCATCCGTCGCCGGGCCGAGCACTTATCAGTCCGTTTACACGTGAAGGTCACCGTTGAACAGTCGTCACAATACGGGCGGGCGCAGCGGCGCGACAGGACGGGGGGCGGACGCAAAAACCGGGCCTCGCTCAGCCCCGCGACAACAGGAGCTGCATTCCGCGCCGGGCGGCGCGCGCGGCCCCGGTCCCAGCGCCGGTGGAGCGCGGCCGACCTCGGCCGCGCCGAGCGGCCCCGGGCGCCGTGTCGCCCTTGACACAGGCCGCTCGGGCGTACCCGACGCGCCCGACCGCATGCCATTCGATACACCGGCGCGCCGCGTCGCGCCGGCAAGAACCGGGCGCGGCCGACGGCGCAGCCCCGCGACGCTGTCGGCCTCGCGGCCCGGCGCGGTCGAGAGCCGCCGCCGCCGCCGCCGACAGCGGCCGGCCACCGCCGCACATCGACGCGAGCGGCGGCGGGGCGCGCGCGCCGCGAGCCGCCCGCTGCCGCTCGCTCGCCGATCGATACGGCGGGCAGGCCAGCGGCCGGCCGGGCGCAGCTCCGCCGGCTGCCTGCCGGCCGGCAGCGGTCGCGTCGGCCGTCGCGCCGCGCTGGCGTCACATGGCTGGTGTCACACTGTCACACTGTGACGGCATCACGCGGTCACAGTTTCGCTCTGTGAGCGCCAAATGACCAAAGAAATGAGCGCGTCCCAAAACGCTGATCGCCGTCATTGCACAGCGTCGCTGCTACAACACCACACTTGCGGGCTAACACCCTGCCACGGCACGGGGTCGTTGCAGCAATTCCGTTACCGAGCAACACTGAGAGACGGCGGTACACAGCCTGGCCATAACGCCGGCACGCTGGTGCAGCGTCACACCGTGCCACGCCGCTCAAACCTCACCGACGGCAGCGTCCGCGGCAGTGCCACACAGGCGCGAAGCCGGGCCGGCCGGCCCGTCACACCTCGCACCATAACCCGGGTCGGAGCTGACCCCGCGCCGGCTCTGGCCCGGCTCCGGCTGGTAGCGGCCGCGGTGCGCCCGGACACGACTCACCAGCCAGGTCACGACCCGATACCTGGCCATGCTCCACACCCATCGGCAGCGGAGTGGAGCTGGCGCACGGGCGCGAGACCACCGCTCGCGCGCCTCACGACCGGCCGTACTCCAGCCTCGGCACCGCCACCCGTCCGTCGGATTACGACGCGGACGGCTCGAACGGCGGCCCGTCGTAAACCGATCATGAGATTGGCGTCTACGATCTCCGCCTGGTCTGTAACGACGCGACGCATTCCGTTCCGCCTGATTAACGCGTGGAAACGGCGTCAAATGCCGGCCGCGGAGTGCGTCGCCGGCTCCAGGCCAGCGAGGCCAGTGTGACAGCCGGTCGCTGACGGCCCCGACGGAACCCCGGAGCTCGTCCGGTCGGCGGCCGGGAGGAGGCGTCCGAACGTCGCGGCCCATTTCGCCGCAGCTCCGGGGCACCACAGGACGTCCTGTGTTCCTGTGACCAGATTGCAGGGGCGCGACGCTGCGGACCAGGCGGTGCGCGGCGGAGGAGCCACCGGGGGTCTCCGGGCGGGCGGCGCCCGACCTGGGCTCGGGCAAAGACGCTCCGCTCCGTCCGGCACGCGACTCGGACTCGGGCAAAGACGCTCCGTCCGGCGCCCGACTCGGGCTCGGGCAGGGACGCTCCGTCCGGCGCCCGACCCGGGCTCAGACAGGGACGTTCCGTCCTGCGCCGCTGCGCCGTCGTTCTCACGCTAGCCGAGGGAACACGCAGGGGGTCAGGGAACGCCGGCTGGCGTAGGGTGAAAGCCGAAAGGTCACTGCCGACTCATTATGGTACCCAGCGCGGGAACGGGAATCATTAGGCTCGCTGTGCTCCCCCTTAATATGCGCGCCAGCAACGCCAGTGCATAGCCAAAGCTCACATCCACCAGCGAGGGCAAGCCAACGTTCAGAAACAATTATAAATACGATATTGGGAATGGTCTGAGCCCCTTGTTGACAATGTTTCAGCCGACCCACAGTAAATACATGACACATACGACAGATGTACGAATACAGTTGGAGTAGCGTCCCGCATCTGCGGACGGGACGCAGGCGCTGCCGCGGTCTGCGTGCCGCGCCGCCGCGCTCCTCCAAGTGCAGCCTCCGACCGATCGGCGGTGCGAGCGTACCGCCTCCGATTGCCCGCCACGCGGCCACATCCGGCGCCGGCCGCCCCCCGCGCCCCCGATCCGACCGCAGGCTGGTCACGAGAGTCCGGCCGCGGGGGCGAGCAGGCAGCGCCGGGAATCACGCGCCAGCTGCACGCCCTGGCCCGCGCCGAGAGGCCGGCACATGGCGCGGCGGCCGCCCGCCGGCCGGCCGGCCCCGTGCAGACGGTACGTGACCGGGCCAGCCGCTCCTCCGGCCCCGCCGGCTGCGAGCCGGAACGGCGCCGGTGCCGAGCACAACAGGCCGTAAACGGGCGCCGGCCGGCCGGCGGCCGCGGACCGCCTCCTCGTGACTGCGCGGCGGGCGGAGCCGGCGCGCGGCCCGCGGCCGGCACGGTCTCCTCTCGCCTGTCGGCGCGGCGCAGCCGGGGGCACCGGCCTCCCGTCGCAATCAATGGCCGTCGGCGGCAACGACGCCGGCGGGCCGCCGCGCGGGAGGCGAGCCGCGGCGCGGCAGACAGAGGCGTCGCCCGGCCGGCGCGGCGTCACGGGCCCAGGCGCCGGGCCACGTGCCGCGCCGTCATGGCGTGCCGACGCCGGCTCCGTGGGCGTGCCGCCTCCCGCCGCAGGTCCGGGAGCCGGCCGCTGGCGAGCGCACGCCGAGCGCGGCGCCGCCCCGCCGCAGCCGGCCGGCCGGCTGGCCAGGCGTCAGCGGCTGGAGCGAGGCCGCAGCGGCGTGATGCAGACCGAACATCACCAGCCGGCCAACTCGGCCTTCCAGACAAAGGCCGTGACGTCAGCAGGGTCTGAGCGGCGGCCGCGGCCGCTGCCGTGATCGGCACCTCGCCCAGAGCAGCGTCCGAGGCTAACGGGAGTCTGCCCCCCCCCCCCCCCCCCCAGCTGGCCGGCTGCCGGCGGCGACCCGCGTCGATCTAACTCGCTCCGCGCCCGCCTAATGGGCGAGCCGTGTTGCCGCAGCCGGAGCCGTAGCGGTGGCGCGGCCGGCCGCTCGGCGGTGGCCTCGGTCGGCGGCCGGCGCTCTCACGGCCGGCGCGCGGCCGCCGCCGGCGCACCGTTACCAGCAGCGGTCCAGGGCCGCCGCCGTCGCCGCCAGACGTCCACCGAGCCGGCGCGGACCGACGCGCGGAGGAGCACCGCGCCGCAGACGGGCACTTGTGACCACCAGCTCCGGCGCTGAGCTGCGAGTCCGGCAAACGGCCCGAAACGAAGCCCCGACGTCGCGGCGGCGGTTTCTTGGTGAACTTCGCGCCCAGTTTCCAGATTACATCTGATACTTTTTGGGGCAATTTCAGCCCTAATGCGCTCACCGGCTGTTATTAGATTACGTCACGAGATACGAGAGCAATTACAAGCCTCGTTCACACGACACAAAATGAAATAAACGATCCCCGTCAGATATGTGTCGGCCGCCCGGAACACAGCAACTTGTTTCGATGTAGTGCTGACAACCGACCACTTCCGGTCAACAATGCAGTTGCATTACGCTACAATTTTCGAACCTCCCATCATACGCCATCTCGTCTTTCTTCATCTTGCACTTAGTGCTGTCCAGGGAACTATCACCGTACGGGAGCTGGGCAGCCTGAACCCGGACTCCTTCGGAGTACACGGCGGGGTCATTCTGCTGATTACCAGGCGCCAGCAACGGATGGCAACGTAACATATCGTCTGAGTGCGGAATAGAATCGCCTGAGAACGGAGCACAGCACGCAGCGCCACGGCCACGACACGCGAGGCGTAGCATCTGCTACCGTTGTAACTAAGTCTGCAGCCGTCCATCAGTGATCACCAACAACCCAATGTCACCATTTGTCAGCATTGCCTGAAATGAGGCCAAAGCAGACCCCGGCCAAGTCCCCAGAAAGGTAAAGACAGCAGAAAGGCTACCAACGGGCGCAGCAAGAGCGCACTGCTTCGGAGAAGCGCTCTGAACAAAAAATCGGTTACGAGCCGGACACCAGAGCACACGCGGCCGCGTGACACGGCTGGCAGCTCGGTAATGAACCCTGCAGCTGCACGGCTCGATTCTGCGGACGCCTTGAACGCCGAGCGACAGCGGCCGACAGCAGCGGCGGTCAGCCGGCTGGCGCTGAATGGCGGCGGCCGCAGCCAGCGGCGGCCGGCGCCGGCCGAGCCAGCGCCCATCGACATCTCAGTCCAGCTTCGGCGGCGACAGACGACGCCGTACTCACCTATGTACATCTGCACGCCCGGCTCCTTCGAGTTAAACAGGTAGTTGACGGCTATGCTCATGTCGAACAACTTGCTCTCGAAGAGCCGAAGCAGCCACGACTTCTGCGGCGCGCCGCCGGCGGCCGTCGCCGTCGCCGTCGCCGCCGTCGCCTCACCGGCGGCGTCCTTGTCCTCCTCACTGTCGGCAGTGGCGGCGGCGACGGCCGGCGCCGGGCTGCCGGGCGCCGCCATGCCAGGCCTCCTCGCTGTCCCGCAGGTCGCGCTCCGAGCCGTCCGAGCTGATGCCCGAGTCGGTTGAGCCGAGGCTTGAGGCGTCCTCGCCGGTCAGCCGGCGCTCGACGGCGGCCGGCCGGCCCGGCACGCGCACGACGGCCGGCGGCGGCGGCAGTGGCAGCGGCGCGCGGCTCGGCCGCGGCTGGCGTGGCTTGAGCGGACACGAGAGCGCCGGCTTCAGCGCCGGCTCCTCGGCCGCCTCGAGCTCGGGAATCTCCTGCAGCACCGAGTCGAGGCTGCGGTTGCGGTGATGCGTGCGCCGGAATGAAGTGTGCTGCAGCGGCGGCAGCACAATGCCCATCGACCTGCCGGCAGGGGGGGGGGGGGGGGGCGTCAGAGAGAGCCGGGCCACGACTGGTGGGGCGAAGCTAACGCCGTCAGTCGCCGCGTTAGACACGGCTGACGCTGTCAGTTCAAACAAAGCACAAACTGCCTCGTCAGGCGGTCAAACTGCTCAGTCACTGCAACACACAGACACCAACACTACAGCGCCGGACACGCCGCCTGCACACACCCCACCCATGCCCAAACCGTCCACGCCGCCTCCGCCCGGGCGGACACGCGCCAGACAGACCGGACGGCAGCCCTTGGCGAGCATGAAAAATCGCTCCGTCCACTGAGTCACCCAGCCAGGGTTCCCCACCAGAGCCAGCCAGCCAGCCAGCGTCCGGCTGCCAGGGCTACCATGTGTTGGGCGGGCCGGCGGCCGATCGCGTCCGTGACGCTCTCCCGACGCCGGCACCGTGTCGGCGGCGCCGGGCCCAGGGCGTCCCTGCCGTCCCGCCCCGCAGGCCCGGTCGACGGCGCCGCACCGAGCATTCACCGGGGCTGCGCGGCCGACCCGAGCATGCACGGCGCCACCGACCGCCTCGGTCCAGCAGCGCCGGCGTCGCACCGGTTTGCAGGCCGATAACCAGGTCACGACGCGGCCGGCGGGGCGCCTGGCCCGCCGCTGACAGCCACGGCCGGTCTGGAGCCGGCCCCAGCCGCCTCGTCAGCCCCGGCCCATGGCTCGGGCACGCCCTCGAGTCCCGACCCCGCTCCCCGACTCACACAGGGCCACCCCCGGTGCCGAGGAGCTCGGCTGATCCCCCAGTCAGACACCATTCCGCGCCATCAATCCATGTCAGGGTCCTGGGCAGATTGGAATCTACCGGGTCCAGATCCAAGCGGACCCTGCCGGCGCGCCCATCGCTCGTCCGGACCAGCACCGCCATCCCTGGCGCCCGGCCCCGGCCGCGCGCGCGCGTCCGCGTCGCGCTCGCAGGCGGCGATCTCGCGTCGCGCTGCGTTCCGGTCGGGGCAGCAGCCGGCGGGCGGCGCACTCTCCCTTCCGGCGCCGGCACCGGGACCGGCCGGACCGGGCGACGGCGGCGGCGGCGGCGGACCCGCTCTCACGCCCCGCTTGGCGTCCGCACGAGGCGGCCGGCAGAAAGTTAGCCGTCACGGCCGACGGCGCCTGCGGTCGACAGAAGGCCGGCCGGCCGGCTGGGAGCCGCGCCGGCGTCGGCGGGGCTGCGGTCCTTCATGGCGGAGGTGATCACCATCCGGCAGCGCCGCTGAGGCCCAGGAAGAGCGTGCACCACGCATGTGGAAGGTGCCGATAGCGGCGGCTCAGGCATGAGCACCGTCACAACGCAACATCGAAACTATGACGCTGTACGCCATCTTTGCTGCCAGATCCTGCGTGGTGGTCAAGTGGTCGGGCTTTGTAACGTCCCTTGATAGCTGGGAGCTCGAGGCGGCCACGATAGAAGCATCGGGAGCGGACCCTGCCCCGCAGCCCCTCTGTCTAATCCGCTTATCTCGGCCCGGGAGGGAGCCCGCCCCACGACCACCCGCCCAGCCGCGCCGCTCGGCTCGCCAATGCACCGGCGACCACCGTCGCGCCCGGCGCAGGACATCACACCGAGCGCGAGACACCGCGCCGGCCCGGGGTCGGGGCCCGGCCGGCAGGCCATGACGCCATGACGCCATCACGTCAGCATGCCGGTCAGTGGAGCGCGGCACGAGGCCGGAGGCAGGGCAGCACGGGTCTGCTGCAGGCGCGACTCCACCCGGGTTTGGGAGGTTCGCGGCACGGCCGCCTGACACGCAGGACACGGCACAAGCGTGACACGCGCGCACTGCAAGCATGCGATCACCCACACCGGGTCAAGCGAGGACCTCTCGGCGTCAGCCGTCGGCTGCGACCGGCGTCAAGTCGAGCAAGGAGGGGACGGCGGAAACACGCTGACAAGGGAGGCACGCCGGCCTGGCTGCCGCCCGCGCAACAGAGCAGGCGGCAGAAACGCGCGAGATGGCAACGGCGATGCCGACTGATCAACACCGGGGTGCGGCGATACGGAGCCGGTCCAAATCCAGGCGCCGGCGTCACGCGACGCGCGAGCCGCGTTCGCCGCCTGAGCAGACTGCTAGCACCCATTAGACCTGATTGTGAGCCGGCGACCGCCGATACCCGCGCCTGTGTGGACCGCGGCGGAGACGCTGGTACGAACCGCCACACGAGGTGACAGCTAAAGGCCCGCACAACGCGATGCAATAACACGCGGTGGCCAAGGGACGCACGCGTCGCGATATCCCCCGTTGTGGCTAAACATCCCACTTGAACGTCTCGGACCAGCATCAAGAGCGGCGTCAAGAGCAGGCGGCAGCATCAAGAGGACAGGCCTGCTGCTGACGCCGGCTAAGAGTCGGTCACATACCACCAGCTCCAGACACGAGGGTGGGCGACGCGCACCACTGACGGAACACCGCACACGCCACGCGGGGACGCGTCACAGGTCATCCCCGCGCGCCAGAAACATCGCAGCGACACGTGCACGGAGCTGAGACATCCCAGCAGCCCACCGTTGACGCAGACCGCGCACGGGCGGCGGCGGCGTCACGCGGCGAGACCACGGGTCCGTCCAAAGTCCAGCCGAGCCCGCCACGTGCCGGCGGCGCCCGCCGACGCACTCCCGGCCGCTGCAGCAGCCCCCGCAGCCCCGCAGCGCCCTACACCCCGCGTCTCTCACCGGAAGTCGAGGCTGAGGTTCCGCTGGTGAGTGGCGCGGCCCGGGCGGCGCGGCTGGCCGGCGCGGGGCGCGCCGTGCACGGCGGCGGCGGCCACCGGCGGCTTACAGGCGTCCGGCGGCCCGACGCGCGCGGCCATGGCGACGACGGCGGCGGCGGCTAGCGGGCGGCGCGCTCACTGCGGCGGCCATGGCGAGACACGACTGAAACGGAGCCGGGCGGGCGCGTCAGGCGGTGGGGCGGCAGCGCAGGAGACAGGCCGCGGAGGTGCGTCACTGAGACGCGGCCGCACATCGCGGGGAACTGAAACACGGCGACACACACACAGCGAACGGTGGAGAAACAGTCGCCGACGACGGCGGCTCAGGCAGGCCGTCAGCATCGCAAAACGAGGCGGCCGCTTGGCAGCACAGTGACAACACGAGGCCAGGCCGGCTGAATCGGTGCGTAACCCGGAGACAGCGATAAGGGCTTGGCGACGTGACGGCCGGAGCGGCGGCGGACGTGGCTGTTGCAAGTGAATGGGGAAAGCTGCACCGGACGGTGGCCGGCCCAACAATGCCGAGGCGATATGGACCGATTTGGACGTGATTAGGAGCGGTGCGCCGAGGTTCAAGGTCGAACGAAAGGAAACGGCAGGTGGCGGCGGCGCCACTGCAGGCCTACGGCCGACGACGGACCGGAGCCACAGGTCCTGGATCGATTCACGCGCAGGTGACGGCGCCCGGCGAGAGCGGACGCGACGCTGTGATCCCTGCAGTTGCACGCGTCGGGGAGCAATCTAATGATAACGTTTGGCTTCGCAGCGCTCAAGCGGCAACACTAACGCAATCATTGACGCCACGGTCATTAAATAGGAGTGGCGCTGGCGGTCGGGTTTCTAGCTGGCAGCACCGAGCCAATGGGCCGAGGCTTTCCAGCTACAGCCGGCCGGATCGGCTGAGCCGGCCGGCTGCCTTCAGCTGGGGTTCTCCCGCTGAAGGCCGGGTGGTCCCCACGGCAGGCCGAGAGGGCTGAGCGGAGGCTCGTCTGAGCACCCCGGCCGATGGTGGGTCGGAAAGGTCGAGATGAGGGCCGGCGGGATACATCCAGCCGAGGGTCTCAGGGTCTGAGCGGTCTGCGCACCCAACAGACTCGGCTGTGCTGCCGTCCTGAGCTGGGTGCCCGGTCCAGTCTGCTGAGTCAGTCGCACAGTTCTGATAGTCGGGCTCAAGGAGCGGAGCAGCTGCGGCGTGCGCGTCTCCGCCGCCTGGCCCGGGCGGCCGGCTCCCCGAGCCGCCGCGCCACGGCCGGGCCGGGCGGGGCGGCCCGGGCCGGGGCCGGGGCCAGGCGGGGGCGGACCGGCTCCGGCCGCCGCGGCCGGGCGGACCGCCGGCGCTGACGGCGAGGCCGGCGCCATTGTCCGAGCCGGCCGCGCCGCCCACCGCGGCACGGCATGGACCAGAGCCGACCGACCCACGCTCCGCCCGCGCCCGAGCGGCCGCGGAGGAGGCGCCGGACCGACGGGCGGCGAAGGCACGTCGGTCCGGACCCAAGCCTCTCACCCCCTCCCCTCCCTCGGTCGGGACGGCGTCCCCACGCACCTCCCCCACCAGGCCACCTGTTCCAGGCGTCAAATGTCGGCGCCGTGTCCCAGCGCACGGCCGCGGAGGGGCACGGCGGTTACCCGCAGGAGGGCGCCACATGCGCCACATGTGCGTCGGCGCCCGTCACAGGTCCGCCGGCGGCCCTCTGCAGGGCGCCATCACCCGACGCCTCCACAGACGTGCTCATACCCGGGGGAGAAACATTGTTTATGTTTGGCGGTGATTGCCGATTTAGGGAGTTGTCTCCGAAGTCCTGGCATTCCTTCATATTCGAGTGCAAACTTGAGCAGTAAGACGCCGTTTGTGGCGTGGGAAGACAGATATGGTAGTGGGAGTTACCGGCATCAGTATGCACGTCACACACACAAAAAAACCCTGAGCGATCAGCCGTTCGTGGCCGCTCACTAAACATCCACTTTTCACTAATTTTCACAACTTTAACGGCGGAGAAACACTGCTACCGTACAGCCTTCGCGCATAAATCAACAACTAACACTGCCTAAAATTTGCTATTTTTGAGCGATGAGAAGTCCTGTCACTGCCAACGCACGAAACTGATTAACTTGGAGCGGTTCTTCGTTATCCATGGCTGTAAGCACGGCGCTGCAAAATACGCAAACATTCAAGGCGAACATTGACCAGAGTGAACTGGGCTACACGCCTGCATAGCTTCCCTCTCACAAACCCTCTTAGTGTATAAAGTTCCCATAACATTCTTAGCTACACCAACGTACATATTCGAGATTGTGGCCAACACAGCGATATTGTCCTCTTACTGGTGTATCACCGGCGTCGCTATGCGTTTGGTACGTTAAGCTGATTTTAGGTGACTTGTTTTGTGCAACGTTTTGTGGAAGGTTACTTGAGGTGGCTACAGTGTAATTCAAGCAATACAAACCGCAATACTGTCCGCTTAATGGCCTATCACCGGCGTTGCTACGCGCTTAGCATGCGAGGATGATTAAAGGCATACTTTTTGTGGAAGGTAAACTCAGATGGCCACACGTCTGGTTCGCTCTGGTTGTCGGGAGCTGACATGTCTGATAGCCTTCCCTGGACTGGCGGATCGGTGGCTCGAGACTGTCTACGACCGGCCGGGCTGCACACATACACCAACACCTTGGTTGACACGAGCGTCCGTCCTCTGTCCCGGCACAAGGTGCTGGTCCGTGTCGCTGCGGGCCGCGGCTAGGGAGACCAGGACCTGGCTTTGGTCGGTGGTGTTCGGCTTTTCAGTGACTTACAGTTAATACGCCTTCCGCACGAGTCGAAAAGGCCAGGCGAAATTCTTGTGGCACCGCAAAACTGCGGCAAATGAAGCAAATGTCGCCATGTTACCAGACCACATATCTTGACCGCGGGAACCTTTGGAGATATCACTGCACGACTTTGAAATCCTTACGCTTGCTACACACACAATACCACAACATTAAATGGTCGCTACAAACAGCATGGGTGTACGATACACGGGTACAAAAATATGCGCCCGTGGAAAGTGCAATTGCTCGGGTCGGGTCGGGTCGGGTCGGGTCTGGTCTGGTCTGGTCTGGTCTGGTCTGGTCTGGTATGGTCTGGTCGGGTCTGGTCGGGTCTGGTCTGGTCGGGTCGGGTCGGGTCGGGCCGGGCCGGGCCGGGCCGGGTCGGGTCGGGTCGGGTCGGGTCGGGTCGGGTCGGGTCGGGTCGGGTCGGGTCGGGTCGGGTCGGGTCGGGTCGGATCGGATCGGATCGGATCGGGTCGGATCGGATTGGATCGGATGGGGTCGAGCCGGTTCGGTTCGGTTCGGGTCGAGGTCGACTCAAGTCGAGTCGAGTCGAGTCGAGTCGAGTCGAGTCGAGTCGGGTCGGGTCGGGTCGGGTCGGGTCGGGCTGCCGAAAAGGTGAAATTTCAAATGATTGAGGTTACAACAAGATCAGCCCAGGACCCCACCCGCAAAAATGCTGCTTTACTTCACTGCGAAGGGAATGTGGGTAATGCCTCGCGTACAACCGTATAATGCCCAAAGCGCCTAAGAGATCTAAAAACACTCCAGGGTCAAAGCGAAGCCCCAAGACTGACCAAAAGCTGTGCTCAGGCGCCCCGTGAAGGGTCCCGGCAGATATCAGACGCCATTGGGCTCCCCTGTTGGGGACGACGAGGCGGCAGAGGCGCGGAAGCATGTGGCAGGCCGTCCCCAAATAGATTACACGATAGAGCTCGAAATTGGGCTCAAGGCCTCTCAGATTTTTGGTTCCAAAGCATGACCATGCTACGGATGGCAGAATCCACGTAACAAATTTGCTAATGTTTCTGTAGTTCCAGAAAAGTGACCAAAATCCGGCGTGCGCATTGGGTATGCGTCAGGCTGCTTTCCAAAACTTTTCTCGGTCGTTTGCGGGCGCATGTACGGTAGGTAGCCACCCACCTCGTCGCGCTCAGATATGCTACACTCTTGGCGTCGCTTTTCAGTTTGGCAAGGAAGTCCCATTATCGCCTGCTACCGAGTTAAGGAGACACCAGCAGTTCTCATCCATAATGAGACACGGCGCGGCGCGACGGCACGGAAATAGCAACCTAGCAGCTGGTAGTTACGGTAGAGCAATTTATCCGTATGAATAACGTAAATACACCGGATCAAACAGGTGAGCTTAAGTTCCTGACAATACAACTCACAACTCACAACTCATTTCTTACAGCAAGGAAATCCTCTTCAACCCTCAATTCCACTTCCGTAAAAATATTTTATCGGCATGTCATCCTATGCAACAGCTCGCAGTAAAGAGAAAACAGGCGCCAGCTATTCTGGTCAGCGCCAGACACCGATCACAGGGGAATCCGCTTATCGCCGTCAGGATCGGGGCTAATTTGGCCCCGATCACCATGGTCTGATTACCGGCCATGGGAGTGGCGCTCGCGCGAGGACGTGCGCCGCCCGGCGGACAATGGCGCCCACAACAGAAGGCGTGAGGGTCCACCCGCGCCAGGTCGACGCACAGAGCCGGATCAGGGCGCATGATACCTCGCGCCGGCCGCCGGCCCTGGCCAGGCTCGCCGGTCACCCTCTCCCCAGCGGCCCGCCGCGGCCCGTCCGCCATTGCTAACGCGCGCCGGCCGGCGCCGGCGGCCGGCCCCGCCCGCGCGGCCGGCCGGCCGGCTCGCTGGCTCGCGAGGCGCCGGCGCCGGGCCGGACCGCCGTCGTCCCAGGCGCCTCTGCTCACGTTCCGCACGGGGCTCACGTCCAGAGCTGTCAACGATACCCGGCTCTGGCAACCGCCGCCCGCAGGGGACAACGACGTGGGCAGGGCGGCGTCCGCCCGCTGCCCGACATTCCGAACCCGGAGCGCCCCGGCGTCGCAACCGCCTCCCTCACCGTTCACGGCACGGCCGGACTCCATGGCTGATCTGCTGCCAGGCCGGGTCAGACGAACTCGCGCTCCGCGACGCTGCGGTCACTTCACTCTCGCCGGTCCACGCGCAGACCACCGCCCCACCCTGCTCTCAGCCGCCGACTGTACACCCCAGCTCGCGGACGGCGGCAGCTGCCGGCCGGCGGTCGGTGCAGGCGCACCCGGCGGTACAGCCTCTGACAGCGCACCCGCCGGCGGCGCCCGCGCAATGCCGCGCGCCGTACTCTGGGCGCATTCCAGTCATGCGGATGACGTCAAACTCCGGTGTGACGTCACATACGGGCGTGAGGCGGGCAGCTCGGCGAACCGTTGACTCACGTTTTGGGAACGGCGCGCACGGACGCACGGGGGGCAGTTCCGGTGACAGTGACAGTGTTATGGTGGCATGCAGGCGGTAATGGAGCGCCGTGCCGGCGGAATTCGGGTATGACCGGCCTTGACGTCCATTAATTTCGTACGGTAGAACCCGAACGCCAAGGCCTGAGCGATTACGGGCGGGACATCTGAGGCCACCGCGGAAATGGGATGGATGCCAGGCGATTGGTCCCTGCTGTACACGACGACGGGAGTCTCCGTGCGGCCGCCAAGTCATGAACGGCGTCGACTGCCCACAGCGACAGGGAGCGCAGCCATTTCCGACGTTGCGTTGGGCCTGTGGTAGGGCACTTAAGCAGGCGTGGCTTTTAATTCTTACAACGCTCCGATGAACAAAATACCGGCAGTGGGGACGTTCCTCAGCAAAAAACTAAGCGAGATCGACGACTTTCTAACCGGGTATAAAAATGAAAGTCGGGAACCACGAGAAAAACCAGTCCAGTTTTCCGACCACGGACCTATACTAGGCTGATTTCTGCGACTGGGCTCTGAGCGATTGTCTCAGATGCAGGACGGTGTATTACGAAATTGCTCAAGCAGTCCATATCTCCTTATCGAGTGCGGGTACAACAGGTGCAACGCCGCATATGCCGCTAAAATATTAACTGGCACATTATCCATAATACACCTCCCATTCAGGCAAAACACGTGCATACTAGAGGCGCAGCTTTCTCCAAAATATCCATCTGCGGCCCCGGCCAGCTAGGAATCCCCCCAGCGAAAGCCTGCTGTGCTACAACGCTGACCTGTCATTAACCCGCAAGGACCAAGTTGTGGCATATGCACGTTATCCCTTCGTCTTAATTTTAGACGAACGGGTACAATGAACAGCCTATCCATTGAAGTGTGCATTAGATGGCATGTCAGTGTCATCTATGGCACAACATTGCGCGGCTAACATCAGTGATGTTGCCTGGAGGGCGGCTATCAAAATACCTGAACAATGTATTGTATAATTCACCAAAGTAGATCTTTAACACTATGATGGCAGCTTTCAACTGCAAATGGGAGGGAAAAGGGTGGAAATCACCCTCAAATCGTCTATCACCTGGATCCCGGATCACCCGGAAATCACAATCGTCTATCATCACCTTGTTTATCAATTTGTGACATTTGTTCACCACCAAAATGAGCCAAGGATTCCACCCTTGTACTCCATCTCAAAAGACCACAGATCATTTTTTCTAAAATTGCATGCATCAACTGATGACTTAGCACCGGCAAAGTAAAAAATGCTAGATGTTTCAAGCCATAAGAAGTCATCTTATGTCATTATAAATACATACGTGAACATCATTCGAACGCGTCCAATTGCCACAATTCAATAACTTACATGGCAGAACCCAAGCCCGTCCCTACAATGGTGCTTCCTGTCCTTAAGTGGATACATCATGCAACAACACCAAATAAAAACCGCAGAATGACTAAAATCATTCATATTTCTCCTTACTACCATTCGTGCTTCAACCCACAACCACCCACGTGCTGTTTGTGTAACACTGCATGGAAGCAATGATAGCAATAATCTTTTATCTACAACTATTTGCCCCTTCAGTGACATCATTGAGGCAATTAGCAACTCCACAAAAATATGACATATTGCCGCATACCGTAAACGATTCTATGACACAAAAAACGGTGAAAAATATTTCCAGGAGCATTCCACATAGCCTGCTGAGTTTAGCTTTCGAAGTTAATGGATTTCTTTATTGACGTCATATGCTTGGATGATCTTTTTCACACATAACTGAATACATATACCAATATAAGAAGAAATGGAAAAACCAGACAAGACAAAAACTGCAATGAAAAGAACGTTGAAATATGATAGCAATTGCAATAAGGTGCCACCGTATTAGATGTAAGTGCCTTGTGGTAGCGGTCCTAAATTGCATCTTCTTCAGACATGGCTAGACAAACTTAAAACCACCAAATTTTTATCAACATAATATCAATTATATCAATAATAAAACCACCAGCTGCTGCACATTAAATACACCGGTTACTTTGGGTTATATTGGCAGGTGAATGAAACTGAGGCAAGGAAAGACTTGCATTTCCCATGCATTTCACTGATTATGGCTATTGATTATGATTGGTGAGGTACGATTTGCGTGGAAACCAAAAAAGGTTGAGTGGACCACGCCCTCACAATAAAAACTAAGTGCAATGTGCAGCGGTATGCATATCAACACCTCACTCAACTGCTCCGCAATGCAACCAGGCCACAGTTTTGAAAATTGGGGTCGTTATTCTTAATATTCTTTAATGACATGTTTGCTTAAGCCGTTCAATTTTTGAAACCTGGTCTACTGGTATGTCATGTCTGGCATGGGTTTTCTCTCAGTGGTGCTTTTGCCGTAACAATAGAAATATGATTGTTTCATGATTGCTTTGTGTTTGGCAGCACACGATGTTTTTTGCCGATTTAAAAACTACAAAGCAAACAGGAAGAAAAGATTATCTTATTGCGAACATTTTTGACGCACAAAAGTCCACCAATTCTGACCCCTTACCCCGCCAACAGCCTGTGGGCCCCTACGGGCCTTATGTTGGCGGGTTGGCGGGTTGAAAAGCTGCTTCTTTGGTACACACTGGCTGTCGATAAACTGATAATCTACTGGGTGCAAGTTCGCCACAAAACTACTCATGAACTATTACGAAACATAATGACAGATTCCGGCGAAGGCAGCATAAAACTTTGCGGTATGGAACATACGTATGCTGGCATTGTCTCAACCCATACAACCTTCCGATAATCGCGATTTGCAGCATTCCTTTTACCGCATTTTCCGGTGCCGAAAAGCTCGCTCCGTCTGCGGCGTGGCGGTGGCCAAAAACGCCCGCTTCACCACCCGCTGCCGGGCCGGCCTGTCCCGGCAACCGCGGACAGAACGGCCGAGCAGGGAAGTAAGTCACCGGCCCACCCGAAGGTCGCTGGTGAAACCGGGGCGGAGAGGGGACGCCGGCCGCCGGCGTCGGCGCCGGCGCTGAGGAAACAGGCCGCCGGAGCCGCCGCCTTTCATCTGGCCGCCGCCTGCTGGGCGAATAGACAATCGCCCGTCACAGGAGCGCGAACAGACACTCGCCCGTCACAGGAGCGCGAACAGACACTCGCCCGTCACAGGAGCGCGAACAGACACTCGCCCGTCACAGGAGCGCGAACAGACGCTCGCCCGTCACAGGAGCGCGAACAGACAATCGCCCGTCACAGGAGCGCGAACAGACACTCGCCCGTCGCAGGAGCGCGAACAGACACCCGCCCGTCACAGGCAGCAGGCAAAGTACGCTGGCGGGAAGGCGAAAGACACCTGCAGCAACCAGCCAGCACGCAGCCATTTCCGGTGATCAGCCACCACGGGGCGCTTATATGGCCAACGCAATCGTTGGCGCTCTTTAAAAAGGGCGTGACGACGCACGTCACGTTCCTTGTTTATAAGAAAAAAATAGACAGGCACCTCCGGCAACCATCCACCGCGGCAGCCAGCTCAGTTGCGGCGGCTCCGTCAGTCCAGGAGGCTCCGAACAAAGGGCTCCACAGGTGGCGGCTCAGCAGCACGGCTTTCCTGAAGTTGCGTGGCGCACGTCCACGCACGGCCCTGTATGGAGCGCTGGTGACTGCAGCGGCCATGTACGCGCCCGGAGGTCACATCGGCAGCCGGGGACCGAACCCGGACCTTCCACGTGGCGGCTGAGCCCCCTCCCCCCAATGAGCCATTTCGCCCAATTCATCGGCGTAGGGAGGGCTTCTCCAGCGTGCAGCACGCTCCGCAAGTACAGACGGCTCCGGCAGCGCAGGCGGCTCTGGCCGTGCGAGATGTCTCTGCAGCGCACGCGGCTCCGAGGAGAGGCTCCTGCGGCGCAGACAGCCCCAGCCGTAGGAGAGGCTCCGGCAGCGCAGGCGGTCCTCCGCCAGCGAGGCTCCGACCGTTCAGGATGCTGAGCGCGCGGCCGGCGGCGGGCCGCCAAGGCCGGGTCGTCGGGTCACGGCGCGGGACCTTGCGCGGCGGCCAGCAGGTGTCACGCCGGGCGCCGGAGGTGCGGCGGCCGACACCTCCGGCGGCCGAGCCGGCGCCACGCCGCCTGCGCCGCCTGCGCCGCGCTCAGGCGCGCGGAAGACGGGCGCGGGGCGCGCTGACAGTGAGAAGTGCAGCGAGCCGGGGAGAGTCGGGCAGACGGGCCTCTCCACTCGCTGATACGACGTTTGGTGAGCCGGCCCGGCTCGCCGAGCGGATACGGAGCTGACACGTCAGCGTCCGCCATTTGACGGCACGTCTTGAATGGATTTGAAGCCCAAACATCACAGAAGCCTATCTTACGGGTGCAGCCTTGCGCTAAGCCATGCTGCACAGCGAGCGAATGATGGGCCCTGTCTGGACCGCCCGAAACAAACCGAGCAGATGCATGATCTCACTGCCATTGAACGCGTAACGCAAACAGCAGACCGCCAGCAGGCAGCCGGCGTTCATCACCGGCTGCCGGCTGCACCAAGCAGCCCGCATTCCCGCTGGTAGGACGCCGCCGGCGCTGCTCTGCAGCCGGCGCCAAAACACAGCCACGCCGCTCAGCCGGACGCGCTGCACCGGCCCTCCAGCGTCGTCACGGAGCCCACCTGTCCACTGCCGCCGGGCACACAGCCGGCACCCGCACCGACCTCTCCCCACGAGCAGCGCCCGGCGGCCGGCGCGCTCGCGTGCCTCCCACGGCGCGGCGGGGAACGCAGCACGCATCCTCCCATCGGCTGATGGGCCGGTCGGTGCGACAGGCGAGACACGTGACGTGCGGCCGACGTGCGACGCGACCCCGTGGAGGTCCCGGTCGGGCCTCCACGGGCTCCACCGCCGCCACGGCCGACGGCACGGACACGTGGCACGGCGGCACGCGCGCCGAAAACCGTGACGCGCACCGGGTCTGTACTGGGCATGGCAAGAGAGATTGTGTTCAGCGGAGAACAGCGCGTCCGGCACGTGATGGGGAGTAGCGCGGCCGGACCCCGACAGGGCGGGGGTCGGTGGCAATATATTGATAGGCATAGGGTAACGTGGCAAACAAGTTTGGGACCATGTGGCGCGTGTGAACCGTTAGAACGGATCACACCATCGGGAAGTATAACAATTACCATTTGTGGGTAATCAGGGTGCCACGCAAAAGTCGGGAAGTAGGGCGACAAACAGTGGTAGCGAGGCGAAGTGACGTCACGCTGGTGTGCATACCAAGGCGACGACGATCACCAGCCTGCACCGTGTTGAAAACAAACACTCCCGTTATATGGCAGCAGCTATGCATACACCCGGCATTTTTCAACATTGCTGAATACATAAGAAGGGGGGGGGGGACTCACAGACCGCCATGGCCACTGCCGCACATCTGCTCCTGCACCTCGTAATGGTGCAGGCTGCCACCTTCAGCCCCCACGCGCCTCGCTGGGCGCCTGCACTCTGCAGGCCCCGGCGGACCGGCCGCAGACGCCGTGCGCATTCCTCTGGCCGGCCGCCGCTCGGCGCGGTGCAGCGCCTCCCATCAGCGCCACGTCCTGTTTCAGTCGCGTGTCCCACGTCAGTCACGTCGCCGGGCCGGGATCGGCAGGGATTCGGCCGAGGGCGCCATCGGTGGGCAGCCCTGTCTCAGTGCCGCTGGCTGACGGAGGCGTCCTGTCCCGGTGCCAAGTCTTGTCTCCGTGCAGTGTCCTGTCTCCTACCGCTGCCCTGATCCCGGTCCAGCCTCGGCGCTGTGTCCTGCCCTGGCGCCATGTCCTGCATCATCTCCCTGTCCTGACCCTGGTCTTTGTCTTGCTTCGGCAGTGCGGTGCGTCAGTGCGCCGTCCCAGACCAGCGGTGGGCCTCTGCTCAGCGCGTGGCCGGCGCCATGTCCTGACTCACTGTCTTGCACGTGTCTTGCCTCGGCGCCGTGTCTTGTCTCGGGACCGCGCGGTGCGTCAGTGCGACGAGCAGCGGCGGGCCTCTGGTCAGCGCGTGGCCGGCGTCCCGTCCTGACTCACTGCCGCGGCCAGCACTGACGCCCCCGGGCCATGACCCGGCCGCAACCCCACGCACGCGGGGCCGATCCTTTCCTGGCGCGGTGCGGTCACGGTCATGCTCTATCTGATGTGAGTCAGTCGAAACACAGCCCAAGCTCCAGCCCGAGCCGGCCTTGGACCACAATTCGGATAAGCATGAACGAGTGCGAACAAAA
Organism: Pollicipes pollicipes; assembly: GCF_011947565.3. Taxonomy (NCBI): domain Eukaryota; kingdom Metazoa; phylum Arthropoda; class Thecostraca; order Pollicipedomorpha; family Pollicipedidae; genus Pollicipes; species Pollicipes pollicipes. The sequence goes on from NW_023596746.1 coordinate 4,157,954, forward strand.
ACGACCGTGGTCTCGCGTAGACCGAGCGTATCGCGCAAGGGAGTTTTTGAACAGCTTGAACAGCGGCTGCGGGCACGCAAGCGAGCTACAGTGAAAACATACTGCTGCACATTTCGGGAAGCGTTAGCGTTGGCCCTAAGGAATTCTTAGAACTCAGTCATAGTGAAACGGGCCCAAGAAAACGTTTCAATGGTGGCATCCTTGCTAGAAAGGCGGCATGCACCTACAACATAAAATGTACTTACAAACAGATCAAACTCCGTACCAAGTCAGCATCTACCGCCATATTGCTGTCTTGTAAATGTCTTGTGCACTGTCTTGTAAATGGTCCGTGTACTATCTTGTCTTGTTGTCCTGTTGTGCCGTGCCTTTGTCTTGCAAATGTGGAGGCATTTCAAGCCCTTGATCCAAAATGGCCTCTGCAGCTAGAGCCGCTAAGCCAAGAATCGCCATCGTCATCACCCCTAAGGCGACATTTACTAGCCTATCTCAATCCTGTCACACGCCTGGTGGTGCTACAATCCGGCCCCACGCCGCTTTTCTCCTCCTCATTGTCCTGGACAATCCCTCGGAACGGGCTCGCCGCGATGGTCCGCGGATTGCCCACAGCCGAGCCATGCGCTCCGAGCGAACCCGGCAGGCCACGGCTTCTGCGAACCCCTGCCAAGGACACCAACACAAAACAGCGCGTCCACACGCCGGAATCCGGCGCTCGTACACGACCACACGGCCACTTTGGCCACGCCGCCATTATCCCGTCGCCTGGGAGCGGGCCGATCGGGGAGGCGATCGAGGACGGGCCGGCGAGCGTGACATCAGGGCCGAGCCGTCCGCCCGTCACGGTGAGCGGCCGCCAAAGATGAATAATAATCACGTCCGCGGCGGTCTCACGGCCGGCGCGCGCCGGACTCCGGAAGCGCTGCGACGGGCGGCCGCGCGCGCCCCGGCAGGCGGCGCACCAGGAAGTCCGGTCGGCGCGCAGCGCACGCACGCCGCGCGCGCACGGCAGCACGCAGCACCGGCGGCGGCGGCAGCGAGACGCGGCCGAGCGCCCGCTTCCGGCGGGGACCAGCCGTCCCCCCCCCCGTCGCCGCGGGTGCAGCGGGTGCCGCCCGTTTTGGCAGCGCCGTTCCATGAAGCGGCCACGGGGCACGCCAGCGGAACAGGCCGCGACGCGGCCCGCTGCCAGCCGGCCGTTAAACGCTGACCTTGGCGGTGGTGCAGCCCTCGAGCGGCAGCCAGCTCGCCCTGCAGAGGGGCGCCGCGGCCCGGGCCGGCCCGGAGGCGCCCGCTCACGCCGCCGGCGAGGCGTGAGGAGGCCAGCCCGCCGGTCACGGTGGCATCGGGAGTCACGGCGTCGTCGGAAGAGGTCACGATGGTGTCGAGAGGTCACGGCGTCGTCGGGAGAGGTCACGGCGGTATCGAGAGCCACGGCGTCGCCGGGAGAGGTCACGGTGGTGTCGAGATGTCACGGTGGCGCCCAGGGGTCACAGCGACGTCGAGAAAGGTCACAACTACGTCGAGAGGTCACGATAGTGTCGAGAGGTAACGGTGGCATCAATGCCGCGGGGCCATTCAACAAGTCACGAGGCGTCAGAGGCCGACCGTGATGACGTCAGGAACATGACGCCAGGCACAGGTCATGATAACGACGCATGGGGCTTGCCACACGGGTGGCGATCTTCAAATCCTGCGAAACTTTACATCGGTAATCGTTTATTTCCTGGCTACTTCTGCGGACGTTTTGCTTCGAAATCACCTTCTTTTGTACCATCCGATATTTAGTACCATATAACCTCAATTGCAGGCACTTTCACTCACTTTGTACCATTTCCCTCGGTAGATCTGACCTGTTGCCAGATCTGGGGGTACGCTCGGGCCTTTCTTTGCACTATTTGGTGCTCACATCGCGCCTACTTCACTCAGGTGAGGTAACTCACGTAACTCAGGCTTCACCTACTCAAGTCACTTACTTCACTTCACGCTTACATGAAGTAGGGGTGTAATCTCCTATCCAGTAAGGGGAGAGGGGGGGGGGGCATCAAGTCGTCGCGGAAGTCAGTCGCCGCTGTCCACATCCTGAAGATGACATCACACATGCCATCCCATGGCTAAGACAAAAGGCAAGCTTGTGTGATGTCACGACTCATTCCATGACCTACGGGCCAGTCTTAATACAAAGCAGGCTAATTCATCACTAAGTTAGCAATTTATATAGGTGCAATACGACTAATTTACATGCCAGCACCTCAGTAAACATATCTTAGGCATATGGATTGCAGAGGAATGATGCAAAAAGGACATTTTTTATCCCGTTACATGTCATGCAAGCCTGCTTGCTGGCGTCATCAAGTACTTCAGGATACCCTACCGATCGCAGACCGCGGTGAGGGAGGTCGATGAGCAATATCCGTAGCTGGTTGTGATACATCTAGAACAGTCTGTGGAAGTACTTAGTACCAATATTAGTACTTATGAAGGTACCTGAATAGCTAACATGTTTCCTTCCCCTCACATAGTTAACATGTATCTGTGCACGACACCGCCACCACCCTAAATGCAACACCCCACAATCAACGTGTCAGCTTCTAGGTATTTGGCTCCGAGCGCTACGCGTCAGTTTGGCCTCTCAATGATGATGATGTTTTGGGCTTCGAAGTCGAGATAATTATGTTAGTTCCGTCACAAACGCTAACAAATTTGCATGATCATACTAGATCACAAACGAACGTGCAAGAACTGATCAAAGTCAGGATCATATAGCACAACACAACCTACTTCCAGACCCAAAGCAGGTAAAAAAAAGTCAGAATTGGGGGCGAAATAGATAGAACATTGCGATATCACAACAGTGTCGCAACCTACCACATAAGCCCCTAAAATACCACAGAATTAGAAAGTTAGCACAAAGCACGCTTTTATAGCTCTTGAGAACTCACTACCCATTGGGCATTACGTCTACGTCAACCTCCATGTTGCTCCAAACTTTTTGGCTCGTGGCGAAGCCATCACACTGACGTTAAGCGAGGTGACGGCGGCGTCGGGGACATGCTGCGACAGTGCCAGGGAGGCCTCGCCGTGCCAGGAGGACGGAGGTTATGTCCAGAGGCATCACAGGACGTCAGCGACAGGACGGCCTCGGTCTCCGATGCACCAATACCGACTGCGGCTGTCCTGAGCCCAGTCCATCGATCTCAGTCAGAGATACCGACTGCGGCTGTCCTGAGCCCAGTCTAACGATCTCAGTCAGAGATACCGACTGCGGCTGTCCTGAGCCCAGTCTATCGATTTCAGTCAGAGATACCGACTGCGGCTGTCCTGAGCCCAGTCTACCGATCTCAGTCAGAGATACCGACTGCGGCTGTCCTGAGCCCAGTCTATCGATTTCAGTCAGAGATACCGACTGCGGCTATCCTGAGCCCAGTCCATCGATCTCAGTCAGAGATACCGACTACGGCTGTCCTGAGCCCAGTCTATCGATCTCACGCAGAGATATCGACTGCGGCTGTCCTGAGCCCAGTCTATCGATCTCAGTCAGAGATACCGACTCCGCAGAGATCCGATACCGCACGAAAACAAAAACCTTTCGGTTACTCGACTGAGACGCGTCTTGCACATCTGCGCTGGAGAGGCATGTGTCTGCGTTACACGTCTGACGTTCGTGTCTGTGAAAGGGAGGGGCGTTCTCGGGATCCTGAGATCTCAAAGAATGCGGTAAACGACAGGGCCCGATCGCACTCGAGTGCTATGCTAGGATGGAAGTCAAGCATTTTTTCTCTCTAGTATGAATGGCACGTAGGCATTGTTTAAGCTGGGGTTGATGGGCTTCCACGTTGAAATACCGTTGAGACCGCATCAGTCACAAGTATTTACCGTATACCGATCCTGGGGATAAATATTCTTTGCTGGTCGGATCCCAAGACCGCGAATGCAAACGGCCATCATTCCGGACGTCCCGCAAATTCTCGACTCGCCTTAAAACACACCCTTCGCAGCAAACGAGCAGCCACAAATCCCCAAGCGCCAGTAGGGTTGCCTGGATTGATAGATTCGCTTAAAACGCACATTACACAGAAAACGCTGGCGGAGCCCGCATTCCGCAGCCGAGAGGACCGCCCAGCCGCCTGAGACCAGGTGTCCCAGCCCATGTCCATAAGAGATACCGAATAAATGCTTCGTGTAGACGCAATCAACGTCAAATCCCAGCGTGCCGCCCAAACGCCTTGCAAGATCCTCTCGTTCCGACGTCGGCCCACGCCACGGACGCCTGCCGCTGCGCGCCGACGCGACCGACGCAGCCGGCACGCGTCGCGCCGGGCCCACGCGCACGGAGCCGGCGCCACGTAACGAGCGAAAGTGAGTAACGCGGCGGGCGTCACGGTCCGCCGCCGCCGGCCGCGTTACTCACTACGGCAGTTACGCGACGCGGCGCCGGCGGCAGCCGGGGCGCCGCCGGCTGTGGAGCAGCGGGCGGCGGCGGGCCGAGCCGCTCCGCCGCCGAGCGTGGCGCGGTCCACAAACCGCTCCCACCGGGCCGGCACAGCCGGCGGCGGAGGAGGTCCGCGCGCCGGCGACAGGCTCGCTGCGACGGCCGGCCGTTACGTGGCGAGCGGAGCCGCGCCACGGCCGGGGCGGCTGCACCGCGACCGGAAGACTGGCGAGCCGTGTTTACGGTCGGCCGCACCTGATCACGGGCGGTCGCACCACGACTGCGCACGGTCGTACCGCCAGTGACCGTGGAGGGCCGACGCCAAGTCGCGGGGCGCGATCCGCCGCGGCGCGTACCCCACTGCCCGCTCGGAAAGGCGTCGGCGGCGGCGACGTCGGCGCGTGAACCGCCGCCGACGCCGGCACGCCGGCGGGGCCGGCCGCGCGCCGACCCCGGCCGGCCGACCGGCCGGCGGCGCCGCTATAGATAGCCAGTCACTGGGCGCTCCACGGCCCGCTGCCGGCACCGGCGCCGCTCTCGATCCGTCCCGGCCGGCCCCGGCGCCCGAGCGCGGCCCCGGCATAAACAGCCCGAGGCGCGACTCCGTCTTCAGCTTTGCCCGGCCGCCGACGCATAACTTCCGCGGCTCGCCCCTCCCACCCCCCCAGGCCACGCCACGCGCCGAACGATGCAACTTTGCGAGCTATGCGGTCTCGATGGGCAAAGTCGACCATTGGTGGAAGTTTGGTCGCAGTTGCGTGATGTCTTATCTCAGGAGAGTGCATCAGACAGAGCGGACGCGGAGAGGAACGGCCAAGGTTGGCACGGCTCTTCAGCTGGTTAAGGGCAGCTTGCGCACCCGCGCTGAAGCGGCAACACTCCACGCCAGCCCAGCCGAACCCTCGCCCAGCGCCGCCGCCGCGTGCGCGTTCCCCGCGTGCCGACTTCAGCAACCGGCTGCTATCTGCCCGTCAGCACGCGGCGCCGCTCACGTCCGCTGCGGCGCGCGTTACGACACCGGCGCCGCGCGGCACGCCGCGCCGGACGTGACCCGGAGGCGCTGTCGACGGCAGGCACGCGGCGCCCCGCGGCCCTGCCCGGGGCTCCACCCGGGACGCCGGGCGGGGGCGCGGCCCGGCGCCAGGCGCAGCGACGGGAGAGCAGACATCGCTACCGGGCCGTGTCCGACGGGCGGCGGTCGTGCGAGGCTCCGCGTGCGGGCGTGAGCGACGGGCTGATCCAGATATTTCTAAAATGATCCCGATACCACCCGAGCACGCCTGAGTGGAGGCCGCGCCCCCGTTATGAACGCCGATTGCAATGACACAGATTCAAGTCCGATGAACGGTGTGGGAAAAAGCTAACGAACAGGATCGGTTCTGAAACAGTGTCGCTTCTTCAGCCTGCATCGACTCAACATT
>NW_023596746.1:4164803-4187167 GCF_011947565.3 Pollicipes pollicipes
CGGCCTGCTCTGCCGGACCTCAGTGCTGCCTCGGCCCGCTCTGCCGGACCTCCGTGCTGCCTCGGCCCGCTCTGCCGGACCTCAGTGCCGCCTCGGCCCACTGTGCCGGACCTCAGTGCTGCCTCGGCCTGCTCTGCCGGACCTCAGTGCTGCCTCGGCCCGCTCTGCCGGACCTCAGTGCTGCCTCGGCCCACTCTGCCGGACCTCAGTGCTGCCTCGGCCCGCTCTGCCGGATCTCAGTGCAGCCTCGGCTCGCTCTGCCGGACCTCAGTGCTGCCGATATGTCGCACGACAGGAGCGACGCGGTTATCGCCGCTATCCGGAGTATCGGGAGACGCGGGGGCAATTCGCGCCGGTTTAAGCCGCGCCTGGTTTATCCTAACGTGTTGAGCCGACCTTTCAGCCCGGCGTGTCTATGTTGTACCGGAGCTACACTGATAACCCGGCTGCTGCATCATACCTGGCGCTGCCGGCGGTGGGCGGCGGCCGACGGCCGGTGGCGGGCAGTAGCCGGCGCGTCTCCCCGCTGACCCCGGCGACCGTGCCCGACACGGCTTCCCGGTCGACAACGCCGACGGACGCGCGGTGCCGGCCGCGCCTGCAGCGGACAGAGGCGGCACGGGACCCCATTCGTCAGCCCTCCGGCTGCGCTCGACAGGCTTGTTTGCTGCTCTCGGGCGCTCGTGGGTAGATCGTGCGGGGCTGAACCGGGCGCCGGCTCCGGCCGGGCGCGCTGCAGGCTGTCGGTGATGGGGCGCGCCCGGCGAGTTCTGCCTGTGGGCTTCGCGCGGCGGAAGTCAAGTGTGGTGGCTTGTTGCGGCGAGGTGCCTCTGCGACGCATGCTGGTGCGTGCAGCCGCCTTCAGATACAAGTCCACAACCTGGAGAGCACTCTCGGGGCGGAGTTGAGGAGGCTTCGGATCCGGTGAAGTACATCTCGGAGAAAGGTTCGCGGAAGAGCGTGTTAGTTCACACGTGTAATCCTACACCGCAGCCGTCATGCTGGACGCCGTTTTCGTCAGCGGTCCACGTCACCGTCCGGCCCGCCGAATGCAGCCGGGACATGGCCGTGCCTGAGAACCGGTGTGCGGGGTCTCTCGGGACACCCCTTGTGGCCTTCGCTGGCGGTCGCGAGCAGGCACGCCTCCTCGCTCCAGACGACAGCTCGGAGCGGGTCTGGGGATCCCTGCCGCCGCATGCATCGCCGTCGGAGAGACGGCGCCAGCGCCGGCGGCGTCGAGCCGTGACGCGCCGCGTCTCCTCGGCGGCGGCGGCGGCGGCGGCGGCGGCGGCGCACCTGCCTGAGCGGCTCACCTGCGTCCGGCCGCGTCGGGAGCGCGCCGCCGGATGTGACCACGGCCGGCTGCCGGCCTCGAGCGGCGGCCGCCCGCCCGCCGTGCGCCCCGCCGCCAGGGCACGGGCCTGGGAACGCCGAGGCCCCGGACAGAGGCTGACTGAACCTCCTGTCAAGTCGTCTCCTGCACGCGACACCGTAGGGTTCAAGTTAAGCGGCCAGCGAAGGTGGGTTTGCCGCGCCCCCTCCGCGCGCGCCGGCCTTCCCTTGCACCTGTGCGTGCGGCATTAGACGACGCTGCGCGGCTTTGGTGGAGTCGCGGGATTTCGGCGGCATGTTTGGCTTTGGTCTTCTGCGGATGAGACATCGCAAGTCCGAACGTGCGACGTGATGCCGGTTGTGTAGAGCGTGGACTGAACAGATCCATCGCCTGTCACAAAACGGCGTGCAGCGCGCACAGAGCGCGCCAGGCCGGCCGTCTCTGGGGAGCGGCACGGTGCTCGGGTGCCGTGCCGCCTGCCAGCACGTGTCGACGAGAGGAGCGAACAGCGCGCAGCCGGTGGGACACCCGGAACCGAGCCGCGGCTCCGTGCAGGCTTCCTGCTCTGTTTCGGCCCGCTGCAGCATTAAACCATTCGAGTTGAGGGATGGCGCGGATAGCGTGCTCATAAATAATGGATGAGCGTACAAATGAGGTTACGCAGGTCCGACGGTGATTGCGTACTCAATGGGTTAGTAGCGCCAGTTGCGTATTAGCGGACTAGAACTCCGACAGTGCCACGTGAAAACACTGCGTCGTTGTCGGACTACAAATAACAGGGGATTGCGCAAATATGCAATCAATAATACCCGAGCAAACAAGGTCGGCTGGCGTGTGTCGAGCTGACGATAGAACGCCAGCGATCCGTGATGGCCTCGGATGTGCGTTCCATATTTATGCTGCCTCCGCTTTTGGCAACGCCCGCTGATGTATTCAGCAAGCGCCACTGCCCGTGACTGACGCTGCCAATTTGCTTTCAAGTTAGCTCCTTCCCACTTTCCGCCTCGGAATATCCGGCGGAGGCCTGCAGCCAATTTGCGAGCGTCGTGTGCGCCGCCCGCCGCAGCGGCCTGCGAAACGGCAGAATTTTCCCCGACGAATCGCCATTATCGACGAAAGCCGACAGGACCGCTGAGCCGGCGGACCGTCCGTGTCGCGCAGCGGCGCCCGCCGCCCCGGCAGACGAGCGCCCTCGTGCGGCCCCGAGCCGGCGGTCCGTCCGTGCCGGGCAGCGGCGCCCGCCGCCCCGGCAGACGAGCGCCCTCGTGCGGCCCCGAGCCGTCTGTCTGTCGGTGTCGTGCAGCGGCGCCCGTCGCCCCGGCAGACGAGCGCCCCCGTGCAGCCCCGAGCCGTCTGTCTGTCGGTGTCGTGCAGCGGCGCCCGTCGCCCCGGCAGACGAGCGCCCCCGTGCAGCCCCGAGCCGTCTGTCTGTCGGTGTCGTGCAGCGGCGCCCGTCGCCCCGGCAGACGAGCGCCCCCGTGCAGCCCCGAGCCGGCGGTCCGTCCGCGTCGGCTCGGCGCGGCGACGCTCTGGCTGTGGTCCGCGGCGCTCGGTCGTGCTGGGCCAGAGCTGCCGTGGTCACGGCTCCGGCTGTGCGAGGCCGCGAGGCCGCGCTCCCTGGACGAGCGGCCTGCTCCGGCGGCGCCTCCCCCCCCCCCCCTCTGCCCCCTCCCCGGTCAGCTGCAGAGTGAGGAAAAGCCTCCAGCGGCGGCCGGACGTGCATGGCCACCGACTCCTGTCACTCGGCGCCGCGGCCAAATAAACAGGTCTGTCGACGCCGGCGCAGCGGCCGGGCGCCATTCGGTTCAGTGGGTCGCAGCGCCATGGGGGAGCTGTCCGATAACAGCGGGGTCTCGGTGCAGCGGCTTCAACGCAGCCGGGGCACACCGCCGGCGGCGGAAGCGGTGAGCTGGGCGGCAGATCCACACACGCAGCTCGGCTGTGGGAGATCGCAGCTCGGCGGTGGGAGATCGCAGCTCGGCTGTGGGAGATCGCAGCTCGGCGGTGGGAGATCGCAGCCCTGGGAGGGCCTTGCAGCCATTGCAGCGGCGCCACGCTCGGCTCGGAATGTCATCTGCCCGACGCTGACGCGCGACATTCCTGGCTGAGGCCGCCTCAGACGCGTGCACACGAGCCCTGCGGCGGCGGCGGCGGCGGAGCGGTGCGTGTGATGGCGTCGTTGTCCTGCTGGGCAGGCGCCTGTCACGCGACCGGCCCTGCTCAGGTGCGGGGCTGGTGCGCGAGCCCCGCCGCGACGCAGCTCACGCGTCAGGATCGTGCCGGGCGAGGGCGGGTCCTGCCCCGTGCGCCGGTGCCGGCATTGGCCGCTGGCCTGATCGGGCCGTGCCTGTGTGTGTGTGTCGTGCCGGACGGGCGCGGCTCGTCTCGCGCCCGCCAGACATCCGCGCCTGCGGGGCGGCTGGCTGACGCGGCCAGAAGCCACAAGTATGCATATGAGCCAGCTTGCTCGCGCGCGCCGGCAGTGGCTGCCTGGGCGTGGGACTGTTTCGGCGCTGGGGTGGGGCTGTTTCGCTGCTGGGTGACGCGCGCGCCGCGCGGCGGCGGGTTCTACCCGCGCGCCGGCCCCTGGCGTGACGAGAGTGGTGGGCGCCGCCTTCCCGGCGTCGCGGACCAGCCAGGGCGGACATGCCTCCTGCCTCGGCCGGCCGGCGGCCGCTGGCGGCGGCGCGCCGCCAGATCGGCTCCCTGATACGCGCCCGGTCACGTCCGCGGCCGCCGAGCCGATCGGTATCGGCCGAGGGCCGAGCCCGCCGGCGACGGCCGGCGCTGCCGCCCCACGCTGCGAACGTGCTTGGCGCCCAAGTAGTTCACGGCTGGGGCCGGCCGCCGGCCGGACCCTCTCGCCCGCGCGCTGCGCGTGCTCGGCCCGTGTGTGCCGAGTTGGCGAGCCCAGTGCGCGGGCCGTTTTGTGTTCGTCTGCGTTGTGTTTGTTTGTGCGATTTCCGCCGGCTCGGAGCGCCGCGTCCCTGGCGGGGTTCTCGTCAGCGGAGGAAAAAGCTCGACTCCGGAGTTCAGAGCCTGCGCGCGATGTTGATCGAAAGGGTCTCCGCTTGCGCCGTGCCGACACGAGGTGTTTTTGCGCGGGAAACTTCGGAACGTGTACGGCGAACGACACGTGTGTTTATTCTTTCTTGAACTCTGTCCCACCGTTCCTGCTCTCGTCGCCCTCTCTCCTGCTTCCCGTTCTCTCATCCCACCTCTTGCCTTTGCTAAGGCCCACTCCACTCTCTTTAACGTCCTCCGCCCCCAATGACGTCTTTTGCTTTTTCTGCTCCTTCCCGTCCTCGTCCGTCTTTCTCTCTCTCTCCGCCTCCACCTCCACCCCGCCTTCTAAAGATAACCCGTTCTCCCTCCCCCGCTGTGGGTGCAGCCGCTCCCGCCCGTCCGCGCCGCGCCGGCCCGCGCCATGTTTTGCCGCGGGGCCGGCTGAGTCAGCGCGCGTCTCCCCGGCGCCGTCGCCGGCTTGCGACAGCGGCCGGCGGGTCGGCGGCCGGCCGGCGGGCGGCCGCCGACCCGTCGAGAGAGCGCTGACGACACCGGCCGCCGGCGGCCGCCGTTGTGCCATCCGAGCGGCGGCGCGACGGGCCGCAGACGGCGCCGCCGCCGGTCTGGAGCGGCCTCCAGACCGACCGCTGCCAGGCCAGACCTCTGAACTCGGCCGGTCTGGGGCAGCCTCCAGACCGACCGCTGCCGGGCCAGACCTCTGAACTCGGCCGGTCTGGAGCGGCCTCCAGACCGACCGCTGCCAGGCCAGACCTCTGAACTCGGCCGGTCCGGAGGGCGCCGGGCGGTGGCGCACTGGCACGCTCGGAGCGTTTCTAGGACGTCTTGAGCAGGGCGGAGACCGACCTTTGTCTGGTGATGTATGCGCACTGCCGGCGCGGCGAGAGGCGTGTCACGCAAGGTGCTCATCTAGACCATTCTTGTTTTGAGCGCGGCACGGGTTTTGCGCCGCTTTCTGCGAGGAGCAGTAATCCATAACATCAGCCGCAAGGTGAAACACAAGGTCTCCCCTCCCCTGCTGGGTGCGTTTCACCCTGCCCGCTCTGTGCTGTTCTTGTTTTGGCTGGGAAGCACGTGAGTTTTCCGTGCCACCCGTCACCAGCTCCGTCCCAGCACTGCGGCACACTGTCAGCCGAGGTCATCATCACCGTGCACATCGTCCCGCCACGGTGGTCCTTGGCTGACCCCCCGGCCACCGCCCCGGCCGCTGACCTGGCCGCCTGGGGCGCTGTGCGCAGCCGCGGACCGGGCCGGACCGCCGTGCTCTGCCGCCTGGGCAGCTCGCCGGCGCCGGCGGAGAAAGCTCCCGGTCGGCCGGGAAGACGGCACTTGAGCGCCGTCCTGAGCAGGATGCAGCCAATCGCGGCGTCGGTCGGCAGCCGCGTCCCGCGGGCGCGGTCAGGGCCGCCAGACAGCGGACCCGGCGCCCTGCTGACCCCCCTCCCCGCCTCCCCCCGGGGAGGTCTCAGCGCCCTGCTGAGCGTCCCCCGGCGGGCGTCGGCGACCGTGCTTGACATCGGGGGAGGCGTCCGGTGTGTTTCAGGCGAGGCCCACCGTAAGACCTTGCGAGGCTCGGTGTTTGACCTTGTGGAGCGAGATGTAACTGAAAGATCCTGTGTTTACAAAGTGGGTATCGGGTGATGACATGATTTGTTTGCCGCAGGACTGAGTGAACCGAGTGAATGAGTTGACTGAATGAGCTTGCTGAACACGGCGTTGGTACTTGGCGATTGAGAAATGTTGAGTCGATGCAGGCTGAAGAAGCGACACTGTTTCAGAACCGATCCTGTTCGTTAGCTTTTTCCCACGCCGTTCATCGGACTTGAATCTGTGTCATTGCAATCGGCGTTCATAACGGGGGCGCGGCCTCCACTCAGGCGTGCTCGGGTGGTATCGGGATCATTTTGGAAATATCTGGATCAGCCCGTCGCTCACGCCCGCACGCGGAGCCTCGCACGACCGCCGCCCGTCAGACACGGCCCGGTAGCGATGTCTGCTCTCCCGTCGCTACGCCTGGCGCCGGGCCGCGCCCCCGCCCGGCGTCCCGGGTGGAGCCCCGGGCAGGGCCGCGGGGCGCCGCGGGCCTACCGTCGACAGCGCCTCCGGGTCACGTCCGGCGCGGCGTGCCGCGCGGCGCCGGTGTCGTAACGCGCGCCGCAGCGGACGTGAGCGGCGCCGCGTGCTGACGGGCAGATAGCAGCCGGTTGCTGAAGTCGGCACGCGGGGAACGCGCACGCGGCGGCGGCGCTGGGCGAGGGTTCGGCTGGGCTGGCGTGGAGTGTTGCCGCTTCAGCGCGGGTGCGCAAGCTGCCCTTAACCAACTGAAGAGCCGTGCCAACCTTGGCCGTTCCTCTCCGCGTCCGCTCTGTCTGATGCACTCTCCTGAGATAAGACATCACGCAACTGCGACCAAACTTCCACCAATGGTCGACTTTGCCCATCGAGACCGCATAGCTCGCAAAGTTGCATCGTTCGGCGCGTGGCGTGGCCTGGGGGGGTGGGAGGGGCGAGCCGCGGAAGTTATGCGTCGGCGGCCGGGCAAAGCTGAACACGGAGTCGCGCCTCGGGCTGTTTATGCCGGGGCCGCGCTCGGGCGCCGGGGCCGGCCGGGACGGATCGAGAGCGGCGCCGGTGCCGGCAGCGGGCCGTGGAGCGCCCAGTGACTGGCTATCTATAGCGGCGCCGCCGGCCGGTCGGCCGGCCGGGGTCGGCGCGCGGCCGGCCCCAGCCGGCGTGCCGGCGTCGGCGGCGGTTCACGCGCCGACGTCGCCGCCGCCGACGCCTTTCCGAGCGGGCAGTGGGGTACGCGCCGCGGCGGATCGCGCCCCGCGACTTGGCGTCGGCCCTCCACGGTCACTGGCGGTACGACCGTGCGCAGTCGTGGTGCGACCGCCCGTGATCAGGTGCGGCCGACCGTAGACACGGCTCGCCAGTTTCCGGTCGCGGTGCAGCCGCCCCGGCCGTGGCGCGGCTCCGCTCGCCACGTAACGGCCGGCCGTCGCAGCGAGCCTGTCGCCGGCGCGCGGACCCTCCTCCGCCGCCGGCTGTGCCGGCCCGGTGGAGCGGTTTGTGGACCGCGCCACGCTCGGCGGCGGAGCGGCTCGGCCGCCGCCGCCCGCTGCTCCACAGCCGGCGGCGCCCCGGCTGCCGCCGGCGCCGCGTCGCGTAACTGCCGTAGTGAGTAACGCGGCCGGCGGCGGCGGACCGTGACGCCCGCCGCGTTACTCACTTTCGCTCGTTACGTGGCGCCGGCTCCGTGCGCGTGGGCCCGGCGCGACGCGTGCCGGCTGCGTCGGTCGCGTCGGCGCGCAGCGGCAGGCGTCCGTGGCGTGGGCCGACGTCGGAACGAGAGGATCTTGCAAGGCGTTTGGGCGGCACGCTGGGATTTGACGTTGATTGTGTCTACACGAAGCATACAGCTCTTATGGACATGGGCTGTGACACCTGGTCTCAGGCGGCTGGGCGGTCCTCCCGGCTGCGGAATGCGGGCTCCGCCGGCGTTTTCTGTGTAATGTGCGTTTTAAGCGAATCTACCAATCCAGGCAACCCTACTGGCGCTTGGGGATTGTTTGGCTGCTCGTTTGCTGCGAAGGGTGTGTTTTAAGGCGAGTCGGGAATTTGCGGGACGTCCGGAATGATGGCCGCTTACATTCGCGGTCTTGGGATCCGACCAGCAAAGAATATTTATCCCCAGGATCGGTAAACGGTAAATACTTGTGACTGATGCGGTCACAACGGTATTTCAACGTGGAAGCCCATCAACCCCAGCTTAAACAATGCCTACGTGCCATTCATACTAGAGAGAAAAAATGCTTGACTTCCATCCTAGCATAGCACTCGAGTGTGATCGGGCCCTGTCGTTTACCGCATTCTTTGACATCTCAGGATCCCGAGAACGCCCCTCCCTTTCACAGACACGAACTTCAGACGTGTAACGCAGACACATGCCTCTCCAGCGCAGATGCGCAAGACGCGTCTCAGTTGAGTAACCGAAAGGTTCGCCGAAAGGTTTTTGTTTTCGTGCGGTATCGGATCTCTGCGGAGTCGGTATCTCTGACTGAGATCGGTAGACTGGGCTCAGGACAGCCGCAGTCGATATCTCTGCCTGAGACCGATAGACTGGGCTCAGGACAGCCGTAGTCGGTATCTCTGCGTGAGATCGATAGACTGGGCTCATGACAGCTGTAGTCGGTATCTCTGACTGAGATCGATGGACTGGGCTCGGGATAGTCGCAGTCGGTATCTCTGACTGAGAACGATAGACTGGGCTCAGGACAGCCGCAGTCGGTATCTCTGACTGAGATCGATAGACTGGGATCAGGACAGCCGCAGTCGGTATTGGTGCATCGGAGGCCGAGACCGTCCTGTCGCTGACGTCCTGTGATGTCTCTGGACATAACCTCCGTCCCTCTGGCACGACGAAGCCTCCCTGACACCGTCGCAGTATGTCCCCAACGCCGCCGCCACCTCGCTTATGTCTCGCGCTCTCCAGACGCCTCTGGACACAACCTCCGTCCCTCTGGCACGGCGAGGCCTCCCTGACACTGTCGCAGCATGTCCCCGACGCCGCCGTCACCTCGCTTAACGTCAGTGTGATGGCTTCGTCACGAGCCAAAAAGTTTGGAGCAACATGGAGGTTGACGTAGACGTAATGCCCAATGGGTGGTAAGTTCTCAAGAGATATAAAAGCGTACTTTGGGCTAACTTTCTAATTCTGTGGTATTTTAGGGATTGTGTGGTAGTTTGCGGCACTGTTGTGATATCCCAATATTCCATCTATTTCACCTCCAATTCTGACTATTTTTACCTGCTTTGGGTCTGGAAGTAGGTTGTGTTGTGCTATATGATCCTGACTTTGATCAGTTCTTACACGCTCGTTTGTGATCTAGTATGATCATGCAAATTTGTTAGCGGTTGTGACGGAAATAATATAATTATTCCGACTTCAAAAGGCCAAAACATCATCATCATTAAGAGGCCAAACTGACGCGTAGCGCTCGGCGCCAAATACCTAGAAGCTGACACGTTGACTGTGGGATGTTGCATTTAGGGTGGTGGCGGTGTCGTGCACAGATACATGTTAACTATGTGAGGGGAAGGAAACATGGCGTTAGCCACTCAGGTACCTTCAGAAGTACTAATATTAGTAGTAAGTACTTCCACAGGCTGTTCTGGATGTATCACAACCAGCTACGGATATTGCTCATCGACCTCCCTCACCGCGGTCTGTGATCGGTAGGGTATCCTGAAGTACTTGATGACGCCAGCAAGCAAGCTTGCATAACATGTAACGGGATAAAAAATGTCCTTTTTGCATCATTCCTCTGCAATCCATATGCCTAAGATATGTTTACTGAGGTGCTGGCATGTAAATTAGTCGTATTGCACCTATATAAATTGCTAACTTAGTGATGAATTAGCCTGCTTTGTATTAAGACTGGCCCGTAGGTCATGGAATGAGTCGTGACATCACACAAGCTGCCTTTTGTCTTAGCCATGGGATGGCATGTGTGATGTCATCTTCAGGATGTGGACAGCGGCGATGACTTCCGCGACGACTTGATGCCCCCCCCCCCTCTCCCCTTACTGGATAGGAGATTACACCCCTACTGCATGTAAGCGTGAAGTGAAGTAAGTGACTTGAGTAGGTGAAGCCTGAGTTACGTGAGTTACCTCACCTGAGTGAAGTAGGCGCGATGTGAGCACCAAATAGTGCAAAGAAAGGCCCCGAGCGTACCCCCAGATCTGGCAACAGGTCAGATCTACCGAGGGAAATGGTACAAAGTGAGTGAAAGTGCCTGCAATTGAGGTTATATGGTACTAAATATCGGATGGTACAAAAGAAGGTGATTTCGAAGCAAAACGTCCGCAGAAGTAGCCAGGAAATAAACGATTACCGATGTAAAGTTCCGCAGGATTTGAAGATCGCCACCCGTGTGGCAAGCCCCATGCGTCGTTATCATGACCTGTGCCTGGCGTCATGTTCCTGACGTCATCACGGTCTGCCTCTGACGCCTCGTGACTTGTTGAATGGCCCCGCGGCATTGATGCCACCGTTACCTCTCGACACTATCGTGACCTCTCGACGTCGCTGTGACCCCTGGGCGCCACCGTGACATCTCGACACCACCGTGACCTCTCCCGGCGACGCCGTGGCTCTCGATACCGCCGTGACCTCTCCCGACGACGCCGTGACCTCTCGACACCATCGTGACCTCTCCCGACGACGCCGTGACTCCCGATGCCACCGTGACCGGCGGGCTGGCCCCCTCACGCCTCGCCGGCGGCGTGAGCGGGCGCCTCCGGGCCGGCCCGGGCCGCGGCGCCCCTCTGCAGGGCGAGCTGGCTGCCGCTCGAGGGCTGCACCACCGCCAAGGTCAGCGTTTAACGGCCGGCTGGCAGCGGGCCGCGTCGCGGCCTGTTCCGCTGGCGTGCCCCGTGGCCGCTTCATGGAACGGCGCTGCCAAAACGGGCGGCACCCGCTGCACCCGCGGCGACGGGGGGGGGACGGCTGGTCCCCGCCGGAAGCGGGCGCTCGGCCGCGTCTCGCTGCCGCCGCCGCCGGTGCTGCGTGCTGCCGTGCGCGCGCGGCGTGCGTGCGCTGCGCGCCGACCGGACTTCCTGGTGCGCCGCCTGCCGGGGCGCGCGCGGCCGCCCGTCGCGGCGCTTCCGGAGTCCGGCGCGCGCCGGCCGTGAGACCGCCGCGGACGTGATTATTATTCATCTTTGGCGGCCGCTCACCGTGACGGGCGGACGGCTCGGCCCTGATGTCACGCTCGCCGGCCCGTCCTCGATCGCCTCCCCGATCGGCCCGCTCCCAGGCGACGGGATAATGGCGGCGTGGCCAAAGTGGCCGTGTGGTCGTGTACGAGCGCCGGATTCCGGCGTGTGGACGCGCTGTTTTGTGTTGGTGTCCTTGGCAGGGGTTCGCAGAAGCCGTGGCCTGCCGGGTTCGCTCGGAGCGCATGGCTCGGCTGTGGGCAATCCGCGGACCATCGCGGCGAGCCCGTTCCGAGGGATTGTCCAGGACAATGAGGAGGAGAAAAGCGGCGTGGGGCCGGATTGTAGCACCACCAGGCGTGTGACAGGATTGAGACAGGCTAGTAAATGTCGCCTTAGGGGTGATGACGATGGCGATTCTTGGCTTAGCGGCTCTAGCTGCAGAGGCCATTTTGGATCAAGGGCTTGAAATGCCTCCACATTTGCAAGACAAAGGCACAGCACAACAGGACAACAAGACAAGATAGTACACCGACCATTTACAAGACAGTGCACAAGACATTTACAAGACAGCAATATGGCGGTAGATGCTGACTTGGTACGGAGTTTGATCTGTTTGTAAGTACATTTTATGTTGTAGGTGCATGCCGCCTTTCTAGCAAGGATGCCACCATTGAAACGTTTTCTTGGGCCCGTTTCACTATGACTGAGTTCTAAGAATTCCTTAGGGCCAACGCTAACGCTTCCCGAAATGTGCAGCAGTATGTTTTCACTGTAGCTCGCTTGCGTGCCCGCAGCCGCTGTTCAAGCTGTTCAAAAACTCCCTTGCGCGATACGCTCGGTCTACGCGAGACCACGGTCGTTTTTGTTCGCACTCGTTCATGCTTATCCGAATTGTGGTCCAAGGCCGGCTCGGGCTGGAGCTTGGGCTGTGTTTCGACTGACTCACATCAGATAGAGCATGGCCGTGACCGCACCGCGCCAGGAAAGGATCGGCCCCGCGTGCGTGGGGTTGCGGCCGGGTCATGGCCCGGGGGCGTCAGTGCTGGCCGCGGCAGTGAGTCAGGACGGGACGCCGGCCACGCGCTGACCAGAGGCCCGCCGCTGCTCGTCGCACTGACGCACCGCGCTGTCCCGAGGTAGGACACGGCGCCGAGACAAGACACGTGCAAGACAGTGAGTCAGGACATGGCGCCGGCCACGCGCTGAGCAGAGGCCCACCGCTGGTCTGGGACGGCGCACTGACGCACCGCACTGCCGAAGCAAGACAAAGACCAGGGTCAGGACAGGGGGATGATGCAGGACATGGCACCAGGGCAGGACACAGCGCCGAGGCTGGACCGGGATCAGGGCAGCGGTAGGAGACAGGACACTGCACGGAGACAAGACTTGGCACCGGGACAGGACGCCTCCGTCAGCCAGCGGCGCTGAGACAGGGCTGCCCACCGATGGCGCCCTCGGCCGAATCCCTGCCGATCCCGGCCCGACGACGTGACTGACGTGGGACACGCGACTGAGACAGGACGTGGCGCTGATGGGAGGCGCTGCACCGCGCCGAGCGGCGGCCGGCCAGAGGAATGCGCACGGCGTCTGCGGCCGGTCCGCCGGGGCCTGCAGAGTGCAGGCGCCCAGCGAGGCGCGTGGGGGCTGAAGGTGGCAGCCTGCACCATTACGAGGTGCAGGAGCAGATGTGCGGCAGTGGCCATGGCGGTCTGTGAGTCCCCCCCCCCCTTCTTATGTATTCAGCACTGTTGAAAAATGCCGGGTGTATGCATAGCTGCTGCCATATAACGGGAGTGTTTGTTTTCAACACGGTGCAGGCTGGTAATCGTCGTCGCCTTGGTATGCACACCAGCGTGACGTCACTTCGCCCCGCTACCACTGTTTGTCGCCCTACTTCCCGACTTTTGCGTGGTACCCTGATTACCCACAAATGGTAATTGTTATACTTCCCGATGGTGTGATCCGTTCTAACGGTTCACACGCGCCACATGGTCCCAAACTTGTTTGCCACGTTACCCTATGCCTATCAATATATTGCCACCGACCCCCGCCCCGTCGGGGTCCGGCCGCGCTACTCCCCATCACGTGCCGGACGCGCTGTTCTCCGCTGAACACAATCTCTCTTGCCATGCCCAGTACAGACCCGGTGCGCGTCACGGTTTTCGGCGCGCGTGCCGCCGTGCCACGTGTCCGTGCCGTCGGCCGTGGCGGCGGTGGAGCCCGTGGAGGCCCGACCGGGACCTCCACGGGGTCGCGTCGCACGTCGGCCGCACGTCACGTGTCTCGCCTGTCGCACCGACCGGCCCATCAGCCGATGGGAGGATGCGTGCTGCGTTCCCCGCCGCGCCGTGGGAGGCACGCGAGCGCGCCGGCCGCCGGGCGCTGCTCGTGGGGAGAGGTCGGTGCGGGTGCCGGCTGTGTGCCCGGCGGCAGTGGACAGGTGGGCTCCGTGACGACGCTGGAGGGCCGGTGCAGCGCGTCCGGCTGAGCGGCGTGGCTGTGTTTTGGCGCCGGCTGCAGAGCAGCGCCGGCGGCGTCCTACCAGCGGGAATGCGGGCTGCTTGGTGCAGCCGGCAGCCGGTGATGAACGCCGGCTGCCTGCTGGCGGCCTGCTGTTTGCGTTACGCGTTCAATGGCAGTGAGATCATGCATCTGCTCGGTTTGTTTCGGGCGGTCCAGACAGGGCCCATCATTCGCTCGCTGTGCAGCATGGCTTAGCGCAAGGCTGCACCCGTAAGATAGGCTTATGTGATGTTTGGGCTTCAAATCCATTCAAGACGTGCCGTCAAATGGCGGACGCTGACGTGTCAGCTCCGTATCCGCTCGGCGAGCCGGGCCGGCTCACCAAACGTCGTATCAGCGAGTGGAGAGGCCCGTCTGCCCGACTCTCCCCGGCTCGCTGCACTTCTCACTGTCAGCGCGCCCCGCGCCCGTCTTCCGCGCGCCTGAGCGCGGCGCAGGCGGCGCAGGCGGCGTGGCGCCGGCTCGGCCGCCGGAGGTGTCGGCCGCCGGAGGTGTCCGCCGGAGGTGTCGTCCGCCGGAGGTGTCGGCCGCCGCGCCGCCGGCGCTCGGCGTGACACCTGCTGGCCGCCGCGCAAGGTCCCGCGCCGTGACCCGACGACCCGGCCTTGGCGGCCCGCCGCCGGCCGCGCGCTCAGCATCCTGAACGGTCGGAGCCTCGCCGGCGGAGGACCGCCTGCGCTGCCGGAGCCTCTCCCACGGCTGGAGCTGTCTGCGCCGCAGGAGCCTCTCCTCGGAGCCGCGTGCGCTGCAGAGACATCTCGCACGGCCAGAGCCGCCTGCGCTGCCGGAGCCGTCTGTACTTGCGGAGCGTGCTGCACGCTGGAGAAGCCCTCCCTACGCCGATGAATTGGGCGAAATGGCTCATTGGGGGGAGGGGGCTCAGCCGCCACGTGGAAGGTCCGGGTTCGGTCCCCGGCTGCCGATGTGACCTCCGGGCGCGTACATGGCCGCTGCAGTCACCAGCGCTCCATACAGGGCTGTGCGTGGACGTGCGCCACGCAACTTCAGGAAAGCCGTGCTGCTGAGCCGCCACCTGTGGAGCCCTTTGTTCGGAGCCTCCTGGACTGACGGAGCCACCGCAACTGAGCTGGCTGCCGCGGTGGATGGTTGCCGGAGGTGCCTGTCTATTTTTTTCTTATAAACAAGGAACGTGACGTGCGTCGTCACGCCCTTTTTAAAGAGCGCCAACGATTGCGTTGGCCATATAAGCGCCCCGTGGTGGCTGATCACCGGAAATGGCTGCGTGCTGGCTGGTTGCTGCAGGTGTCTTTCGCCTTCCCGCCAGCGTACTTTGCCTGCTGCCTGTGACGGGTGGGTGTCTGTTCGCGCTCCTGCGACGGGCGAGTGTCTGTTCGCGCTCCTGTGACGGGCGATTGTCTGTTCGCGCTCCTGTGACGGGCGAGCGTCTGTTCGCGCTCCTGTGACGGGCGAGTGTCTGTTCGCGCTCCTGTGACGGGCGAGTGTCTGTTCGCGCTCCTGTGACGGGCGAGTGTCTGTTCGCGCTCCTGTGACGGGCGATTGTCTATTCGCCCAGCAGGCGGCGGCCAGATGAAAGGCGGCGGCTCCGGCGGCCTGTTTCCTCAGCGCCGGCGCCGACGCCGGCGGCCGGCGTCCCCTCTCCGCCCCGGTTTCACCAGCGACCTTCGGGTGGGCCGGTGACTTACTTCCCTGCTCGGCCGTTCTGTCCGCGGTTGCCGGGACAGGCCGGCCCGGCAGCGGGTGGTGAAGCGGGCGTTTTTGGCCACCGCCACGCCGCAGACGGAGCGAGCTTTTCGGCACCGGAAAATGCGGTAAAAGGAATGCTGCAAATCGTGATTATCGGAAGGTTGTATGGGTTGAGACAATGCCAGCATACGTATGTTCCATACCGCAAAGTTTTATGCTGCCTTCGCCGGAATCTGTCATTATGTTTCGTAATAGTTCATGAGTAGTTTTGTGGCGAACTTGCACCCAGTAGATTATCAGTTTATCGACAGCCAGTGTGTACCAAAAAAGCAGCTTTTCAACCCGCCAACCCGCCAACATAAGGCCCGTAGGGGCCCACAGGCTGTTGGCGGGGTAA
This sequence comes from Pollicipes pollicipes, assembly GCF_011947565.3. Classification (NCBI taxonomy): domain Eukaryota; kingdom Metazoa; phylum Arthropoda; class Thecostraca; order Pollicipedomorpha; family Pollicipedidae; genus Pollicipes; species Pollicipes pollicipes. The sequence continues at coordinate 4,180,469 of NW_023596746.1, forward strand.
GGGGCCAGAATTGGTGGACTTTTGTGCGTCAAAAATGTTCGCAATAAGATAATCTTTTCTTCCTGTTTGCTTTGTAGTTTTTAAATCGGCAAAAAACATCGTGTGCTGCCAAACACAAAGCAATCATGAAACAATCATATTTCTATTGTTACGGCAAAAGCACCACTGAGAGAAAACCCATGCCAGACATGACATACCAGTAGACCAGGTTTCAAAAATTGAACGGCTTAAGCAAACATGTCATTAAAGAATATTAAGAATAACGACCCCAATTTTCAAAACTGTGGCCTGGTTGCATTGCGGAGCAGTTGAGTGAGGTGTTGATATGCATACCGCTGCACATTGCACTTAGTTTTTATTGTGAGGGCGTGGTCCACTCAACCTTTTTTGGTTTCCACGCAAATCGTACCTCACCAATCATAATCAATAGCCATAATCAGTGAAATGCATGGGAAATGCAAGTCTTTCCTTGCCTCAGTTTCATTCACCTGCCAATATAACCCAAAGTAACCGGTGTATTTAATGTGCAGCAGCTGGTGGTTTTATTATTGATATAATTGATATTATGTTGATAAAAATTTGGTGGTTTTAAGTTTGTCTAGCCATGTCTGAAGAAGATGCAATTTAGGACCGCTACCACAAGGCACTTACATCTAATACGGTGGCACCTTATTGCAATTGCTATCATATTTCAACGTTCTTTTCATTGCAGTTTTTGTCTTGTCTGGTTTTTCCATTTCTTCTTATATTGGTATATGTATTCAGTTATGTGTGAAAAAGATCATCCAAGCATATGACGTCAATAAAGAAATCCATTAACTTCGAAAGCTAAACTCAGCAGGCTATGTGGAATGCTCCTGGAAATATTTTTCACCGTTTTTTGTGTCATAGAATCGTTTACGGTATGCGGCAATATGTCATATTTTTGTGGAGTTGCTAATTGCCTCAATGATGTCACTGAAGGGGCAAATAGTTGTAGATAAAAGATTATTGCTATCATTGCTTCCATGCAGTGTTACACAAACAGCACGTGGGTGGTTGTGGGTTGAAGCACGAATGGTAGTAAGGAGAAATATGAATGATTTTAGTCATTCTGCGGTTTTTATTTGGTGTTGTTGCATGATGTATCCACTTAAGGACAGGAAGCACCATTGTAGGGACGGGCTTGGGTTCTGCCATGTAAGTTATTGAATTGTGGCAATTGGACGCGTTCGAATGATGTTCACGTATGTATTTATAATGACATAAGATGACTTCTTATGGCTTGAAACATCTAGCATTTTTTACTTTGCCGGTGCTAAGTCATCAGTTGATGCATGCAATTTTAGAAAAAATGATCTGTGGTCTTTTGAGATGGAGTACAAGGGTGGAATCCTTGGCTCATTTGGTGGTGAACAAATGTCACAAATTGATAAACAAGGTGATGATAGACGATTGTGATTTCCGGGTGATCCGGGATCCAGGTGATAGACGATTTGAGGGTGATTTCCACCCTTTTCCCTCCCATTTGCAGTTGAAAGCTGCCATCATAGTGTTAAAGATCTACTTTGGTGAATTATACAATACATTGTTCAGGTATTTTGATAGCCGCCCTCCAGGCAACATCACTGATGTTAGCCGCGCAATGTTGTGCCATAGATGACACTGACATGCCATCTAATGCACACTTCAATGGATAGGCTGTTCATTGTACCCGTTCGTCTAAAATTAAGACGAAGGGATAACGTGCATATGCCACAACTTGGTCCTTGCGGGTTAATGACAGGTCAGCGTTGTAGCACAGCAGGCTTTCGCTGGGGGGATTCCTAGCTGGCCGGGGCCGCAGATGGATATTTTGGAGAAAGCTGCGCCTCTAGTATGCACGTGTTTTGCCTGAATGGGAGGTGTATTATGGATAATGTGCCAGTTAATATTTTAGCGGCATATGCGGCGTTGCACCTGTTGTACCCGCACTCGATAAGGAGATATGGACTGCTTGAGCAATTTCGTAATACACCGTCCTGCATCTGAGACAATCGCTCAGAGCCCAGTCGCAGAAATCAGCCTAGTATAGGTCCGTGGTCGGAAAACTGGACTGGTTTTTCTCGTGGTTCCCGACTTTCATTTTTATACCCGGTTAGAAAGTCGTCGATCTCGCTTAGTTTTTTGCTGAGGAACGTCCCCACTGCCGGTATTTTGTTCATCGGAGCGTTGTAAGAATTAAAAGCCACGCCTGCTTAAGTGCCCTACCACAGGCCCAACGCAACGTCGGAAATGGCTGCGCTCCCTGTCGCTGTGGGCAGTCGACGCCGTCCATGACTTGGCGGCCGCACGGAGACTCCCGTCGTCGTGTACAGCAGGGACCAATCGCCTGGCATCCATCCCATTTCCGCGGTGGCCTCAGATGTCTCGCCCGTAATCGCTCAGGCCTTGGCGTTCGGGTTCTACCGTACGAAATTAATGGACGTCAAGGCCGGTCATACCCGAATTCCGCCGGCACGGCGCTCCATTACCGCCTGCATGCCACCATAACGCTGTCACTGTCACCGGAACTGCCCCCCGTGCGTCCGTGCGCGCCGTTCCCAAAACGTGAGTCAACGGTTCGCCGAGCTGCCCGCCTCACGCCCGTATGTGACGTCACACCGGAGTTTGACGTCATCCGCATGACTGGAATGCGCCCAGAGTACGGCGCGCGGCATTGCGCGGGCGCCGCCGGCGGGTGCGCTGTCAGAGGCTGTACCGCCGGTGCGCCTGCACCGACCGCCGGCCGGCAGCTGCCGCCGTCCGCGAGCTGGGGTGTACAGTCGGCGGCTGAGAGCAGGGTGGGGCGGTGGTCTGCGCGTGGACCGGCGAGAGTGAAGTGACCGCAGCGTCGCGGAGCGCGAGTTCGTCTGACCCGGCCTGGCAGCAGATCAGCCATGGAGTCCGGCCGTGCCGTGAACGGTGAGGGGGGCGGTTGCGACGCCGGGGCGCCAGCTAGGGCGCTCCGGGTTCGGAATGTCGGGCAGCGGGCGGACGCCGCCCTGCCCACGTCGTTGTCCCCTGCGGGCGGCGGTTGCCAGAGCCGGGTATCGTTGACAGCTCTGGACGTGAGCCCCGTGCGGAACGTGAGCAGAGCTGCCTGGGACCGACGGCGGTCCGGCCCGGCGCCGGCGCCTCGCGAGCCAGCGAGCCGGCCGGCCGGCCGCGCGGGCGGGGCCGGCCGCCGGCGCCGGCCGGCGCGCGTTAGCAATGGCGGACGGGCCGCGGCGGGCCGCTGGGGAGAGGGTGACCGGCGAGCCTGGCCAGGGCCGGCGGCCGGCGCGAGGTATCATGCGCCCTGATCCGGCTCTGTGCGTCGACCTGGCGCGGGTGGACCCCTCACGCCTTCTGTTGTGGGCGCCATTGTCCGCCGGGCGGCGCACGTCCTCGCGCGAGCGCCACTCCCATGGCCGGTAATCAGACCATGGTGATCGGGGCCAAATTAGCCCCGATCCTGACGGCGATAAGCGGATTCCCCTGTGATCGGTGTCTGGCGCTGACCAGAATAGCTGGCGCCTGCTTTCTCTTTACTGCGAGCTGTTGCATAGGATGACATGCCGATAAATATTTTTACAGAAGTGGAATTGAGGGTTGAAGAGGATTTCTCTGCTGTAAGAATGAGTTGTGAGTTGTGAGTTGTATTGTCAGGAACTTAAGCTCGCCTGTTTGATCCGGTGTACGTTATTCATACGGATAAATTGCTCTACCGTAACTACTAGCTGCTAGGTTGCTATTTCCGTGCCGTCGCGCCGCGCCGTGTCTCATTATGAATGAGAACTGCTGGTGTCTCCTTAACTCGGTAGCAGGCGATAATGGGACTTCCTTGCCAAACTGAAAAGCGACGCCAAAAGTGTAGCATATCTGAGCGCGACGAGGTGGGTGGCTACCTACCGTACATGCGCCCGCAAACGACCGAGAAAAGTTTTGGAAAGCAGCCTGACGCATACCCAATGCGCACGCCGGATTTTGGTCACTTTTCTGGAACTACAGAAACGTTAGCAAATTTGTTACGTGGTTCTGCCATCCGTAGCATGGTCATGCTTTGGAACCAAAAATCTGAGAGGCCTTGAGCCCAATTTCGAGCTCTATCGTGTAATCTATTTGGGGACGGCCACCCTGCCACATGCTTCCGCGCCTCTGCCGCCTCGTCGTCCCCAACAGGGGAGCCCAATGGCGTCTGATATCTGCCGGGACCCTTCACGGGGCGCCTGAGCACAGCTTTTGGTCAGTCTTGGGGCTTCGCTTTGACCCTGGAGTGTTTTAGATCTCTTAGGCGCTTTGGGCATTATACGGTTGTACGCGAGGCATTACCCACATTCCCTTCGCAGTGAAGTAAAGCAGCATTTTTGCGGGTGGGGTCCTGGGCTGATCTTGTTGTAACCTCAATCATTTGAAATTTCACCTTTTCGGCAGCCCGACCCGACCCGACCCGACCCGACCACCGACTCGACTCGACTCGACTCGACTCGACTCGACTTGAGTCGACCCGACCCGAACCGAACCGAACCGGCTCGACCCCATCCGATCCAATCCGATCCGACCCGATCCCGACCCGATCCGACCCGACCCGACCTGACCCGACCCCGAACCCGACCCGACCCGACCCGACCCGACCCGACCCGACCCGACCCGACCCGGCCCGGCCCGGCCCGACCCGACCCGACCCCAGACCCGACCCGACCAGACCAGACCACCAGACCAGACCAACCATACCAACCAGACCAGACCAGACCAGACCAACAGACCCGACCCGACCCGACCCGACCCGACCAATTGCACTTTCCACGGGCGCATATTTTTGTACCCGTGTATCGTAACACCCATGCTGTTTGTAGCGACCAGTTTAATGTTGTGGTATTGTGTGTGTAGCAAGCGTAAGGATTTCAAAGTCGTGCGGTGATATCTCCAAAGGTTCCCGCGGTCAAGATATGTGGTCTGGTAACATGGCGACATTTGCTTCATTTGCCGCAGTTTTGCGGTGCCACAAGAATTTCACCTGGCCTTTTCGACTCGTGCGGAAGGCGTATTAATTGTAAGTCACTGAAAAGCCGAATACCACCGACCAAAGCCAGGTCCTGGTCTCCCTAGCCGCGGCCCGCAGCGACACGGACCAGCACCTTGTGCCGGGACAGAGGACGGACGCTCGTGTCAACCAATGTGTGGGTGTATGTGTGCAGCCCGGCCGGTCGTAGACAGTCTCGAGCCACCGATCCGCCAGTCCAGGGAAGGCTATCAGACATGTCAGCTCCCGACAACCAGAGCGAACCAGACGTGTGGCCATCTGAGTTTACCTTCCACAAAAAGTATGCCTTTAATCATCCTCGCATGCTAAGCGCGTAGCAACGCCGGTGATAGGCCATTAAGCGGACAGTATTGCGGTTTGTATTGCTTGAATTACATGTAGCCACCTCAAGTAACCTTCCACAAAACGTTGCAACAAAACAAGTCACCTAAAATCAGCTTAACCGTACCAAAACGCATAGCGACGCCGGTGATACACCAGTAAGAGGACAAGTATCGCTGTGTTGGCCACAATCTCGAATATGTACGTTGGTGTAGCTAAGAATGTTATGGGAACTTAATATACACTAAGAGGGTTTGTGAGAGGGGAAGCTATGCAGGCGTGTAGCCCAGTTCACTCTGGTCAATGTTCGCCTTGAATGCTCTGCGCATTTTGCAGCAGCGCCGTGCTTACAGCCATGGATAACCGAAGAACCGGGCTCCAAGTTAATCAGTTTCGTGCGTTGGCAGTGACAGGACTTCTCACGCTCAAAAACATCAAATTTAGCAGTGTTGGTTGTTGATTTATGCGCGAGGCTGTACGGTAGCAGTGTTCTTCTCCGCCGTTAAAGTTGTGAAAATTAGTGAAAAGTGGATGTTTAGTGAGCGGCCACGAAACGGCTGATCGCTCAGGGTTTTTTTGTGTGTGTGACGTGCATACTGATGCCGGTAACTCCCACTACCATATCTGTCTTCCCACGCCACAAACGGCGTCTTACTGCTCAAGTTTGCACTCGAATATGAAGGAATGCCAGGACTTCGGAGACAACTCCCTAAATCGGCAATCACCGCCAAACATAAACAATGTTTCTCCCCCGGTATGAGCACGTCTGTGGAGGCGTCGGGTGATGGCGCCCTGCAGAGGGCCGCCGGCGGACTTGTGACGGGCGCCGACGCACATGTGGCGCATGTGGCGCCCTCCTGCGGGTAACCGCCGTGCCCCTCCGCGGCCGTGCGCTGGGACACGGCGCCGACATTTGACGCCTGGAAACAGGTGGCTGGTGGGGGAGGTGCGTGGGGACGCGTCCCGACCGAGGGAGGGGAGGGGGTGAGAGGCTTGGGTCCGGACCGACGTGCCTTCGCCGCCCGTCGGTCCGGCGCCTCCTCCGCGGCCGCTCGGCGCGGGCGGAGCGTGGGTCGGTCGGCTCTGGTCCATGCCGTGCCGCGGTGGGCGGCGCGGCCGGCTCGGACAATGGCGCCGGCCTCGCCGTCACGCCGGCGGTCCGCCCGGCCGCGGCGGCCGGAGCCGGTCCGCCCCGCCTGGCCCCGGCCCCGGCCCGGGCCGCCCGCCCGGCCGGCCGCGCGGCTCGGCTCGGGGAGCCGGCCGCCCGGGCCAGGCGGCGGAGACGCGCACGCCGCAGCTGCTCCGCTCCTTGAGCCCGACTATCAGAACTGTGCGACTGACTCAGCAGACTGGAC
>NW_023596746.1:4187422-4206657 GCF_011947565.3 Pollicipes pollicipes
TCTTTGAAGCGTCTCTGGAAAGGTCGCCTGTAACCTTGTTCGCCGCCGTATCCATTTCAGCGTAGCAGCCACCCCATAAGGAATCGCGCCACACGCAAAAACGGACGTGAACTAGTTCAGCCAGCCATGGCCTGGAAAGAAATCAGATATGCGTCCGTAGAATGCACACAGAGCGTCCAAAACCCACACGCCGAGTGCAGTGCTATCCAGAATACAAAACAGCTCGATGAAAACTACACACAACATATTGGAACACACCGTTGCGCGGTGTCGCAAGAGCATCGAAACGTACGCAGAAAGCGTTGCGCAGACAACAGCGCGAAATGGCCGTCAGGTCCGGGGCAGACGAGCGAAGCAATCGTCGCCCCTTGCGTTTGAGCAGGGGCCGGCGAGCGGGGCCGCCTCGATTACGGGGAGAGGGGGCGGGATTGGCGACGTGAGAGCGCTCGGCCCGTTCCCAGGAGCGCGCGCGACAGGAAACGAAGCCGGCGACGGGGCAAATGCCCCACACGATTTCCTGATTGATACCCTCCCGAGCGAGGGCGGCTCAAGGTCACCGATCTGACAGATCGCGGCGAAAAACTCGTCCTCTCCACCTGTCGCGCGTTCAATAGGCAGGCAGCGGCATCATAAAGCCTGTTTTCCTTCGACCGGCGGCGGCGCGCCTCCTCCGCGGTCGCCCGGCTGCCGTCCACCGCGCCAAAGCTGCCGCACCGCGGGGCTGGAGGCTCGGACCGCGCCCGTACAAACACGCGGCTTAGGAGCGGCCGCGGTCGCGGTCGGCGCCGCACGCCGCCCGATCGCTCAGACTCGACAGCCGCTCGATGACGACGGCCCGGCGTCCGCCGCCCGCACGGGACCGCCTCGCCCACCCAATGGATCAATGCAGTGCCACATGTGGCCCGAGCAACGGCACGTTTCACGCGTGTGTGCCCATGAACGCATGCACTCGACAAAACCTCCGACCCCTGCCCGCCATTGACCGACGACCTTCGAGCAGGCAGTCGATCAATCGTCGCAAATGTCCGGGCGGGATTCCGGCATCCAAACGCGGAGATCTCTGAATCCTACGAACCCCGACTGGCGCCTTACAACGCTGCGCCGCGTCTCGCCGCAAATATGTCGACTCCGAGTCCGAAACCCGTGCCGTACCGGAGACAACGTGGTGTGTCAGCGGGCCAGCTGACGGACGCTCTGTCCGACCATTCCGGGCCAGCAATGGACGTGAACGACCCGACAGCCACTCAGGCTGAGTCAGCCTGGGGCCGGCGGCGTGCGGAACGAGCGGGGGTGGCTCCAATAGTCACCGGGGAGGGACGGGCTCCGGCCGGGACGGCTGGACTCCGACCGGCGCGCGCCGGCTGCCGCCGAGCTCTTCTTCCGCCTCCCGCATTCCAAGGCCCGTGCAGGCAGCGCCGGCTTCCTGCGGCCGTGTTTTGTGACTGCGCAATGACAGATAGAGGACGAATTCATTTGCGTCCCGGCGCCGGCACTTGCGCCCCCCGTCAAGTGACTCGAATGTGGTAAGCGGCTGCGGCTCGTGGCGCTCTGGCTTTTTATCGAGGTCACAGAACGACGCCAACTGCAGACAAACCACGAAAACAAGGCCCGCGCAGCCGTTTGCACATTGTACGCTGGCTCGAACGCGTAAACTGCAAGTTTAAGCATTGGTGATCACTATCAGCGCACAGCTTACAAATGGCGCACAGTTGGAGCGGAGTAGAACATTCGCAGTGATTTCACTGGTGATCACTATCGGTACACAGCTTGCAGATGGCGCACAGTTGGCGCTGAGTAGAACATTCGCGGTGATTTCGTTGAAGCGCATGACGTAGGGTGTTGAAAATCGTCAGTTGTATTTGGTGCAACGGGTCACGCCTTCACGCCAGTCCGCGAATTTTCTGCATCCGTCAAGATCCCAGGAATTCCCGGTAATTCATGCCACCATGACAACGCGGCTAGCGAAGCAGCCGCTGGCGGGACCTCGCGAAGCGATCGCTGGAGGACCTCATGAAGCGATCTCTGGCGGACCTTGCGACACGGTCGCTGGCGGCCTCGCGAAGCAATCTCTGGCGGACCTCGCGAAGCGATCTCTGGCGGGACCACGCGAAGAGATCGCTGGCGGGCTTCGCGAAGCGATCTCTGGCGGGACCTCGCAAAGCGATTTCCGGCGGGACCTCGCGAAGCGATCTCCGGCGGACCTCGCGAAGCGCCCTGCCAGCAAAAGCTCGCCGTTTGAGGTAGTTCTCGAGGGACATAACTCGGGTGCCGGCCGGCCGCGCGGCCGCGCCCTTGAGTTTGCATCGCGTTCCGCTCGGCACCGCCCATGCGCGTCGGGCCATGCGCAGCCTGTGTACACAGCTGCGGGCTACAGTCGGCGGCTTCATGCGACGCGATGTCAGATCCGGGCCGTGGCAAGTAAGCCGCCGCCTCTGTGGCAAGACAACGGGGAGACGTGCACCGCCTCGGTGCCGGCGTGACTGCCGGGGGAGGAATGGGAGCACCCCCGATGCGGACTGTCACAGCGCGGACTCATGCAAGGTCATGACGAGAGCACCAAGGCTCTTCTTCCCTTAACGTCCCTTATGATTTACGCCGGTATAATTACCTACATTTGGGTATTTTGGAATCAGTAAAGGTGCTACATACGGCGGAGCACAGCATAAACAAGACTAGCACAGACGGAAACTGTTCATCCATCAAAACTTACTCCAAGCACCGACATGTTAAGTATACTTAATCATGGGGTGTAAACGAAGCGAGTCGCGGGGAGGTGGACATATAAACATACTGAGCACCACGTCACGGTCATGCGCTGACAGTCCGCGGCCCTTTCCTGCTGATCTAATCCAATGGGACAATGCGTGACCAAGAACTCAGTGGCGGTCCCACGGCCTGATAGAGCTATGCGGGCTACCTTGAGGTTGTCAGCGCCGGCTGCAGCCTGTTCCCAAGCACACCCCGGGCACCGCGTTCTCCACGGCGTCGACAGCTCCGTGGCTTATGAGGCCGCGTCACCGCACCACCAGCCGGACACGTGATTCAGCGGTTGGAAGCACCCGTCATCACGCCTCGACTCTCCTTCCGATATGCCCCGTGACTGGTCTGGCTTTCGCGCCGCGTCATTACAGCTCTGATTGAGCTTTGGCACCGGCAGTCTTATCCCACACAGCGGCAATGTGCATACAACGCCGAGGCATTGGTGCGCCCCAGTCAGGCTCAGTTCGGACGACGGCAAACGTTCCGGCGTTCCGCCCGCGTGCATCGAACACAGCAGGCACCACGCCGTGACTTTCTAATTGACGTAGAATGTGGAGATTATACTCCGCCTTGCCACCCGCCACAAAACACTTCTCAAGGTCGCAGCTCGGCGCGTCGTGGGCCCGACTAACGAGTGAGAGCCCGGCGTCGGCGCGTGCGCCGTGCCCCCCCCCCCCAAATGCTGGGACAATAACCACTGGCCCATAGGACGACATATGTGCAGCCACGCCCTCCGCCAGCGACCCCCACTCTCCACGCCCCGGGCATCGGTACTCCACCCTCCGCCACCGACCCCCTACTCTCCACATCCCGGGCATCAGTACTCCGCCCTCCGCCAGCGACCCCCTACTCTTCACGCCCCGCGCATCGCCGCCAGCGACCCCCCACTCTCCACGCCCCGAGCATCGGTCCGCCACCCTCCGCCAGCGACCCCCCACTCTCCACGCCCCGAGCATCGGTCCGCCACCCTCCGCCAGCGACCCCCTACTCTCCACATCCCGGGCATCGTAACTCCACCCTCCGCCAGCGACCCCCCACTCTCCACACCCCGAGCATCGGTCCGCCACCCTCCGCCAGCGACCCCCCACTCTCCACACCCCGAGCATCGGTCCGCCACCCTCCGCCAGCGACTCCCCACTCTCCACACCCCGGGCATCGGTACTCCACCCTCCGCCAGCGACCCCCCACTCTCCACACCCCGGGCATCGGTACCCCACCCTCCGCCAGCGACCCCCCACTCTCCACACCCCGAGCATCGGTCCGCCACCCTCCGCCAGCGACCCCCCACTCTCCACACCCCGAGCATCGGTCCGCCACCCTCCGCCAGCGACCCCCCACTCTCCACACCCCGGGCATCGGTACTCCACCCTCCGCCACCGACCCCCTACTCTCCACATCCCGGGCATCAGTACTCCGCCCTCCGCCAGCGACCCCCTACTCTTCACGCCCCGCGCATCGCCGCCAGCGACCCCCCCACTCTCCACGCCCCGAGCATCGGTCCGCCACCCTCCGCCAGCGACCCCCCACTCTCCACCCCCCGTGCATCGGTCCGCCACCCTCCGCCAGCGACCCCCTACTCTCCACATCCCGGGCATCGTAACTCCACCCTCCGCCAGCGACCCCCCTACTCTCCACACCCCGAGCATCGGTCCGCCACCCTCCGCCAGCGACCCCCCACTCTCCACACCCCGAGCATCGGTCCGCCACCCTCCGCCAGCGACCCCCCATTCTCCACACACCGAGCATCGGTCCGCCACCCTCCGCCAGCGACCCCCCCACTCTCCACACCCCGGGCATCGGTACTCCACCCTCCGCCAGCGACCCCCCCCCCCCACCCTCCACACCCCGGGCATCGGTACCCCACCCTCCACCACCAACCCCCCACTCTCCACACACCGAGCATCAGCCCGCCGCCGCGGCCGCAGCCGACAGGCACGGCACGAAAGCGATGTGGCCAGGCCGGTGACAATTGCGATGCAGTGCGGCGCCGGCGTGTTGGGATACGGCGTCGGCAGACGGCGTGCAGATGCTCGCCGAAATAGCTCCCCCGCAGCGGCCCGCGCCGCAGGCGGCACCGTGGCGCGGCGCGGCGCGGCGCCGGGGTGGTGGGAGTGCCACAGAACACGGGGAGGACACCGGCCAGGGAGGAGCACGCAGTGACGACCGCGGGTCAGCGACGAGCCGCCGAGCGGTGCCGCAGAACGCCATCGGCATGGCCGCCATGCCGACGTGTGCCCGTGCTCTGACCGACCAGGTGGGGCAGAGCACGGGCACACATCTGAGCGGGACACACACGCAGGAGTGAGCTCGAGGCGCCGACAGTGACGTTGGATGTCCGGCATTCAGAAAGCTTCTTTTTCACGCGCGGGTGGGTTTTACAGCCTGAGATTCTTCTAGTTGAAGACACCTACATAATGCATCAGAGCAGCGACAAGTTTGCTATCCAAGGCTGTTTGACGTCATAAAAATTAGCTCTTTTGGAACGTGTCACATCGACATGGCGCCCATATGGGTAGGTAATCAAAGTAAGCAAAACAATATGAACGTGACAACAACCAGACAATAAACAAGGCTGTTCTCGCGCAGGCTCTCAACAATGACATCAACCGTCCTTGCAAAGTGCTGACTGGTTCGCATGGCACACAATAAAACAAAACTCGCTTGTTCCAGTAGTCACAATGACCAGACCCAATGTTTGCTGGTTATGGTAAAAACGAATGTCACGGTCTCCGATTTCGCCCGGACCTCGCCTCTCGTGAGGCGAGCTGGCAATGGCTACGAGGCGCGCACCCATCAGACCCGCAATTACCGCTGTCATGGATAACGTATTGTACAGCGGATAAAAGGACGGCTCCACTACGACAATGGTGCTGTGACGGACTTGGCGGAACTTGCACATGGTCTCGATGAGTTTTGCCCGTAAAATTGTTGCCCGTCTAAAAACTGAAAAGTTACAATGTCGACGAAAGCACCTCGTAGACCAAGCACATTTCAAACGCAACTTGGCTCTATTGCGATTTCAGCACGCCTAGATCACTGATTGACCTAGTTTGCAGCGATTAACAAATTTTGTCGGCCAACAATGATGTAAGACTAAGTGACAAAACATATGTGACCGAGTTTCGCGCTGCTTCCAGACCAGATAAGCCCAAAAAAACTCGCCAGCAAACGGCCAACGCCCAATCGGATCCGGCTGCCTGGGCGAGAGGTTACGGCGGCTTGAGAAGGGGGGGGGGGAGAGGGATTGCAAGAGGTGTCTTGGCCTTCAAAAACTCATGGGATTTCGCTGCTTTTGTCTCGACTTGTTGTTCTGCAAATGCAAACGTTTCTTAGGAAAATGTTCTTAGATTTTGTTCGAAGCCCAGATATCTGCATTTTTGTCAAACTTTGGCAAATATTAGTGTGGGGTGTGGGGAGCAGTGAGGGCGGGGGGGGGGGATGGGGCGGGGGAAGTTGTCTCTCCCCCGCCATGGGTCCGTTCCGAGGACACGACACAGACCCCCAAAACACCAGCCCCGTGTCACATCCATCAAGCTGCAGTTTCACTTTCCTCCGACAGGCGACGCCACCTACTGACCACGGCCGCGGCGCACTGACGTCGCGGGACCTTGGCGCTGGGCGTATAACACCGGCCCGCTGCTGTGCTTTTCCGCTGTTGCCAGCACGTAAGGGACTACCCCGGTCTCCGACCAGCAGGCAGAGGCCGGCGAAGCCCCATGGTCCCCGCCCGCAGGCCCCGCCGATCACCACCTGTATCGAAGCACTCGGGTGCAAGTGAACACGCACTTAAACCGGATTTTTTGCGTAACAACCGCATGCCTTAAACATTCTTACATCGCATCGCAGGAGCGCTCGCCTCGTTGCCGCGCGTTTAGCGGCGTGCGGGGTACGTGCCGATGTTGATTGCTGCAAACTGCGCAACCCTGCTGGGGACAAGAAATGAAACAATCGGGCAAGATCCGATCAGAATAAATAAGTGATCTTCGACCTGTGTCCCTGTCGATGGCGTATCATTACGAGAACAAACGACACGTGAAGGAGTCCGCATATTCGGCAGTATCCTCCTACAAACCTCCGCGGCGTTGGAGCTCATTGGTGGACGATGCTAGCGCGCGTCGCCACAGTCGTGCGAGTTGGAGACCTGCTGATGTGCGGCGCCCCAACGCACTACAACCGGGGTGACATCGTGAAGCCAAGGATGATTCATGCGTCGTAACACGAATAAATTTCTTTGTTTTTTCACAACGGATGTCCTTACTCCGAAAGGCTGGACTCAATTCAGGCAGAGTGAAGGGAAAACAGCTCGTTGTCGTCCCGCATATCCATCAGCGACCTTTCAATGTCTACCAAGCCTCTTGGATGCCAGCTATCACACAATGCAGGAAGCGTGTGGAAGATGGTGAATGGTGCACGGTCATTGGCTGCGGTAGCACAAGGTGCAAAACAGCACTGGTGTCACTGCTGGTACTAAAACCGGACATAACGTGGATTCATCACGCAAAAATAGATAATGTTAAAAAACAGCAGGACTAGATATTATAGCACCATTCTTTCCAACGACCAACATCATTTGATGATGACGGAGTTCCATCATGACTCTACAGTTCATTTACAACTTTTAAGTACTTTGACCATGGTAAAATACTGAACTCTGCACAGGTTAAGGTGAGGGAGAGGATACAAGCCGAAGACAAGAAACACTTGAAATAAATAGCCGAATGCAGCGAGCATATGCCCACAGTTCGACACAAGTGATGAGGACGGGTTCTGAAAGGTAGTACCATTCATATGTACACCAATGATGTGTCATCCACCTGGGAACAGTCACCCATTGCTGTTTCTCAGTGACTGCACCTTGCATGGAACATAACTGAATGTTCACTCTAAGGCTTGGCGATGCCACTCCCTACAGTATGCAGCCAATTTGGATCCATCCACTGGGAATGAAAGCCATGCCTCCCCACTGCCGGGCTCCTCTGATAACCATCACAGGTGCACACAGGATGGCACACAGGCCCATGCCCATCCTGGCAAAAATATGGTCACTCAACATGGGAGGAAAAGTATCAAAAAGTGATCACACAAATAGCACTTTTTCACATACTTTACTGCAGCATACCCAACCATAACATAACAACATATAGTTGGAATTCTCCTAGGTGTCATAAGGCTTAACACAGGCCACAGAAAGAATGAAGCCTAACATGGTTTTCCGTTGACTCAGGGGCCTTGACCAATGTAAATTGCGGGCACTAACCTTGTCCCTGTTTGGGAAATGGACCCTCAGGCCCAGAAGAGACACAGAACTGACTGTGCAGTGTTGGTAACAACTGACTGATGTAAGACCCCCATTGGTTCAGGGGCTCAATCAGCCCAAACCCTTTGACTGAGTGGACATTTGAAGTCCTAGACCACTATATGATCTCCAGCCAGTACTTCAAGCCCTCATAGTGGGCTCTTAATCATCAGTCCTGAGGAACCCAAAGGATCTTTCAGGACCTAAGGGAGGGAAAGGGGCACATGCCCCAGGGCTAGAAACAGTGAATGAGTATGACAGGATGCATGTGTTGCATGCACACTTTTGTGGTCCAGGAAAAGATGCTGGACCAATTACTCAGTGGCACTGGACATGGGTCATATAGCAGGCACATTGTTTGACCTGAATAAGAGGGAAAGGTCAGTTGGCAAATGGCCAATAGCTGACAACCTGCCTCAGGGCCATGCTAAAAAATACATGTTACCTGGAGCATGTCCAGAACAGTCTCAACATTGTAAACATGCCAGCTTGGGTGCAACATTGTCTTGGAAATATGTCCAGTGTAATGACAGCGTTGCACTAAAAATTTATGTGCATGCATGCTCATCACATATTTTCAGCACATGAATGGCCAAAACAGCAGGACATGAGTGCCCCGAGTTGGATACGGCCGCATGGGTCACCACCAATGCCTCCATATAAGGAACCTATGGGTCTGTTTCCATCACTTCCTCAAAAATAGGGTTAAAATTAAAGGCTTGTAATAGTGTTTCATGCTAAATTATGCTAAGAAGGGTTTTCCAAGCCCAAACAACTAGAAAATTTAGTCAATTTGGCCTGAACTCCGTCATGTACATACATATGGCAGGTTAAGTGCATGGTGTAAGTTTTAACAGCAACATTCATGAGGACAGGCATTATAGCAGAGTGGATCAATTTCCTAGAATGAGCTAGCATCACTGTCCTGCAGCATTATATTATATGCAAAGCATAAAAAACAAAACATTACATAGGCCCTATATGGCAAAAGGCAATAACAAAACAACAAATATTATCTATTAAACTGGATGTCAACTAGGGGTTCACAAAACATGCTTTCACTGTCAACAGGTAGACAGCAAGCTTCAACAAACAATTATGTGATGCTAAAGGCACCATGAGAGCTATGAATATGCATGCAGAACAGAAAGCATATAAATGGGCAGGCAAGAGCATTCTTCTTTTCATCTGTTTGATGCATCTCCTAGATAACTGTGACAGAAACCATCAATAGCAAGTCAAACATGGCAAACTGATTACCTGAACACCACAATGCCACAAATGCAGCCATTTAGGCAGCATTTTTCCAAAATACAACATTAAAAGGTATCTGGGGCAACACACAGGAACGTAGGAAGTTTGTTAGGCACTCCAAATTTGCCTTCCCATTCACATGCAATACTTACCCGCAGCTGATCAAGAGGCCTTTAAGGCAGGAAATGTAGGCGCTGGTGTGTTCTAAAGATGCACAGATGACACGATGCACAGATATATACTGCATAAAAAGATTACGCACGTAGAAGTCCTCCGCTTGGCTTAAGCCTTGAAAGCTATAACTAGCAGGCACACTGAGATGACAGTTACGCCCTAACACCTTAATCCATCACAACGGGTTAGATCTGAGACCAGCCACGTCGATAGAAGCCGACGTTTACAATCTGAGATGTCAAAATATGACAAAGCGCATCATCGAAGCAAGGGCGCCACCAGCGTATACAGTAGCGTCCTGTTCGAGTGCCCTTTATCTTTTGCCAACGCAGGCTAGTAGCCGAAATAAGCCAATGATGGGCGCCAAATGGTTATTCATGGGCTAGAATGACGTCAAAGCCTTATCTGACCCCGTGTCATCCAAGTGGTTCAAAGTGATGACATCAATACATCGCACTAAGCAAAACTGGATGATCATCATATATTTAATATCGATGATGATCACCATGTCTGGTGGGACACAAACTTTGACGCTGCTTTAGAATGCATCAATAATTTGGCAATGCATGCAAACGCTCGATAGAAGTTACGTCATATCCAACGTAAAAGTTCTGTTTAAGGCAAATCCTCAGCTTATTCGCTGGCACCGTGCTAATCGACGATTGGTCAAGAAATACCCCTAATGTACATGATTGGTCGTTATTGGCAACGAGCCCTAGTGGTGTGTTGCTGTGAATACATCTTGTTCCGTTTTCTTTCGTTAAAGCCTCGATTTCAGCTAAGCGCTCCTGTCGCCAGTGAGACGAATGACGGGGCTTGGACGGGGTTTGTCGGCGTGAACACGCCCACTATTTGGTGAGGGTTGTGCAGGTCGGGTTGCTATAATAATAAGTTGATATCAAGCTGAGAATCCTCGGAATCGGACTGAACGAAGGTAAGCGCGTGCAGTTGCCCTGGCCCATGGCAAACCCGGGTGGTTAAGGTGACGCGGTTACCTGTTCCCGTTCAACACCGCTCAGGCAGCTTGAATACCTGCTGAAAAGTGCCTTTCCCTGGGTGTATGCCGTGTTAAAGTAGCAGCAAAGGGTATGTATGCCTCCTAATTAAACGTGCTTAGTCGTTTTGTACACTCATAACATGTTGGAGCCAACAGCAGTTGTCATAAAAACATCTGTCATAGCTATTCCTGCCCCACATAGTGGTGATGGAAAGGACCAAGTGTACAATTCTCTTTTTTGTTACAAGTTTATAGGCCCCTGAATTTGCTATGAAAATTTCCTGAGTTTTTCCTGTTTTTTCAGTATTTTGGGATAAATTGGCATTTTTACATACTTGAAGCCATACTTTAAAAAGAATGGAAGTTATGCTGAACATATCCAGCATAGCAGCAAAATCGCTGCAACGATGCCAGCACACTTATGTTGTTAGTAAAAGTGTTCCAAGTTTGGCACATGATCAGCACCAATTTTACTGCTTAAAGGGTCAATAATGTAAGGAATCGTGATGCAAAAAATAGATCAGGAAAGTGGTCCAGTTTTTTTAAAGAAAACATGATGTGAAAATGTAGCACAGTTTGTTGTCACTTGAGTTTAGTGTATGCAAGCCAGCACTGAATTTAGTATACAATGTTGGATAGGTACCCAGCACAGTGGATGTTTTTTGCAGACTGACTCAGCCTTCCAAACATAGTGCCTGTTTGAAAGCGAACTGTTTAGCTATATTTGGCTGCCATTCATGTGGCCTGGATACCTTAATAGCTACTCACAGGAGTCTCAATAATTCCAAAAGACCTGTGAGGTGGATATAGTTTTCTCACTGAAATGAGGTAGAAAATGCCATTTTTGAAAGGCATGTGCCATTTCACACCATATTAGCCCTTTTATGGCACCAAGATTTACCATACAGCTAAAAGGCAGCAAGGCAAAACCAAACTATTACTTAAAATTTGAATTAGTTAATACTGATTTGTGTAATAAATTATATTAATGTAAAATCATATAATATAAAACAAGAATTATATTGAAATAAAATAAATAATATGAATGTAATACTACTACATTAGTATGGCTTTCTTTTCAGAAAAATTGAATGTCTTATGTGAACCTCAGCATGATTAGGTAAAAATTGACAGCAAGACAACAAACCAAAATATGTGAAGGCCTTTTAAGAACTGTTTCCCTTTTTAAAACCATGGAGGTACAAGCTGGTTGATGGGCTTTACCATCTGGGCAGATACAGAATTTGCCAGATAATAGCCATAAATCCATCCCAACAGTCCAAATCTAATCATAGGTCAAGAGCCAATTATCCATACCATGGCATATACTCTGTGTAGTAATGGTATTCTTAAATAAAAGATGTTTCTGAGATTTTAACCATAAAGTATAGAGTTGCATGGGCATGAGCACACATGTACCTATTTGGCCATGAACTGAGTAGTCAACAACATATTGTGCCAATACTTTTTTCATAACATTTGCAATCATATTAGTTTCATAAAGTGCAGACATCAGTACATTTCTTAATATTGATCTCCATTCCTGATCAAGTGTATTGTGCTTTGGAATGCTATGTTTCATCAGAGTATTCAATTCATGAATGCTAACAAATTTTAAAATTATTAATTGCTCACTGCAGGCACTTTACCTCACTGACTTTACATAACCTTCTAATGATCCTTTGTGATGCTAATTTAAATGCCATCTGTGACAGGCATTCTTTGGATGTTCTGTATCCAGCATTATTTGTTGCATTCAATATGTTGCATGCAATCCTGACATCATGTATGCCATATCATCTACTTGAAGTATTTTTTTCATGATCCTTTCCATTCAATATTTTATCCCCACATAATTTTCTGTATACATCTGTTTGCTATCTACAATATTTCCTTCAATATTTTTTGCAGCACTACTGCATGGACAATTTTTGACTGACAGCCAATTTTCATGCTATCTTTTGTCATCATTAAATGCTATCTTTTGCCATGATCATTGCCATCATTTACTTATTACCAACTTTTTTGCTTTCTGTGGGACTATTTTTTGTGTGTGCAGGAAGGAAAGTTCATCACTCAAATGTTCAAATTATGTTCTGTGACAGGTATTTGTAAAAAGAATGTGACCTACATTCTGTGCCATCTTATGTGCACCACTAGCAACTGCAGAGCCCACAATAGTGCTCAGGGTCATTGTGTGACCATGGTTCAAACCTGGGATCCCTACATGTGAGCTGAAAGGGCTAACCACTATTATACCCCTTGACTGGGTCTGATATTGTGCTGGTACTATAAA
The DNA here is from genome assembly GCF_011947565.3 of Pollicipes pollicipes. Classification (NCBI taxonomy): domain Eukaryota; kingdom Metazoa; phylum Arthropoda; class Thecostraca; order Pollicipedomorpha; family Pollicipedidae; genus Pollicipes; species Pollicipes pollicipes. The sequence continues at coordinate 4,200,200 of NW_023596746.1, forward strand.
CAAGCAAAAGTGGTATGTGGACCTGAGAATCAAGCATTGTTAATTATTAACCATCTTCTCCCATAGCTTAATTGGTTTGAGCACCAGCATACAAACTATACAATCTTTGCCATCTGATCCACCCCTACTCATAGTGGGACCTTGGCTCAAAGGTTTTACATGCTTCTATTTGCCCCTGACTGGGATGGCCTGCAACTGGTGACAGCACCTGCTGGAGGTCAGACAAGGTCAAAGGGTGAGGTGGACCATGCCAGGTGTTGTATCACATTCAGTGGCTGCTCCTGAATTGTGCTGTTGAACCAAAATGTCAAAATCGGATGGTGAGGTAAGGATTCACACACAATCACTGCTTTGTACAAGCTCTCAGGCCACAAGTGTACCCAATTATAGGGCGAGGTCTAGATTTAGGGAAAATGTGGTTAAGTTGAGGATATTTTTGTGTATAGGGCACAGCCACCCACACTGATAGTTTCTGTTAAGGGAGCCTTTAGCATCCACGCCTGAGATATGGTAAGTGGTAGCAGGCATTGGCCGAAATTTGCTGCATGTTTTAGACCAATTGGTGGAATAGTGGGAGTGTCTGTTGACCACAGCCATTCCTCTACCCTCAGGCCATGCCAGTCAGGGTCTTAGGCTGTGATCACTGTCATGAAATGTGGGGGTGTTTGTAACAAATTTCCAAGGTATGTTAGGAGAGAACACCCTCATATATTATTCTAAAAGGCCCTTTTGGACACCCCCAGCATCGTTTTATACTAAAGCTGACATAGAGATGTGCTGTTTTGTGGTAGTCTGGCCTGCAGGCAGTGGCATTGATCACATGAATAGTGCAAGATGTCTGTGGAGTACTAGATGCTGACATCGTGGGTTTTAGCTGTGTCAGCTGCCAGGTGGTGTTGTTTTTGTTAAAGCATTGTGTCAGCTGCCAGGTGGTGTTGAATTGGAGGAAATGCTTGTGGTAGCGTCATCCACACCATTTGCCCCACTTATCTGTCATCTTCAGCCTGCTCAGATGTATATGTCTCGCAGATGAGCGGCACCATTCATGCACGATCAGTTTTGGCGCGAACCAGTCGCGCCGCCCAACACGCCGTGTCTGTCTCGCGCGTGGCGCCGTAGCAGCGCGGCCGCCGTGTCGACAGATGGATCCCTGGGTGGTGACGCCGCCCGAACGGGCGAAACACGACCAGCAGTTCAGCGGGCTGGGCCCCTCCGCCGCCGGCCTCATCACCGGCGAACAGGCCAAGGGATTCCTGCTGCAGAGCCAGCTGCCGCCGGCCGTGCTCGGCAAGATATGGTGAGGAGCGGTTGCGATTGCCGCGTGGCCAGACCGGGTCTGCGGCGGAACACTGGGCAAGGCGCAGTCAGGCCAGTTTTGCGTGCGTGAACTGCTTCGTTGGTGTTGGTTTGTGCTTGCGCGATAGCTGGTTCTCTTGTGTTGGCGATGTTGAAATCGATGAGGAGGTCTTGCGAGGTGGAGTGCTTTCGGCCCTGGCGAGAACGCTGACCGTTGCTTGTTGCAGGGGCCTGGCTGATCATAACGCGGACGGCAAGATGGACCGCAACGAGTTCAGCGTGGCGTGCAAGCTGATCACTAACAAGCTGAAGGGCTTCGACGTGCCCTCCACTCTCCCGCCGGCGCTGAAAAACATGCTGACGCCAACGTCCACTCAGCCAAGTATGATTCCACGTCAGCTGTCAGCTGCAGGTTATAATGTTCGGGTGTGTGCTGATGTAGGATTGCTTGCAGATTGCCAGGATGCATTAGGACATGAACGGAGTTGGCTGGGCGCGGTGGGTGATAACGCGGTCGGCGCGGTTTTCAGGTGGGTTCCCCCAGCCGCAGATGCCGGCGGGTGGTCTGAGCAGGCCGCTGGTGGCGACGGGCGACTTCCCGCAGCCGCTGGCGCCAGTGGGTGCCCTTTCGCCGCCGCAGCTGGCGCCCAGCGGGCTGGCACAGCCGCTGGTGCCCGGCGCTGGGGCGCCGCTGGTGCCGGCCGCGGCGCCGCTCATCCCCGGCGCCGGGCCGCCGCTGGTGCCGGCCGGCCTGTCGCAGCCGCTGGTGCCGGTGGCGGGCGTCTCGCAGCCGCTGGCGCCGCTGGGCGGACTGGCGGGGCCGCCGGCCGGCGCGCCGCGCCAGCAGATGGGCGTCAGCGCGCCGCTGGTGGCCACCGGGCCGGTGCCGATCCAGCCGGCGCAGTTCGCCGCGTCGCAGCCCCAGCCGCAGCCGCCGCCGCCGCCCGGCCCGACGGTCTCTCGGTCGAGGTCTGACTCTGTGGCCAGCCAGGAGTCGTGAGTGGATGCTCTGCTTTCTGCGCTCGGCTACGGCGGCCCCGGAGGCGACGCGACGTGTCCCGGTCGGCGGGCGCTCGCGCTCGATCGGTGCCGAGGCGGCCAGGCTACACCCTGCTGCCGGCACGCCAGGTTTTCTGGGCGGCACGGCGCGTGCCAAGTGCACCATTTGCTCGGCTGTCCGAAAGGCTCCGGTCTAGACTCTTGCCGCCTGTTTAATCTCCGCATTTGGTTGCCATGATATTTGGTCTGATTGTGTGCATGTCGTCGCAGTAACCTTCTTAAGTTTTGGTGAGATCTGCCATTCTCGCTGCAATCTTAAATCGCCGCGCTGGCCTTTCCTGGATGTTTCGGCTGCTGGCGCTGGCAGTGCGCTTTGTGAGCGATGTGCGCCACAGTGTTATTGTAAGCCATGCTTTATTTAGTGGATGACAGGTACATATCAGTGAAATCGTAAGCCACATAGATCAAGTGATTACGACATGATGTGGCCGCCGCGCGCTGGCCGATCCTGGCCGTGCCGTCTCTGGTGGCGGCGGCTGCCGCTCATGCCCGGCTCTGTGGCGGCGCACAGGGCGACGGGCGCCTCTCCCGGCGCCGAGTGGGCCGTGCCGCAGGCCTCGCGGCTCAAGTACACGCAGACGTTCAACCAGCACGACCGCACCAAGTCCGGCTACCTGTCAGGCCCGCAGGCGCGCAACATCCTGGTGCAGAGCGGCCTGCCCAACAGCGTGCTGGCGCAGATCTGGTGAGAGCGCGCGGGCCCGGCGCCAGCTGGTGCCGCCTGGTGCCGTAATGAAGGCCAGGCCTGGCCGCGGCATTGCTAGGGAGGGCGGTGAAATGCGGGGCATTGCTCGGTTCACTCATCCTCAAACGAGGCGTGGTCAGGAGGGCGGGGGGGGGGGGGGAGGGAGGAGATGTTGCTTTGTTAGACTGTTCATCAACTCGGTACTGAATCGTGTTCGACCCACGAAACATGTTTCGCCGTCTTCTGGCACTGCGTGACGTTCCATGACTTCATCGACCTACGGCGGCTGTTCCTGAACCAACTGGGAAACGATTTGCTTAGGTATGGAGTCCTGCCGCACCCTTGATGTCGCCTGACCCCGACCCCACCAGCCGCACTCACCAGCCGCCAGACCCCGACCCCGCCGGCCACACTCACCAGCCGTCTGACCCCGACCCCACCAGCCGCACTCACCAGCCGCCTGACCCCAACCCCACTGGCCACACTCACCAGCCGTCTGACCCCGACCCCGCATGGCATCCTCACCAGCCGTCTGACCCCGACCCCGCCGGCCACACTCACCAGCCGTCTGACCCCAACCCCACCAGTCACACTCACCAGTCGCCTGATCCCGACCCCACTGGCCATACTCACCAGCCGTCTGACCCCGACCCCGCCGGCCATACTCACCAGCCGTCTGACCCCGACCCCGCCGGCCATACTCACCAGCCGTCTGACCCCGACCCCGCCGGCCATACTCACCAGCCGTCTGACCCCAACCCCACCGGCCACACCCACCAGTCGCCTGACCTCGACCCGCCTGGCGACCAGGTCGCTCTGCGACGTGGACCAGGACGGCCGGCTCTCCTGCGAGGAGTTCGTGCTGGCGCTGCACCTGTGCGAGCGCACGCGGCAGGGCGACAAGCTAGCCAACTCGCTGCCGGCCGAGCTGGTGCCGCCCAGCTTCCGACGCGCGCGCACGCGCACCACCAGCTCCGGCTCGCAGCCGGGTGACCCGGCCGCCGCCGACCTCGTCCTCTCGCCCACGCAGCAGGGTCAGTAGTGGGGAGGGGCGCTCGGAGCCGAGGCGGCCAGTGGCGAAGCGGCGTGGTATCTGAAGTGGGCCTGATGTGAGACCGATAAGGCAGCGATGCAGCGGATTGTAACATGCGGCGCCGGACGCGGCGGATTTACGGCGGAGTGGTGGGCTGGGGATCGGAATGCTGCAGGATTAGATGCGCTATTTCGATGATAAGGCTCCGGACTGTAGGGCGCGCCGACGGTGCTGGTACTATGGCGCCCATGATGCGAGGTTTAATGGTCGCTGTGTTTGGGGTTTCCTGACACCACCAGGCAGCATTAAGGACCTAATCAAGTGGGTGGACAGGGCGATCCCCTCCCCCTTCCTTAGGAACCGGGGCCCTCTGAGCCCCCGAAAGGTTAAAGGGCTTCCTCAGGCGTCGGAAAATTGGCCAAGCATATATTTTAAGGATAATTCAGTTTAAAATTGAGATGTAGCGACGGTTGATAACCTTTTTATGAGGTTTCATAAGTGTCGAGGGCGGCTGGGTCGGCCAAGAGGCCTCGTGGTGTGCCAAATGGCCTCTATAAAAAGCAGCGTAAATCCGGCCAGAAAAGTGACCGTGGGGTTCCCATGCGAAACTGGTTTCCTCGATTGCGGGAAGCTTCTGAAAAAAGAGTTCGCCTCACCCCCGGGGTGAAATTCCGACCACGTGCATGGGCAAAGAAATTCGGTACTACTGGTCACACAAGTTGCATGTGTCGCGAAAACATAACAGAAACTTGTACATACAATATGTGTTTTGTCTTGCTCAGCCTATGCTTAATCTGGAGTGACACTTGAGGTGGTCCTTATCACGTGTGTTCAGGTGTGGGGAAGGGGAGGGTATTGCAGGCGAGCGTCGATGTAGCGTCGGGACACATGCTGTGGGGAGCGGCCGTGCCGACGGGCCGGGGCGGGCAGCCTGCCAGGCACGTACCCCTGTGTTATTGCAGCCTGAGGTCGGACAGGCGTCTGGCCGCGGCCGCTGGGCCGGCGTCGGACGCCGTCTGATGGCCATGTTTGCGGAAGACGCCCGTCGGCAGTGCCAGCCGTCTCCGTGCTCGCTCCTGGGTTCACGGGGTCCGGGAACTGGCGGGCCGTATTGTGGATGCTGCACAGGCATGACCACGCCGTTGGAGAGACCATGGTACCCCAGATATATTGTGACTGAGTTGACTGAAGTCTGCAGCCAAGATATGCATCTCCTGTTATGCATACCCTCCTGTTATCCTCGTGATATGCATCTCGCTGTTGCCATGCGCTTATTATTTTACTCACGTATCTCGCCGTAATGATGTGCGTACATAAACCGAGCACAATCGATTTAGCGTGATGACAGTGTCCCTACGTGTGTCTTTAGTTTTACATTTTCTCATCTCATTCTAGTTAGTTCGCAATTCTTTAAGTGGATTGGTCTGAGAGCGTTGTCTTACTGGGTGATTGCTGGGCGGGTGCGCTGAAAACTATTTTACTTATCGCGCGCTAAAGTCGTGGTTGCCGTTAAGACCGTGTCGTCTGGTCGACATTGTCTCAAGCCGCGCATGCCCACGTGGCGGGGGGCACGCGGCCCTTTGCCGTGGTTCGACTCGCCGCCAAGCCAGGGTTCACCGCCCGCTCACGGCCGATACCCCGCCGACAGCGTCGTTCGAGGACCGCCGGCGGGACAACTACAACAAGGGTCAGGCGGAGCTGGAGCGGCGTCGCAAGGTGCTGGAGGACCAGCAGCGGCGCGAGCAGGAGGAGCGCGCGCGCAAGGAGCGCGAGGAGCACGAGAAACAGGAGCGCGCCAGGTGGGGCGGCGGGACGGGTATGGGAGTCGCGCTAGCTGTGCGGTGGCCGTGGCCGGGGATGTACGGGATGAGGGGTCGGTGGTGTTGCTGCTGGCTGGGCGTGACGCACGGATTGCGCTGAGTGCTGATGTGGCTGAAGGGTCCCCGCTAGATCGAGGGAGGAGGTCGCGGCACAATGCCAGGGCGGGTTGCGATGATATAGAAGGGGCGCGGGTGTTGAGTTGTTCAAACGAGGACCGGTCGCGTGCGTTGTGACAGGTGTAGTGTTGTCGAGTCGGACCCGCCGCCGCCCAATGAGCGTGGCCGTCGCAGTGACTCGTGCCGCTGCCCCCGACAGGCTGGAGCAGGAGCGGCGCCGCCAGGACGAGCTCGACCGCCAGATGATGCGGCAGCGCGAGCTGGAGCAGCAGCAGGAGGAGGCGCGCCGCCGTGAGCTCGAGCACCGCGAGGCAGCCCGCAGGTGCGGCCCGACGGCCCGTCCCAGGCCGAGCTACTGCTCAACGCTGTTGTGCCGCAGAAGGGGGATGGTCCTGCCGTCATTGCACGTGCACACAATGTTTTGAAACGTTTCGTCGGCCATCACACT
>NW_023596746.1:4207806-4261178 GCF_011947565.3 Pollicipes pollicipes
CATAACGCGGACGGCAAGATGGACCGCAACGAGTTCAGCGTGGCGTGCAAGCTGATCACTAACAAGCTGAAGGGCTTCGACGTGCCCTCCACTCTCCCGCCGGCGCTGAAAAACATGCTGACGCCAACGTCCACTCAGCCAAGTATGATTCCACGTCAGCTGTCAGCTGCAGGTTATAATGTTCGGGTGTGTGCTGATGTAGGATTGCTTGCAGATTGCCAGGATGCATTAGGACATGAACGGAGTTGGCTGGGCGCGGTGGGTGATAACGCGGTCGGCGCGGTTTTCAGGTGGGTTCCCCCAGCCGCAGATGCCGGCGGGTGGTCTGAGCAGGCCGCTGGTGGCGACGGGCGACTTCTCGCAGCCGCTGGTGCCAGCGGGTGCCCTTTCGCCGCCGCAGCTGGCGCCCAGCGGGCTGGCTCAGCCGCTGGTGCCCGGCGCTGGGGCGCCGCTGGTGCCGGCCGCGGCGCCGCTCATCCCCGGCGCCGGGCCGCCGCTGGTGCCGGCCGGCCTGTCGCAGCCGCTGGTGCCGGCGGCGGGCATCTCGCAGCCGCTGGCGCCGCTGGGCGGACTGGCGGGGCCGCCGGCCGGCGCGCCGCGCCAGCAGATGGGCGTCAGCGCGCCGCTGGTGGCCACCGGGCCGGTGCCGATCCAGCCGGCGCAGTTCGCCGCGTCGCAGCCCCAGCCGCAGCCGCCGCCGCCGCCCGGCCCGACGGTCTCTCGGTCGAGGTCTGACTCTGTGGCCAGCCAGGAGTCGTGAGTGGATGCTCTGCTTTCTGCGCTCGGCTGCGGCGGCCCCGGAGGCGACGCGACGTGTCCCGGTCGGCGGGCGCTCGCGCTCGATCGGTGCCGAAGCGGCCAGGCTACACCCTGCTGCCGGCACGCCAGGTTTTCTGGGCGGCACGGCGCGTGCCAAGTGCACCATTTGCTCGGCTGTCCGAAAGGCTCTGGTCTAGACTCTTGCCGCCTCTTTAATCTCCGCATTTGGTTGCCATGATATTTGGTCTGATTGTGTGCATGTCGTCGCAGTAACCTTCTTAAGTTTTGGTGAGATCTGCCATTCTCGCTGCAATCTTAAATCGCCGCGCTGGCCTTTCCTGGATGTTTCGGCTGCTGGCGCTGGCAGTGTGCTTTGTGAGCGATGTGCGCCACAGTGTTATTGTAAGCCATGCTTTATTTAGTGGATGACAGGTACATATCAATGAAATTGTAAGCCACGTAGATCAAGTGATTACGACATGATGTGGCCGCTGCGCGCTGGCCGATCCTGGCCGTGCCGTCTCTGGTGGCGGCGGCTGCCGCTCATGCCCGGCTCTGTGGCGGCGCGCAGGGCGACGGGCGCCTCTCCCGGCGCCGAGTGGGCCGTGCCGCAGGCCTCGCGGCTCAAGTACACGCAGACGTTCAACCAGCACGACCGCACCAAGTCCGGCTACCTGTCAGGCCCGCAGGCGCGCAACATCCTGGTGCAGAGCGGCCTGCCCAACAGCGTGCTGGCGCAGATCTGGTGAGAGCGCGCGGGCCCGGCGCCAGCGGGTGCCGTCTGGTGCCGTGATGAAGGCCAGGCCTGGCCGCGGCATTGCTGGAGAGGGCGGTGAAATGCGGGGCATTGCTCGGTTCACTCATCCTCAAACGAGGCGTGGTCAAGAGGGCGGGGGGGGGGGGGGGGGGGGAGGGAGGAGATGTGCTTTGTTAGACTGTTCATCAACTCGGTACTGAATCGTGTTCGACCCACGAAACATGTTTCGCCGTCTTCTGGCACTGCGTGACGTTCCATGACTTCATCGACCTACGGCGGCTGTTCCTGAACCAACTGGGAACGATTTGCTTAGGTATGGGGTTCTGCCGCACCCTTGATATCGCTTGACCCCGACCCCACCAGCCACACTCACCAGCCGCCAGACCCCGACCCCGGGCCACACTCACCAGCCGTCTGACCCCGACCCCACCAGCCGCACTCACCAGCCGCCTGACCCCGACCCCACTGGCCACACTCACCAGCCGTCTGACCCCGACCCCGCCGGCCACACTCACCAGCCGCCTGACCCCGACCCCGCCGGCCACACTCACCAGCCGTCTGACCCCAACCCCACCAGTCACACTCACCAGTCGCCTGATCCCGACCCCACTGGCCATACTCACCAGCCGTCTGACCCCGACCCCGCCGGCCATACTCACCAGCCGTCTGACCCCGACCCCCGCCGGCCATACTCACCAGCCGTCTGACCCCGACCCCGCCGGCCATACTCACCAGCCGTCTGCCCCCAACCCCACCGGCCACACCCACCAGTCGCCTGACCTCGACCCGCCTGGCGGCCAGGTCGCTCTGCGACGTGGACCAGGACGGCCGGCTCTCCTGCGAGGAGTTCGTGCTGGCGCTGCACCTGTGCGAGCGCACGCGGCAGGGCGACAAGCTAGCCAACTCGCTGCCGGCCGAGCTGGTGCCGCCCAGCTTCCGACGCGCGCGCACGCGCACCACCAGCTCCGGCTCGCAGCCGGGTGACCCGGCCGCCGCCGACCTCGTCCTCTCGCCCACGCAGCAGGGTCAGTAGTGGGGAGGGGCGCTCGGAGCCGAGGCGGCCAGTGGCGAAGCGGCGTGGTATCTGAAGTGGGCCTGATGTGAGACCGATAAGGCAGCGAGTGCAGCGGATTGTAACATGCGGCGCCGGACGCGGCGGATTTACGGCGGAGTGGTGGGCTGGGGATCGGAATGCTGCAGGATTAGATGCGCTATTTCGATGATAAGGCTCCGGACTGTAGGGCGCGCCGACGGTGCTGGTACTATGGCGCCCATGATGCGAGGTTTAATGGTCGCTGTGTTTGGGGTTTCCTGACACCACCAGGCAGCATTAAGGACCTAATCAAGTGGGTGGACAGGGCGATCCCCTCCCCCTTCCTTAGGAACCGGGGCCCTCTGAGCCCCCGAAAGGTTAAAGGGCTTCCTCAGGCGTCGGAAAATTGGCCAAGCATATATTTTAAGGATAATTCAGTTTAAAATTGAGATGTAGCGACGGTTGATAACCTTTTTATGAGGTTTCATGAAGTGTCGAGGGCGGCTGGGTCGGCCAAGAGGCCTCGTGGTGTGCCAAATGGCCTCTATAAAAAGCAGCGTAAATCCGGCCAGAAAAGTGACCGTGGGGTTCCCATGCGAAACTGGTTTCCTCGATTGCGGGAAGCTTCTGAAAAAAGAGTTCGCCTCACCCCCGGGGTGAAATTCCGACCACGTGCATGGGCAAAGAAATTCGGTACTACTGGTCACACAAGTTGCATGTGTCGCGAAAACATAACAGAAACTTGTACATACAATATGTGTTTTATCTTGCTCAGCCTATGCTTAATCTGGAGTGACACTTGAGGTGGTCCTTATCACGTGTGTTCAGGTGTGGGGAAGGGGAGGGTATTGCAGGCGAGCGTCGATGTAGCGTCGGGACACATGCTGTGGGGCGCGGCCGTGCCGACGGGCCGGGGCGGGCAGCCTGCCAGGCACGTACCCCTGTGTTATTGCAGCCTGAGGTCGGACAGGCGTCTGGCCGCGGCCGCTGGGCCGGCGTCGGACGCCGTCTGATGGCCATGTTTGCGGAAGACGCCCGTCGGCAGTGCCAGCCGTCTCCGTGCTCGCTCCTGGGTTCACGGGGTCCGGGAACTGGCGGGCCGTATTGTGGATGCTGCACAGGCATGACCACGCCGTTGGAGAGACCATGGTACCCCAGATATATTGTGACTGAGTTGACTGAAGTCTGCAGCCAAGATATGCATCTCCTGTTATGCATACCCTCCTGTTATCCTCGTGATATGCATCTCGCTGTTGCCATGCGCTTATTATTTTACTCACGTATCTCGCCGTAATGATGTGCGTACATAAACCGAGCACAATCGATTTAGCGTGATGACAGTGTCCCTACGTGTGTCTTTAGTTTTACATTTTCTCATCTCATTCTAGTTAGTTCGCAATTCTTTAAGTGGATTGGTCTGAGAGCGTTGTCTTACTGGGTGATTGCTGGGCGGGTGCGCTGAAAACTATTTTACTTATCGCGCGCTAAAGTCGTGGTTGCCGTTAAGACCGTGTCGTCTGGTCGACATTGTCTCAAGCCGCGCATGCCCACGTGGCGGGGGGCACGCGGCCCTTTGCCGTGGTTCGACTCGCCGCCAAGCCAGGGTTCACCGCCCGCTCACGGCCGATACCCCGCCGACAGCGTCGTTCGAGGACCGCCGGCGGGACAACTACAACAAGGGTCAGGCGGAGCTGGAGCGGCGCCGCAAGGTGCTGGAGGACCAGCAGCGACGCGAGCAGGAGGAGCGCGCGCGCAAGGAGCGCGAGGAGCACGAGAAACAGGAGCGCGCCAGGTGGGGCGGCTGGACGGGCATGGGAGGCGCGCTAGCTGTGCGGTGGCCGTGGCCGGGGATGTACGGGATGAGGGGTCGGTGATGTTGCTGCTGGCTGGGCGTGACGCACGGATTGCGCTGAGTGCTGATGTGGCTGAAGGGTCCCCGCTAGATCGAGGGAGTAGGTCATGGCACAATGCCAGGGCGGGTTACGATGATATAGAAGGGGCGCGGGTGTTGAGTTGTTCATGCGAGTGCCGAGTGAGTGCGTTGTGACAGGTGTCGCGTTGTCGAGTCGGACCCGCTGCCGCCCAGTGAGCGCGGCCGCCGCAGTGACTCGTGCCGCTGCCCCCGACAGGCTGGAGCAGGAGCGGCGCCGCCAGGACGAGCTCGACCGCCAGATGATGCGGCAGCGCGAGCTGGAGCAGCAGCAGGAGGAGGCGCGCCGCCGTGAACTCGAGCACCGCGAGGCAGCCCGCAGGTGGGGCCCGACGGCCCGTCCCAAGCCGAGCTACTGCTCAACGCTGTTGTGCCGCAGAAGGGGGATGGTCCTGCCGTCATTGCACGTGCACACAATGTTTTGAAACGTTTCGTCGGCCATCACACTGTATCGCCGAACTTCCACAAAGTCTTCTCTTCGTGTCCGAGCAGGGACGTGGGGGCGGGGAGGGGAAGGGACGAGGCCGTACCCCTCTTCCCCTCTGAGCCAAGACGTTAACACTAGATCCGGGTCGATCTCAAGGAATGCGGTTCGAATTCGGAGGAGTTCGGTGAAAAGCCTACATTTGCCCCCACCGATGAGTGGAGTTACGGCTACGTGCGCGTCTGAGACGTCCGTAAAGTGACGGAAGGTCCGTGGGGCGGGGCAGGGGAGGATCGGTCAGCAGTATCTACTCGTTCCGTGACGAGTGCAGACTCCAGCGCTCGGTTCAGGGACCTGCTGCTGCGACGGCGCCGCCCTCTGCCGGCAGGGAGATGGAGCGGAAACGGCAGGAGGAGTGGGAGGTGCAGAAGCGGCAGGAGCTGGAGACTCAGCGCCAGAAGCAGCAGGAGGCCGTGCTGAAGCTCAAGGCGCACAACACGCAGCTTATCGTGCAGCTCAACTCAGCGGTGAGCGTGGGCCGGCGGCCGGGGCTGGCTTTCGGGGAGGCCGGCCAGGCGAAGCGGCGCTCGCACCGGGCGGAGACGGCTGGGAGCTCAGGCTCGCTTCCCGTGGTTCGGTATGACATGTGTACGCTCGAAGGAGAGCGTGTGAGAGCGTATGGCGTATGTGCGCAGTATGAACGTATGAGCGTATGTGTACGCTCGAAGACGTGTGCGAGCGTTTGGGGACGGTGGTGCCAGCCGCTTTGGCCGGAGTCCGGCCCGCTGACCTGGCTTGTACGGCGCGCCAGCTGCGGCCGCCTGACCTGCCGTCTCGCCGCCAGACGGACCGCGTCAAGGAGCTGACCCAGAAGATCAGCGACACACGCACGGGCGTGACCGAGGTCAAGTCGACCATCGACGGCATGAGGGCCACCCGCGACAGCAACATGGCGCAGCTCACTTCGCTGAAGGCGCAGCTGCGCGAGCAGAACAACCGGCTGCTGCAGGTCAATCAGGTGAGGCGCCGCGGCCGGCCAGCTCCCGGCGCAGACGTGGTCCGGGTGGTGGTCCGGTCCTGTCCACCGGACAGGGGTCAAGGCACACAGTGAAGTATTTGTGCAAAACTTGTTTGACAGTGTACACATACATGTTTAGACCCGGACGTTCTCCAGTCTCGCTCATCAGATACAACTGCGATTGTGTTTTGAAAAAATTGACCCGGTTGAGATCGCGTGAAGTCTAGCGTGCTTGTACTTGATTGCTCAGACGTGTGCCAGCTTGAATACTTCACGACGGACTATCGGGTCCTCCCGGGTTACACGTCATCTGATTAAGACTGTTTGTGGCCGCTGGTGTCGGCTAATCCGGCCAGTAAGCATGATGATAATCCGATCATCGCTCCTCTCACCCTTGAACGTGGACGTTCTGTCCCGATTAGTAGTCCTTCAAATCCTCGATAATGCCCCCGCTCCCCTGCCCCAGTCTTTTACTCTCCTCTGCTTTAGCAACCAGCCCTCGCAGTTCAAATGCCTAGCGTGTTTTGCAATGCACTAACGTGCCCCTGCTCCGGCCACTGAGTCTCCCCTGCTGCGGTCACTGACCCGTGCTCCTGCTCCTGCTGCGGCCCCTGACCGGTGGTTCTGCTCCTGCTGCGGTCCCTGACCGGTGCTCCTGCTCCTGCTGCGGTCCTCGTTCGGTGCCCCTGCTCCTGCTGTGGTCCCTGACCGGTGCTCCTGCTCCTGCTGCGGTCCCTGTTCGGTGCCCCTGCTCCTGCTGTGGTCCCTGACCGGTGCTCATGCTCCTGCTGCGGTCCCTGTTCGGTGCCCCTGCTCCTGCTGCGGTCGCTGACCGGTGCTCCTGCTCCTGCTGCGGTTCCGGACCCGTGCTCCTGCCCCTGTGGCGGTCCCTGACCGGTGCTGCTGCCCCTGCTCACAGGAGCGCGCTCAGCTGGAGGCTCGTAACAAGCTGAACGACGCCAACAACCCGGTGCAGGCCGGCCTCGAGAGCGTCGCCATGAACTACGACAGCAAGCAGCACATCATACAGCAGCTGCGCGAGCGCGTGCAGGCCGGCGACTCCCAGGTGAGGCCGGCGCCACCTCCCCGTCCCTCCCGCGGCGGACTCCCTCCTCCCAGACTGGCCGGCTCTATATGCTATGAGGCAGGGAATGTGCTTGGTGCTTGGTCGGGTGCCGTTGTCGTTTGTGGTCCCGATTCCGCGCAGCATGTTCTGGTGTCACGTGATGCGAGCAGCGTTGATCATGATAGTTCGGGAAGTGGTTCAGGGGATAATTCGATTAAGACGGAAATTGATGCGCTTGAATATGCAAGGCCATACATAGAAACGGTTGCTGCCTAGCCTATGTTAGCGTCAGTGTTCGGCTCGCGGACCGCCTCATGGGCTGGCAGGTCGTTCCTTGCATGCCAGATCAGGCTGTGATTATGATTATGCCACAGATGGTGTGTTGCTAATGGATCGCGCGCGATGTGCTGCAGTGCGCCGAGAAAGAGGCTGAGCTGGAGGCGCAACTGGACCAGCTGAAGGAGATGAAGGACGTGCTGAACTCGCTGGTGGCCGGCTGCCAGGAGGTGCACGCGCAGTGGGAGCTGAAGCGGCGCAGCGTGCTGGAGCTGCGCCGCCCGGACGCCGCACCGCCGGACGCCGGTCAGTGGCCGCCTGCCCCGCCCCGCCCCGCCCTGGTCCCGGCCCCGTACCATAGCTAGCGAGCCCTCCCGGCACCGTAGCCTGTCAGTCAGTGTAGGCGGGCGAGAATGCCCCGTCCGCCCAGTGTAGCTCGCCGGGTATGCCGCGCACCGCACTCTGTGTGTGCCGTGCACGGGCGCCGCCTCACTCGATGTGTGCACGCGCCGCCAGCAGGCGCCGCCCGCGCGCTCGCTCAGCAGCACCACCAGCAGCCGTCGCCGCCGCAGCAGCAGCAACAGCAGCAGCAGCAGCAGCAGCAACCGTCGCCGCCGCAGAAGCAGCAGCCACAGCCAGCGGCCTGGGCGGCCGACTTCAGCAGCGCCTGGGACGCGCCGCGCCAGCCGGCCGCTTCCTCCTCGGTCGCCGCCGACGTCTGGGGCGCACCGCCGGCCGCCGGTCCGTCCCCGGCCGCCGCGGACCCGTGGCTGCCGGCCGCGTCGCAGCCCGCCCCCGCCGCCGCCCCCGCCGCCGCGCCGCCCGCCGGTGAGACAGCCGCCGCGCAGGCGGTCGACGAGGCGCGGCCGCAGCACCGCCTGGCGACGCGACGGCGGCGGACTGCCGGAGGTGACGCGGGAGACACGTGCATGCTCTCATAACCCCTCCGATAGGCGTGGGAATGTGGCCCTTGCCGTTAGATACGTTAGTTGTGTGTACTTAGCCCTGTGATTTGGACCAGCACGCGTGCATAGTCCCCGGTGAAGAATGCCGCGAGAGAAGGGAATGTTTACGCATGTATGACAGGTGGAATATCCCCCGGATGATGATCTCGATAAGATACTAGAGTAGCACTGCCGTCTCAGAGAGGAGAGGTGTGCGTCGCATCCTTGCAAAAGCATGTCATACGTATTAATCGAATCAGAAAATGGTGCGTCTGAGATGTGTAATTAACGGTTGCCATCTCACAGCCTGATCATTGGGCTGCATTATGGTATTGCTCAGGACAAATTCATGTTTAGGACAGCGATTCGTGTTTGGCAGCGGGTGTCAATACGGTGGGATATGCGGCAGACGTTTGTCCTGTTTGAGATGGAACAGCGGTAGGCTCATGGCGATATGCCGATAACCAACAAACAACACATATGCGGCGTCAGCACAGGTTTGCCATCTTGCGATTGCTTAAGACTTGTCAGTTTTTTGCCATGGGTTGTCTCGCCAGTGGTCAACAGTGGTGTGTTGTACGATATCAGCCCACTATTCCGCCGTGTGTTGACCGACGCCGGCCGTTCGCGAAAGCCACTCCTCTATCAGTTCCGAACCGTCTCGACAGTCGCCTCCGCCTGCTGTTGCAGAAGGGTCCCGCAAGGTGGCGTACCGGGCGCTGTACGAGTTCCAGGGCCGCTCCGCCGACGAGGTCTCCTTCCAGCCGGGCGACATTGTCGTGGTGAGCGCGGCCGGCGTGTCTGGTGCGCGGCGCCTGAGCCCTGTGGCCTCCCGCTCCGGTAGCAGGCGCCTGTTCCGGCGGGTGGACGGCTGCAGATTCAAGAGCACTCGTCAAAGATATCGGTGGAAGATTGCCAGTACCCCTCACGCTGCTCTGCGAGCGGTGCTTGTGGGTCGAGTGTACATCCTATGCGGGTATTGCTTTTCGATAGCTGATGCGTTGTCGGGATTTGCGGGCCGCTGGCGACATTGGTGTATGCGATGTTCATGAATTAAGCGCGGACTTCGTGCTGTTAGTACAAAACGACAGTGCTGCCGACGTCCTGTCACCGGTATGGACGCGCGCGGTTCTGACCCAGTGTCGACTGCCGTTGCAGATTAATCTGGACGCCAACCCGGAGCCGAACTGGCTGGAGGGCGAGGTCAACGGTCACGTGGGCTGGCTGCCGGAGTCTTACGTGGAGCCGGTCGACACGGCCACGCTCAGGTCAGTCGAGGTCACGTGTGATGCGTCTGACCAGCTGGCGGGCGCCCGGCGTCTGCCGCCGGACGGGACGGGTGCTGTCCTACGTCAGACCATCGGACGGGCACCGGACGTGGCCGCCTGACGGGACGGGTGCAGTCCTACGTCAGACCAGCGGACGGGCACCGGACGTGGCCGCCTGACGGGACGGGTGCAGTCCTACGTCAGACCAGCGGACGGGCACCGGATGTGGCCGCCTGGCGGGACGGGTGCAGTCCTACGTCAGACCAGCGGACGGGCACCGGATGTGGCCGCCTGGTGGGACGGGTGCGGTCCTACGTCAGACCAGCGGACGGGCACCGGATGTGGCCGCCTGGCGGGACGGGTGCAGTCCTACGTCAGACCAGCGGACGGGCACCGGATGTGGCCGCGTGGTGGGACGGGTGCAGTCCTACGTCAGACCAGCGGACGGGCACCGGATGTGGCCGCCTGGCGGGACGGGTGCGGTCCTACGTCAGACCAGCGGACGGGCACCGGATGTGGCCGCCTGGCGGGACGGGTGCAGTCCTACGTCAGACCAGCGGACGGGCACCGGATGTGGCCGCCTGGTGGGACGGGTGCGGTCCTACGTCAGACCAGCGGACGGGCACCGGATGTGGCCGCCTGGCGGGACGGGTGCTGTCCTACGTCAGACCAGCGGACGGGCACCGGATGTGGCCGCCTGGCGGGACGGGTGCAGTCCTACGTCAGACCAGCGGACGGGCACCGGATGTGGCCGCCTGGCGGGACGGGTGCAGTCCTACGTCAGACCAGCGGACGGGCACCGGACGTGGCCGCCTGGCGGGACGGGTGCAGTCCTACGTCAGACCAGCGGACGGGCACCGGATGTGGCCGCCTGGCGGGACGGGTGCAGTCCTACGTCAGACCAGCGGACGGGCACCGGATGTGGCCGCCTGGCGGGACGGGTGCAGTCCTACGTCAGACCAGCGGACGGGCACCGGATGTGGCCGCCTGGCGGGACGGGTGCAGTCCTACGTCAGACCAGCGGACGGGCACCGGATGTGGCCGCCTGGCGGGACGGGTGCAGTCCTACGTCAGACCAGCGGACGGGCACCGGATGTGGCCGCCTGGCGGGACGGGTGCAGTCCTACGTCAGACCAGCGGACGGGCACCGGATGTGGCCGCCTGGCGGGACGGGTGCAGTCCTACGTCAGACCAGCGGACGGGCACCGGATGTGGCCGCCTGGCGGGACGGGTGGCAGTCCTACGTCAGACCAGCGGACGGGCACCGGATGTGGCCGCCTGGCGGGACGGGTGCGGTCCTACGTCAGACCAGCGGACGGGCACCGGATGTGGCCGCCTGGCGGGACGGGTGCAGTCCTACGTCAGACCAGCGGACGGGCACCGGATGTGGCCGCCTGGCGGGACGGGTGCAGTCCTACGTCAGACCAGCGGACGGGCACCGGATGTGGCCGCCTGGCGGGACGGGTGGCAGTCCTACGTCAGACCAGCGGACGGGCACCGGATGTGGCCGCCTGGCGGGACGGGTGCAGTCCTACGTCAGACCAGCGGACGGGCACCGGATGTGGCCGCCTGGCGGGACGGGTGCAGTCCTACCCGCCCCAGGAGGCCGACGCCCCGGTGGGCGTGAGGCACAGCACGCCATGCCGTTACGTACGCTGCGGTGAAGGCTACACCGAGGCGGCTGCCGGCCGCATCACCACGTAGTCTGTCCAGGAGGTGTGGGAGGAGCTCGAGTGTGGCTGGAGCGTCGAGCCTTCAGCTCGACGCGCCAGCCACTGACGCGGCGTGCGAGCGGCGCGGCACTGTCGGCTGCGCAGCCTGGCGCCGGCCGCGCGCCAGCCGGTGGGCCGGCCCCGTCCGCGGCGTGACGGGCTCGCCGTCGGTGTCGGTGACGGTCTGCTCTGTGTTTGCAGCTCGTCGGAGGGCGCGGCGCGGGCCTTCAACGGCGAGAACGCTCCGGCCCAGGTGAGACGGGTGAACTCACCCGCCGTGTGTGGGGGGTGGTGGTTTCGTCCCTCTGGCGAAGGTGAGGGGGCCGACTCGCGCTGGGGCGGGGCCGCCGCTAGTGTTGTCCCCGGTCCCGGCACCTGGTACTGCGGGCTTTCCGTTTGTCCTGCGTTGGCGTGTGTGTGTGTGCGCGTGTGTGGGTGGTGTAGGCATTTCCGGCCACTTAACGGACGGCCGAGCGTTTGTTGGACAACACGGGGTCCGTTGTTACTGTTGAGCACCAACATCCTGCACGAAGTCCTTTTGTTGGTTTGTCTCCGTTTGCCTTGTAAATACGCACCTTTGCGCTACCTCGAACATGGTACTGACGATACCCCGCGCACTTCCCGGCGGCCTAACCTTGTGTGTTGCCGCCGGTGGCGAACGCTGAGACTGCCGCTTCTGGCAGCAACTCGGAGGCGTTGTTTCACCTTAATGTGGCCGAAATTTGTGCTGTGATATTGCCTACGTAGATTGGCTACACCAAATTGTGGCTTGGATCGGGCACGTTGGTAAGCGCCGTCGTGCTGCGCATAAACGCGAAGACAACTTGAGCGTCGTAGGTTTTATATAACTGCACTCAAATCATTTTCACAACTGCCCACTTGTTGTGGGCGCTTCGCGTCTTTTAATAGCTCCAACTTGCCCGTTAATAAGTCCCACATGGAGGTGAGATATTGCCGCCCGCCGCTCTCACCGCTGCCCACCAATGACCGGCTTGGGATTCACGGCGCTTGCTACTGGCGCGCCGGTGCGCGCCTGTGTGTGCACGCGTTTGTGTGCGGGCCTGGTTGGCGGCTGACGCGGCACGCGTGCCCCCGTCCTCAGCCAGAAGAGCCGGGCCAGCCGGCAGAGCCGCCGGCGCCGCCCGCCTCAGACGCGGAACAGGTACAGCCGTCTGAACCAGCTGGTGTCAGCATGCTTCTCGCCGTAACGCTGATGTGGGAGAGGGGGGGGGGGAAGGGAGGGGGACAAAGCTGAAATCCTATACAACATATGAAATGAATGGCTTGCAGTCAGTAGTGTCAATATAGCGTGAAGTCAACGCCGAGAGTGGCAGACAGATAACTCTATTCTAGCCTTCGTCCACGTGTTTGCTTGATGTCTTGTGCGAGGTCGGTGTCGGTGACGGCGGCAGCGTCTGACAGCTGTCGTATTCGTTCGCAGGCTCCGGCGACCGGGCCGCAGCCAGCTTCCGGGGCCAGTACGTACCCTCTGCTCAGGAAAGACGCTGTCCTTGGCGTAACCACTTGTGACACCCGCGTGGCGTCTGTCACGCCCACCAATCGCCTTTCGAACGTAGACTCGCACAGCTGTTGGTTCCGGAGTGCACTGCGACAGCTCTTCGATGCAGCTCCAAACTGGCGTGCCGCGGCTCCGGACTGCTGGCGGAGCCGACGCACCGGGCGCGGCGCGTCTGTGCGCCCTCCCGGCGCGTCCTCTCCGTGACCCGTCCCCCGCCCGCCCGCAGGCCGCCACGTGGCGCTGTACACCTACGAGTCGACCGAGCCGGGCGACCTGCTCTTCCAGCAGGGCGACGTGATCCATGTCACCGAGAAGCATGGCGAGTGGTGGACGGGCACCCTCAACGGCGTCACCGGCATCTTCCCCTCCAACTACGTGCAGCAGATCGAGGTGGGTCGGCGGCGGGCCGACGCCGGGCGGGCCGGGCTCGCGCCGGGGCCACTGGGCGCCAGTGGGGCTGCGGCACGCGGGTGACGTCCGCACGGTACCGGCCGGCCCCGGGCCGCGGTGTGCCGCTAACCCGGTGTTCACTGCACGCCGACAGACTGACCCGGGCGCGCGCACACACGAACGGCATCCGCCGACGCCGGCGCGGTTTCTGCAGCCACCCGCACCAGTCTCATTTCGTTCGTCACTTTGTCTCGACGGACGTTTTTGCCCGTGCTGCGTGCATGTTACGGTCTGTTCACACGTGCGTTTTTTGCGTGTCCGACGCTTCCGTCGTACATCTGCCGGCGCCGTACTTTTGATAAATGCGTTATACTGTTGGGCAGCTGTCGCCACTGCACATAAGACGTGCTTTTGTCTCCCATCTTTCGTCTAGTCACGCTGAGCGTTCTTTTCGAGCAGGGGAGCTCGGAAATTTGAATTGCATGTTCAAAGCCTAGTACGCAATCTATGGCAATCATATTTCTGGACGATTGGTGGCAGCTTATGGGGTGCCACCTTCTTTTATTCCTGTACGTTGACCCGATGGTTTAGGCGAACATTTGGAACTAGCATGTTACTTACCTTGCGACGAGAAGGCCGTCTTCTATTCCAGTTTAAACTGAATTGCGACGAGAAGCCCGTCTTGGATTGCAGCTTATGTACCACAGAACACGCGGGCATGTACCACGCGTCACACGTTTTCTCATGACGTCACGTATTTTCACGCGTTCGACGCGCGTCCCGAAAAGCAGCCCGTGTGAACAGACCATTCGGGTGGCTGCGGAAACAGTGGCCCGGTCACACTGCGCCTGTGGCGCCCGCCCCTAGCTAACACGCAGCTTGCTTGGTCCGCCCCGCTGCCTGGGACCAGACGTCCTCCACAGCCGCAGCCTCCAGCGCCGGCCCTGCCGCCGCCGCCGCCGCCGCCGCCGCCGCCTCCGTCGCCGTCGCCCAGGTAGGTGTCGTCGCGCGCGCGCACAGGGCCGACCACGGGCGTGGGAGGCCGCGGGCGTGACACTAACGTGCCGGCCGGCCGGTGGTCACAGGAGGCGGAGGCGGAGCCGTCGCCGCAGCCGCAGCCGTCGCCGCTCATCATGGAGCAGCGCGGGCAGGCCGACCAGGTGTGTGGCAGAGCGAGACGGAGCCGAGGGTGGTGGTGTGACTGGTGCTCTGGTGGTGGGGACGTCTGCACCGCGGCCGGTGCCGGGGCCGCGGGTGGTGGTGTCACTGGTGCTCTGGTGGTGGGGACGTCTGCACCGCGGCCGGTGCCGGGGCCGCGGGTGGTGGTGTCACTGGTGCTCTGGTGGTGGGCACGTCTGCACCGCGGCCGGTGCCGGGGCCGCGGGTGGTGGTGTCGCTGGTGCTCTGGTGGTGGGGACGTCTGCACCGCGGCCGGTGCCGGGGCCGCGGGTGGTGGTGTCGCTGGTGCTCTGGTGGTGGGGACGTCTGCACCGCGGCCGGTGCCGGGGCCGCGGGTGGTGGTGTCACTGGTGCTCTGGTGGTGGGCACGTCTGCACCGCGGCCGGTGCGGCGGCGTCGCGATCCTGTCCCTGTTGACTCGCTGTGCGGGCTGCTTGGAGGGCGTGCGTAGCTCCCAGGTGTTCGTGCCGTCTCATGGAGTCTGTGTACTTCGGTGTCGTCGTCTGCCCGGCGGTGTTTGGCTGGATGTTTATCGGATGTTTCTCGGGCAGATCTTGCCGTTGGGCAGATGTGTCCCCATGTTTTCGAGACCAGCGTCATGACGTAAAGGTTGAGAACGAACAGGCAGCCATTTAAAGCACGGCAGTTGTCACGAACGCTGCGCCAATTCCTTGGTACATGTCTTTTTTGAACGCACGGCGGCGTGGAAACGCTCGCCGTCAATCAATGCTGCTGCAACCGTTTCTAGGTTCAGAACGTAGGGCCTAACCTACTTCCTGTGCCAGAGCGGAGAGACAAGGAAAGTACTGACGGCTTGCCGCGGGCATGTCTTTTCCGCGGCGGCCTCGGGCTCTGTGTCCCTAGTCTCGGTGTCCCATCGCGTGTCACCACCGCCTTCTCAGCTCTGTGCGGCGACTCTGCTTTGTTGGCTAGAGCTGCGTCATGCCTCTCTTCTCGGCTCCTGTGCCGGGCGGTTACGTTGTCCGTGTACACCGGTATCAGCGGGCGGCTTGTGCTGTGAACATTGTACCGCTTGTATTGTGACCGGCGAACTGCTAACTGGCAAACGGGCGCCGCCGGTGTGGCCTCCTACCCTCGCTGCTGTCTTGCCTCCCCGCCCCGCCCCCCCCCCCCCCCCTCCTCCCTGGTGCCCGGTAGCCCTGGACTGACATCAGTGCCCTGTAGCATCCTGTCCCGGGTGTCCCTTGGGACTGACTGCACAACGCTGGCAGCGGCCCGTGGATCCGTGCGGCCCCGATCCCCTCAGGTCCCGTCGAGTCCCCTGCGGCCCCTTTTAGGTCCTGTCCCCACGGAATCCCCGAGAATCACTTCACCTCCCCGCCCTTCCCCTCGTCCCTCCCCTCCCCTCCCCTCCCCTCCCCTTCCTCCTCCTTCCTCCCCCTCCCTCTCTCCTCTCTCTCTCTCTCCTCTCTCTCTCTCTCTCTCTCTCTCTCTCTCCTCTCTCTCTCTCTCTCTCTCTCCTCCTCCTCCTCCTCCTCCCTCCTCCTCCTCCTCCTCCTCCTCCTCCTCCTCCTCCTCCTCCTCCTCCTCCTCCTCCTCCTCCTCCTCCTCGTCTCGGTTCCGTCTTGCCTCACCGGTCCTTAGCGAGGCATTCACGGGACGACAGAAATAGCAGTTTTCCGACGGCTGCAACCTTCCCAGCCATCTTCTTCACGCCCCCGTCCCGTGGCACGACAACGTAGACCCGACGTTGTCGGCCGCGTGGCGGCTGCTCGTCGCCCTCGCCGCCCCGCCTGCGCGCGCCCTGTGCTAGTGACCCGCCCGTCCGCGCCTGTCGGAGCGCCGTACGGAGCGTCGCTAACAGCCCGCCTGTGTCTGTCCGCCCCGTCCCGCGTCAGCCCGAGCCCAGCCGGCCTCCCAAAGCGACCGGGGTCTGCCGGGCGCCCAGCGTCAAGGTACCGTGCGGGCCTGCTGCGCCGCAGTCCCGCACCTGCAGCCGCACCCGCACCGGCACCGGCACCCGCAACCGTACCCGCACCCGTACCCGCACCCCGCTCGGCATGCAGACCGGTGCCGTTGGCGGCTGTGTAGTGTACAGTGAGCCGACGCCTGCGTTGGCGCCACCTCGGCGTGAGGCGGGGCTTGGCGGCCGGCCGCTGGCTCGGCTCGCCGCTCTGGCCGCCGCGGCGCGCGGCTGTGCGCCGATAGCTCAGTTAGGCGATGCCAGCGCCAAGCATGCACATAGAGCCCCATCTCAGGATTTGATCCCAGTATCCCATAAGCATGGAACCGGATGGGATCGTGGTGTCAACCGTAGGATCTGTGCACATGTATTCTCGCGCTATTTTGGCGTAGGCAGCGATTTTGCCGTGTTGCTTGGTTGTTTATCGTGTGTCGTGGAGAGTAGTCGATTGGTTTGAGTCCAGTGACCGGCTTGGGGAGGGTGAGTGTCGTCGTCGGCCGCTCCGTCAGCTGGGACGCGCTCCTCCGGCCTCGGCAGTCTTGCCACACAGTCGGCAACACCGGCCACCTACTTAAAGCTTATTCCGCATGGTTAAGCTACAGGGCATAGCGAGACTGAGGGGCAGGACCCCACAGCGCGCGCAGGGCCCCAGCTGCATGTGCGCTACTGTTATGTGCATGCTCATAACATAGAATGTTGCAATGCCGAGCAGATTCCAATTACACTATTGTAGTTTAAGAGACACGCAGTGTTTTAAACAGGTAGTATGTCGATTGTTAAAGTCTGAGCATTTTCGGTTGGCCCCAAATTACGACCATTGATATACGCTCAGGCTTTAACATCGCCCATTACTGGTTATTGAAAGCACTGCGTTTCTCTATCAGTGCCTTTGATATGCGTTAAATTAATCATGTTTCAACGTCGCCAGCAGTATCGCCGTTTGGCGGTGTTACGAAGCTCGAGCATCCTGATCTGTTCCTGCATGTGACGTCTGCCAACTTTCATTTGCAACTGAGCTTAATCACGGGCATTTTGTCGCTTTGTGGTTTCAGCGATTGCTTGATGGCCACAGACTTTACGTCTGTAATAGCCAGGTGTGCGTTGTAAATGCCTAATTTCTTTTTGTCGCCGCAGCACATATTCGTGCTATCCGTATTCTTTTCATTGGTGCTCCATTTCATGATCGTTCTAACCCACGCAGTGCGTGACATAGAAATATTTCATGTACCTCGACAAGTTTCCATCCAGGGCATGTATATATATATATATATATATATATATATATATATATATATATATACCTTGGGTATGGGGCTGGATAACTTTACTCATGTCACATTAATGTCCACCACAAACGGTTGCGTTTAGGTCATCATGCATTCACCATACATTGATGATGCCTGCTCGCACTGTGCCGCTGCCCCGGCCATGCCCCTCTGTCAGAGACCGGACGTGTCCCGAGTCCTGTCGTTACGTGGCGCATCACTCCACCCACGTCTCCAGTTCCTCCGCGCCGTCGCTCCGTCCGTCCCGCTCCACCTGCCGCGCGCACCATCCGCGTCCAGCGCGTCACGAGCACGGTCACAGCCGGCCCGCGCCGGGCGGCGCGGCCCGAGCCCCGGCGGCCGCGGCGCCAGCTGACCGGGCCCGCCGACCTGCCACAGAAGCGGAAGGGCGAGGTGGCCGTGGCGATCGCGCCCTACGAGGCCACCAGCTCCGAGCAGCTGACGCTCGGCCGCGGCCAGCTGGTCATGGTGCGCAAGAAGTCGGAGACGGGCTGGTGGGAGGGTGAGATCCAGGTGAGGCCCCCGGGTGTTGGGGGCGGCCGACGGTAATCGGGCCGTGCTGGTGGAAGGGCGAGATCCAGTTGAGGCCCCGGGGTGTTGGGACGGCCGACGGTAATCGGGCCGTGCTGGTGGGAGGGCGAGATCCAGGTGAGGCCCCGGGGTGTTGGGACGGCCGACGGTAATCGGGCTGGACCGGTGCCATCCAAGCCAGCTAGCATCTGGGAGCAAGTGCTGACAGTCAAGTGACGTTGCAGTCAACTTTGCGGGTGGTTCTATGCTTCATGTGTAAAAGCTTGTGCTGCACACCTCATCTCACTAGGTAACTCCCATGCTTCTCAATCCGTGTTTGACCCTTCTGGTCCGTTACTGACTTCTCCAGTGAGGAACTCGCTTGTCCATGGAAGAAATGTTCTGGCCCCTTACTCCCAAATCAGTTTTGTTCTCCCAATCCAGTGCTGACCTCACTGGGTTGTTACTACCTCTTCCCCTTTCCCTCCCCCCCCCCCTCCGCACGCACTACGTTTCATTATTCTCACGGGCGTGTGTTTCAGAAACTAGAGGGGCTTAGGCCTGAAGAAGGGCAGGATTGTGGACAGGATCGAAAGGTCTTCAGGATAGCTATTTCAGTTCAAAACCCCGTATAAATGTGAAAACACTCCCTTCAACCATTCCAGTCTACGGCAGGCTCCGCAGTGCATAGCCTCCGTACTTCAATGGTGCCCTGACCCGTCCGGTGCCGACCCGGCGGCCCGGCGCTGACCCGTCCGGTGCCGACCCGGCGGCCCGACGCTGACCCGTCCGGTGCCGACCCGGCGGCCCGACGCTGACCCGTCCGGTGCCGACCCGGCGGCCCGACGCTGACCCGTCCGGTGCCGACCCAGTGACCCGACGCTGACCCGTCCGGTGCCGACCCGGCGGCCCGGCGCTAACCCGTCCGGTGCCGACCCGGCGGCCCGACGCTGACCCGTCCGGTGCCGACCCGGCGGCCCGGCGCTGACCCGTCCGCCTGCTCCTCAGATGCGCGGCAAGCAGCGCCAGGTGGGCTGGTTCCCGGCGTCCTTCGTTAAGCTGAAGACGTCGCGCCGCATGTCGATCCCGGACGAGACGGAGCCACCGATGCCGGACGCTCAGTGTCCGGGAGACGCGCCGGCGCCCGACCCCGGCGCGCCCAAAGGTGCCGCGCGCCGGACCGGAGCCACGCAGGGGGGGGGGGGGGGGAGGCAGACGGAGCCACCGATGCCCGACGATCAGTGTCCGGGAGACGCGCCGGCGCCCCACCCCGGCGCGCCCAAAGGTGCCGCGCACCGACCGGGGTCACGCGGGCGAGGGAGGGCGAGGGAGGCAGACGGCGGCGTGATGCAGCTGCCTGAAGCGACGTAGGCACGGGGTTTGCTGCCCGGAGTGGCAGCGTGTACTGCGGTTTTTCTGGAGGTCGCGCTGGCTTTTTGTGGCTTGTTTTGGAAGCGATAGACTCCAGTTTTTTAAACCGTTTTTGCAGTCGTCGGGGTGCACTTGTATTTTTTGTCGCGTTTGTGAAAGCCGTTTGTTGCCAAGTAGTTATCAGCCGTTTAATGTTTTGTTTGATGGGGTGTTGGTGTGACCCTCATGGCGGTATTTATGAGGTTCATTCGCCGCGTAAGCAGGCGTTTTGAAGGCGGCGTGACGTTTCAGAGCTGGTGGTGGCCCAGTTCCCGTACGCGGCGCAGAACGACGACGAGCTCACGTTCCAGGCCGACGACGTTATCTCCGTCGTCAACAAGGTGAAGCAGAACAGCCGGAACAGCGCGCCGCGAGGGAGACCGAAAGCGAGACCACGGCGGTCGGTCGAACTGTGCCGTGAATCGCATCTGGCTTTCGCGTGTGCCATTTGCGATGAAGCCGCGGCATAACCGAGGGGCGCGGGACTGTGGTGTGTCGTCGCTCGTGGTATCCCCCGGACCGGGGACGGGTGGCGGCTCGTAACCCGACGGTCCCGCCCCCTGCCTCCAGGACGACACGGCCTGGTGGAAGGGCGAGCTGAACGGCATCGTCGGCCTCTTCCCTTCCAACTACGTGGCGCCCAAGACGGCCCAATGTGAGTACGCGAACGGCTGAGTACTCCCGGCACTGGCGCGGTGCAGTAGTGGGCTGCGGACTGTAGCGGGAGAGGCCTCTGGCTTTTGGGCGGTTGTGTCGGTGTATGGGGCGATTTTTTTCGTTGACCTACCGACGACGAATGACTGGCCAGCACGCAATTTGTTGCACACCCCCTGCGATCCTGGCAGAATCCTCCCAGATCCCCGTCCTTGGTGTTTTGTGTTAGTGGCACGGCTGTTGTCATCTGTGGTAAACCGTCGGCTCGGCCTGAGACAGACGTCCGTCGTTCAGACATGCTTCGTGACCCTTGGACCGTTCTGTCAGTGACAGCCGTCGGCGCCGGAGGGGTTCGCTCGCACCCTCTGGTCCAGTGTGGTTTGCTGTGTGGATGAATGCGCATGCGCACCGTAGCTCAGCCTCTGTGCCATGTGGACACGTGCACTCGCTGAGAGTCGCTGGACATGTAGCGGACAAACGCTCGCCGACGGCAGACACGGTGACGAGGGCGTTCCACAGTCCGCATGCAGCAACCGTGGCCGTTCCGAGTCCCGCTCTAACCAGGCTTCTAGCTTAGCTATCAACAATGCCACAATGCCTGCACGGCAGCAGTGGGCTTCATCTATTGACTTGACGTGCCATTTCATGTTTGCGGAGTATGACGGTAAATCATTGCTGAGATCCGGCCTGTCTGCACAAGTCATCTCGAAGTAACTATCTTGGAGCCCCCCCCCCCCCCCCTTGCGCTCCGCCGGCCGCGCCGCGGCGCCCGTGGAACGCCCTCTGACGCTGGACTCTGTTCCGCAGGACTGACTGGTTAGACGCTGACTGTTGGCGGCGCGCGGCCGCCGCGCCGTCGCGCCGCCTCGACCTCTGTCGACCCCGGCCGCCGCGGTCGCCGTCTCGCCCTCACGCGCTCTCTCCTCTCTCTCGCGCCTGTGCGTCTGTCGGTGTCGTCTCGTCTGTGTCGGCTCGTGGCTGTCCGTCAGAGTCGCGGCCCGTTCCGGCGCCAGCCGCGGGCGCGCGCTCCCTCTCCCGCCGTCTGTCTGTAGCGTAGCGCTCTCACCTGCGGCGGCAGCTCCGCCGGCCGGCGCCCACTCGGCGCTCGGCCCGCCGGCGGCTTTGTTGTGACGGTTTTACGGTTGGTTGACGCGTTTTGCTTGGTTGGGCCGCCGCGCTGCGCCCGCTCCGCTCCGACACGAGATCTGAGTTGCGCTGTGGCCGTCGCCGCTCCGGCGGTGGTGATGCGAGGGAGCGGGCGACTGGATGCCAGGCTCAGTCTGTTGTTGGATTACGCTTAAACAGAGGCCGCGTTTATCCGTCTTTTGTTCGGTAGAGTGCTGCTGGTAGAGGCGAGGGCGGTCGTCAGAGGCCGTCGTATTATTCCATTTGTGTACCTTTGATGTTGTTTGAGTCAAGATAGTCGCCCGTGGAGTGGATGCGTAGCGAGTCGTGGTGATGTAGGTTTATATCACTGTGCGTGGTTCTGGTTGTGGAGGTTCGGGTAGGCGCGCGGAACGTGGTATGTGCCATGGGTAGCGTTGGATTCAGACAAGGTTATTGGCTATTCTGTTTGAATGAACAGCGTGCGAAGTGACATGTCATGAGCCAGTTACTTGGTTTCCCAGTTATATACTGCCCTGTTCCTAAGGCAGAAATCGGTGGTGCATATTGGTTACATATGGCGACGAGCTGACCCCGCGGCGGTTCGTTCACTGTTTATGGCGCTGTAAGCACCGTGGGATTTTCATAGGCCGCCTATTATCCAGATTATGATGATGGGAAGCTGACGTGTCTCACTATACCGTTGCGTCTCCTGACGGCCTGGTCATACAACTGTTTAATCTCCTGATAATACCCGGTTCGTTACGTGACTATATGGTCTTAGACTCGCTGTATATCCGGATTAGCCGCGGCGTGATTCCTCACGCTCGGTCATCGGGCCTCCTGCATTTCCTTAGCACCTCTGGGGTATCGGCTGATTCTAGGTGATCAGAAGCGTTGAACATTCTGCACCCCTTGAGGGTACCCTGCTCTGTCGGCTCGTCCTTCCGCAATGCGATCCTCACTGAGCTGGTTGGGCGGCTCTTAATGGCGCTTAGTTGGGTTACTTGCTGGTTTCCTACCGCAATCAGTCGGGGCACACGGTTAGTCATGTCTTCGCCACACGCCGCTGTACGCTTGGAGGACGCTGCCAGCCGCGCAGCCTGCTCTGCTGCACACCGTAGACCCGTCGTGGCACTCTCTACGCATAATACCACTCGCTCTGTCGTGGAACACGCTGTTCGTACGAGTGTGCCAGTAGCCTCGATGGTGCGTGGCTCCGCGGATTAGTCGGGTGATACGATTTCCACGTTATCCTAGTGTTATTTATTCGGTGTGGGGCGCGGGTAGCGGTGCTGGCGCAGCTGGCCGTCCTGTGACCTCGCCACGGCCTCTTCCACTGCTCGCCTGTCGCGGCGTCGCTGCCTGCTGCCCCCGTATTATGTGTCGGTGTAATACACGGTAATGCACTCGGCGGTGTGTGTCGTCTCCCGCCGGTGGTGATAAGGCCACTGGGTTCTTAGGAGATCGCTGGACGGCAAGTGGGCGTTAGGCCCTGGGGCGGCGACGTCAGCTGTCGACAACGGCCAATAACGCTGCGTGAAGACAGCGTTTACACAGGACGTGGAGCCGTTTTCAGTGGTTGGGATTTAGCTCAGCACGGGCAAGGGCGAGTCTGTTGGGGTTCCTACAGACTTAGGTGCCAGCTGTATCAACCCGGTCGCCTTTTAGCCCGCGTTGACTGGCGCGTTCTGGTGGGTTTGTTCGCGGCTGCGACGCAACGTGCCCGCCGCGCGCCCGTC
This sequence comes from Pollicipes pollicipes, assembly GCF_011947565.3. Lineage (NCBI taxonomy): Eukaryota > Metazoa > Arthropoda > Thecostraca > Pollicipedomorpha > Pollicipedidae > Pollicipes > Pollicipes pollicipes. The sequence continues at coordinate 4,230,712 of NW_023596746.1, forward strand.
CAGTGTCACCGTGCCGCCACTCAGGCCCGCCTGTTCACTGATGCCGGGAGTCGTCTGGGCGTTTGTCTACTCCCAACCGACCCCCGCAGCCGGGGGCGCCGCCCTGGCCGAACGGCGGCGACTCTGCTGCACCGCCACGGCGGTCCGCACGGATCGTGGGCACGCTCGCAAGCTCGTCGTGTCCCCATGCCGACGACCGGATCCCTCCGGCGTAGAGGCTGCGCTAGTGGTTAGTTATACTGTGGGCTGGCTGCGCGCGTGGCCACGGCCCACGCGCCACTCGGTCTCATGACGTGGTCTCACAGCGCTACCACGCGTGTAAGCCCCCTGGCACGTGCATTGATGCATGGTGGATGGTGCTGGGCGCTGCCGGTCCCCACGAAGCCCTGTACGTGCCTTGTGTCGTGAGGACGGCTGCTTGGGTTCAAATGGGGAACCCACACGCCCCGGTGCCGCTGCCCAGTCTGACCCACACCCACCTCTGGCCACTGCGCCGGCCCAGCGCCGCCGCTGGTGGGGTGGCCCAGCTGACCACCGGCGCGCCGCCGCTCTCCAGACGAGGCCGACTCGCCGCCGGGCTGGTCCGAGCACGGCGGCAGCCCGGCGGAGGAGGAGGCGCCGCGCTCGCCGCACGAGCCGCCGCCGAGCGAGGAGGAGCGCCAGCGCCAGGAGGCCATCGCCGAGCTGATCGACAGCGAGCAGAGCTACCTGACCAGCATGTCGCTCGTCACAGAGGTCAGTCTCGGCGGCCGGCTGTGTGCCGCACTGTGACCTTCCCAGCGGCCCGCGACCGCCGCCGTTTGTGGAGCCGGGCAGTCAAACTGTGACGAACCTCGCCGTAACGACGTGTAAAGTTCTCGCCTGGCAACATCCGATGTGAATGTCCGCTTATCTCAGGAGCGCAAAGTGGCACTTCATTCGGACGCTGACAGCTGTGGTGGGGCCTTCAGACGGGTTCCCAATTTGTAAACAAGGTACACTGAAGACGACGTCGCTGGTATTCTCGTCAGCACTGGATTCGAATGTTATCGAGATTTGCGACTGGCGGGCTGCTGTGAACTGTCAGATGGCCCAGCGGGGTCTCCTCTACCGCAGGTGTTCCGGTGCCCCCTGGTGTCGTCCGTCCCTGACTGTGCCCTCTCCCTCTGCCGCAGGTGTTCCGGTGCCCCCTGGTGTCGTCCGTCCCTGACCGTGCCCTCTCCCTCTGCCGCAGGTGTTCCGGCGCCCCCTGGTGTCGGAAGGCGTGCTGACGCGGGAGGAGGCGCGCGTGCTGTTCGTCAACTGGCCTGACCTGGTCAAGGCGAGCCGTAAGCTGATGGTGGCCTTCCGCGTGCGTCGGAAGATGTCGGCCGGCGGCGTCATCCACCTGATCGGTGACATCCTGTGCGAGAACGTGAGTCGGTGCCGGGAGCACCGCCGAGACGGCCGACGCGATACAGACGCGGGACGTCTGGACGTGGGGCGCTGTCTGGTGGAACAGGAACATGAAACGGCTGGAGCTTCCGTGGATTCTATGGGGCTTTTGGCGAACGGTTGACGGAACTGTGGATTGGTGGGACTTTGGGTTGGCTTTCCATTCAAGCTGCTCGCACTTGGATTGACATTTTTCCTGGTCTAGCTCTGTCTTTCTCTGCCTCCGGTTCTGAGTGAGTTTTACAGGACCTGAATTTATAGCCAAAGTGTTTCCTTCATGGTCATACCGCGTTTACGTCGTTTGCGACGCCTCAATACTGCACATGACTTGCTGGTCTCCATCCGATGCAGATTCAGACTATAGAACGTTAACGCGCCACCTATCGCGCCGCCTCCAGACTGCAGAACGTTAATGTGCCTCCTCGTTTCTTGCAGCTGCCGAACATGACGTCCTACATGCGGTTCTGCAGCTGCCAGCTGCGCGCCGCCACGCTGCTGCAGCGCAAAGTGCAATACCCGCGTTTTGACGAGGCCGTGCGCCGCTGCCAGAGCGACCCGCGGGCCGCCGGTATGCCGCTGAGCAGCTTCCTGCTCAAGCCCACCCAGCGCGTCACCAAGTACCCCCTGCTGCTGAAACAGGTCAGTGATCGGACCCACCCAATGCGTCACCAGGTACCCCCTGCTGCTAAAACAGGTCAGTGATCGGACCCACCCAATGCGTCACCAAGTACCCTCGTGCTGCTGAAACAGGTCTGATCGGACCCACCCAGCGCGTCATCACGTACCCCCGCTGAAACAGGTCAGTGGTCAGACCTGGCCAGCGCGCCACCGAGTACCCCCTGCTGCGAAACATGTCAGTGATCAGACCCACCCAGTGCTTTACCAGGTACCCCCTGCTGCTAAAACAGGTCAGTGATCGACCCACCCAGCGCGTCACCAAGTGCCCCCTGCTGCTGGAACAGGTCAGTGATCAGACCCACCCAGTGCCTCCTGCTGATCTGAAACATGTCAAAGGTCAGACCCACCCAGCGCGTCACCAAGTACCCCCTGCTGAGCTGAAACAGGTCAGTGATCGGACGCACCTAGTGCTTCACCAGATACCCCCAGCTCGATCTCCGCTGTCGCGAGGGCTACCACGAGCACCGTTGAGTACCACGGCCGGCAGCGGTGCACCCTCTGGCACGTGTCTCTGTGTTCTGTCGCGGCGCGCCTGCCCTGTGCTGACCACGTGTCATTCGCCAGATTCTCAAGTACACCGGCGCCGGCCACCCGGACCGAGCGAACCTGGAGGAGGCGCTGGTCCGGGCCGAGGAGCTGTGCAGAGAGGTGAGACGGCGCGCGCACCGGCCGGCCGCCGGTCACGTGACCGTTTGGGGACTCGAACCGGGCCTAAAAAGGTCTCAGCGCAGCACTGCTGGCTTGTGCACGGTGTCCCTCAATGAGCGCCGGGTGGCACTTAATGAGTGGTGCTCTTGATCGTCGCCATGTCATCGTGGTAGTGCCGTCTTCGATGCACCCAGACGTGTCGTGGTGCTCTGGCCCAGGATGCTGCCGTCTTACCGGAGCAGTGTCACCATGTGTCGCTCGGACATGGAACCGCCAGACGCGACGTGCCGCGCCGTGCTGTGCCGTGTCGTGCCGTGCCGTGCCGTGGATCGACGCTCTCCGCCGCGCGGTCAGGTGAACGAGGGCGTTCGGGAGCAGCAGAACTCGGACCGCCTCGAGTGGATGCAGGAGCACATCGACTGCTCCGACATCCCCGAGCGCATCGTCTTCAACTCCATGACCAACTCGGCCGGGCCGCGCCGGCTCATCCACTTCGGCCTGCTGAAGAAGGTCCGTTGTCGCCGCAGCTGGCCGACCCGGCGCTGGGAGGCTGTGGCACGGCTGGACGAGCGTCGGTGATGCCAGGCTTTTTGTTCGTTCTTGTCCCCGCGGCGCATTTGACACCTTTTGTCCATGGTGGTAACTTATCTTGTTGACATGGCTCGTATAACAAGTATCTTCCCTCTTACCTCCGCGAAATATTTCAGTGTTGAATGTTGGATGGTGATGCAGGAACAGGACTGCCAAACTTACATCGATGGCAGTTGCGTTGTTAGTGGCTGCTGTTGCAACTCGTGGCGTGATGTAAGGATCCAGCTGTAGCGCGCGAGGCCGTGTTTCAGACTAAGAGTGGGAGAGAGGTGGTAGCTTTTCTCTTCAACGACTTCGTGATGCTGACCACGCCCGGAAAGCCGCTGGGCAATGTGAGTCAGCTGGAGTTCGACAGGAATCTCTCCAACCTCAAGTTCAAATTGTACAAAAAGGTGAGAAAATGAGTTATTCGGGTTTGTACCGAGGTTGAGCCTGACCTTTTTGTTTTCTCGTCGAAATTTTTCTCCTTCACCGGATGCAGAGACTCCCTATCCACCCGCCTTCTAAAAAACTAATATTGTTGGGGCTAACGATAACAGACGGACGTTTTGTCAAGGGCTGCACGGGATGGGTCTTTTAGCATTGTTTTTTTTTCTTTAGTTTTTATGGGAGGAAATGCCATGAGCGAGGATGCGCTTTTTTGGCGTTAACGAGCGCCTCCTTGGGATTGGCCATTATTTTGCCTGCCTTTACGGTGGTGGCGGTTGGGGGGGGGGAGGGGGCGGGGGGAGAGGCAGCGTGGATTAAGCTCAAAACCGTATCTTACATTTTTGTCCCAATATTTCGGTACGTTGGCAATGGTTGATAATCTCTTGGCGACTTTCAACTTCGCGTGGCACTGCGCGATACGGATATGTCGGAAATGATAAACATTGGTTCTGTCCCTAACTTAGCAGCTTACACTGTTTCCATCAAACCACGACCCGCCCGGGCTTACACCTCCCAGAGCTGTGACAGCAGACCCTGGATGTCTGCCAGCGGCGGCGTCCGACTTCACGCGGCCCTGACCGGCAGCCACTGTTCCTGGGCGAGTTGGAGGTGTCGCCGCCGGAGGACGACTCGGACGCGCTGGTGCTGACCTGTTCCGGTCACGTGATCTCGCTGACCGCAAGCAATCGTGTGGCGCGCGACCTCTGGCTGAAGCAGCTGCTGGCCGCCCAGGACACGTTCAAGAGCCGGGAGCAGTGCGAGCTGCAGCGGCAGCACTCTCGTGAGTGACGCCGCCGTCGCCGACGCTCGCGCGCGCCGGACGGGACACGGGAGGGGAGGGAGCGTGGCGGGTGGGCGCACCTCGCAGACACGTGCGTGGCGTGATGCATGTTTGCGGGCGGTGCGCGGGCTGGGGTTGAGTTGCACGATTGAGGGTGGGTGGGGTGTGTTGCTGGCTCGGGAGGCTAAAATAGTCATTGCTCTGAATGGAACTATCAGATCGGCGAAACTGTTCAAATATTCCTGTCATAACCGAAGCTTCCCAAATATTTTTGAACTGTCTCAATGAATCGACACGTCTCAGTGCCGAGGCTTGCATTGGGAGACATGACGTTTGTTATGGTAATATCACAGTCTAGCTGACGTGCTCCGACAATTGTATTCTTGAGTATCTACCCCACATTTATCTGCACCGACGCCTGAGACACCGACATAGCCTCCGGTCTGGTCTACCACCTCACCGCCGCCTGGCGCGTGTCCGGCGTGTGTGGTGCGTGCCGCTAACCGGGCCTGGGACGCAGGGGAGGCCAAGTTTGCCGCGTGCGGCCGCCTCCTGGTGTTCATCATGTCGGCCAATCGGCTAGTGTCTGCCGGGCCAGACGGTAAGCACGTGTGCACCCCGCTGCATGCTGACTGCCTGCTCTGCCCCTAGTCTATAGGCGGCCGCGGGGGCACTTGCTAGTCACTGTGTATCGCGCCACGCACCTGGAAGCACGCGACCGAAACGGTAAATATGACTAATGCCTTTCCACGCATGCCGCACCACTAATGCTCGTCCTGATGTCCCGATGCCTTGCCGCGAGTTGGTCCGAGCTGAGTCGAAAGTTTTGCTGTGACGGCTAAAACGTCCATTACATTTTTCGTGCTGTGGAATTTCAAGTGTTCCCTGAAGGAAATTGCCATATTTCAGGGATATGTCATCCGTTAGCATAAATGCCCACCTCTTGACATGTTTCAAACGGTTTTGCTATGTTGAAGGAAGAAATTTGCTAGGAATGGTAATGGCTACATGACATTGATTGAAATGATGTCGACTAGTTCCTGGAGAATGTTAAGTTTCTATGAACATTCAACCAGTTAGCCCCGCTTGATAATGGTCGGAGACAAAAAGCTTGTTCGATGTTCGTGCCGTTCATGATTTTGATAGCGAAACAGAATCTGTGACGTGTTAAGGATCAATCTTTACCTTACAACTAGCAGCCCCGTTCAGTCCTTTGAAACGGGAGATGTAACTTGAAACTACCTGAGAAATTCGTGCATGGTTCCGTGAAACGTTCCAATGTTGCGAGCCGCTTTATTGCTGCTTGCCGTTTGACACGGTCGGGTCAAAAGCTAGGCCGTGTGCTTCCATTCATGGTTTGTATACTTGGTCACATCGGAATACCGGAGTCCTGGGGCAAGGTTCCTTGATCCCTTTTGTTCCTTTGGTTTGGCATGAGCTGTGCTGTGCTGTCACGGTGGGGGGGTTTTATGGGTGTTTCTGTCCGGGAAATGGTTAAAACGATATCCTTCCGCAGCATCTGTACCAATGCTGGATACAAGCACGTTAACAGGGGATCCGATAATTTAGATTACGCGTTATGCTCGGAGACGTTTTATGACACTTTTCGTGAGCCAACTTCAACCTTGCTGCATGAATGCAAGGACGCATGGAACTGCGAAGGGATCGATGTCGTTGAATTGGAAACATTTGGAAATGGACGATGAACAAAAATGCAAATGCATGCGTTCATCATGCTCATTTTCCACCGGGCCTTTCTTGCATCGAACGAAAGAATATCCGTTCGATCGCTTCATGTGCCAATGTTTGCCTGACCGAATCATACCGTATCGCGGCGACACTGCGTCGGTGGATGTCGCACTGAGATGTGCAGAACACTGTGACTGTGGGACATGTTTAAGCGCTCACAAAGCGTCCATCTGAGCCGAGTGCGGGAGATCCCTTGATGTACAAGACCGTTGCGGAACAACCCGTCCGTCGACCACCCTCTGGAGCTGACTGGGCGGGGCGCGTTCCGTCTGTAAGCCAGCAGCGAGACGCACGGTCGCCCGCGCCAGGGGGCGCTCCGAGCCGTGCCTCACCCCTCTCCCTCTCGCGGCCAGGCAAGAGCGACCCGTACTGCGAGCTGACCATGGGCAGCCAGGTGCAGCGCACGCCAGTCATCGAGAGCACGCTCAACCCGCGCTGGAACCACAGCATGCAGTTCCTGGTCAAGGACATCCGCGACGACGTGCTCTGCATCTCGGTGTTCGACCGGGACCATTTCTCGCCCAACGGTGAGAGGGGGACGCTGGTGGCTGTCTGCGAGGTGGTGTGTGGGAGGGATCGCGTCGTAAAGCGCAGTCAGGCTTCTCGCACCCCGGCCAACCGGCTGTGTTCACTTCAGCAATGCAGCTTGCGAATGAAAGTCTGGGCAATCATCTTCCATTAGAATGAAGGACGGGGGAGTGGGGCCCGTGGTCCATCGCTTGAAAATGTTGCTGTCGTAGAAGTGAGGAACATGTGGGTAGTGAGTGCGTTATTCGCTCGCCGTTTTAGTGCCATTGGGCCGCCGGCGGCCGCGGGTGGCCGCGGGTTTGCTGATCCTGTTCCCAGCACACCTGCCACCAAACCACCGACCCCGCGACCCATCCGTGACCCGTGGGTGTGGCGCACCGCTGACCGGTGGCGGCTTGCGGCAGAGTTCCTGGGCCGCACCGAACTGCGCGTCTCGGACGTGCACAACGACAGCCAGCGCTACCGCGGCCCCATCATCAAGCGACTGCCGCTGCACGAGGTCAGACGCGGCGAGGTCGACCTCAAGCTCGACCTGCAGCTGTTCGTTGACCGGTGCTAGTGCCGCCGCCGGCCGGTGGCGGAGCGAGTCTGCCCCTGCACCGACGCCGGTGGCGCCAGGCGGGCGCCCAGTCCGGAAGGGAGGGACAGCTCGCAGCTCGGGTAGCGTTACAGGCCGAGCTGGCCAGCCTCGAGACTCCCGAGACCTCCCGAGGCCTCCCGAGGCCTCCCGAGACCTCGGTCTGGCGACTGATCTCGGCGGCGAGTTGGTGGCCGTGGTTTTGGGACGGGCTGGAGCGGACCAACGAGGTGGGCGGATGCGCCTCGGCCGCGACGGAGCCGTGATGATGGATGGCTGTTTCAATGGCGAGGGACGGTGGAGACAGTGGCGAATTTCGCCTCATCCCTGTTCCAAATACGGCAGTGTGTCTCACTGGCTGACATCAGCTGGCCAGCATGGCTCTGATGTTGGCTGTGCTGCTGGTTTTGTGACGGGGTGCTACGAACCCCACGAGACAGAAATGTCAACGCTTCGCTCGTCTGCGCCAAGTGGGGATGGAACAGCTGGACCAGGCTGCGTAGTCAGCTGATAAGGGTAACCAGTGAAGACGGCTGGACTAGTCAGTCTAAATGACGACATCACGGCTGTCTGTAGCCTTTGTGTAGTTGTCCTCTTACACAGGCTCGGGAGACCCTCAGCGCTCCCAGACATTGCGGTATTGTCTGGTCTTCACCTGGCGCTGTCTTCGCTACCCGTCACTTGTTGTCGTTATGGTCCGTTTTGGACCGTTGAAGTTCATGTAGTTTTGAGTTTAGGCATCCCTCTCATGTGTTCCACGGCGGGTGTTGAGTATCAGCTTGTTGCCTGTTTCCTGCAAGCTGTCACTGCATGGCTTCTACAGAATGCTTGCTGCCAGAGAGCTTCGTGTCCTCTTTTTGGAGGAAACAGACCATGTTCTACGTCCGTATGTTGTTCAACAGCCGGGAATTCGGCGTCTCTTGGTTCAAGTCGTACTGTGTTTAGGATGACTGTTGAGATATGTTCAAACTTCAGACTGGGACGGCCGTCAAAAGGTAGCTGTCGGCATCTGGTCGGAACGCACAATGTTTTGAGGATCGCGTATGTACACGGAAGGCTCTGCGGCTCCGGCGTCATCGAAGTAGTTACCAATTTTGTTCGCGTAGGTACCGCATTGTGGTGAAACCGTGATATCTGCATTTTTCGAGATTTACCTTTGGTGTCGGTCCGCCAGTCACAGACGGCATGAGATTGTGTTCGTACCGTATTCGTTACTTCAGTACCTTTTTTGCGCGTTTGTGAATGAATAGTAATCGCTCACATCTTGCCGTATCATTGGGTTCACCAACAAGAACACATGGAAACAGTACGTCTCCAGCAATATGTTATATTAGAAGATATGCAATCTCGGGAAGCATTGCGGCTAAAACAACCCACACGACAATTGGTAATTACCGTGTCAAACGCCCGGTCGGTATATCACTTGGCTGCTTCCGTCGCCATCTGCTGTCTTCAGCACAAACCCACCAGCGCCGGAGGTGAGCGCGAGCTGCGTCCCACCGGCAGACGCTACCCCCTCCTACCCCCGACCCAGCCACCGCGCCCGCCGGCGCAACTCACTTCTCCAGCAGCTGCTCGAAGGCCGGGTGCACCTGCGCCAGCATGTCACTCGCCAGCATACTGCGCCCCAGCCGCTCAAACGTGAGCCGAGAGGCGCGCCGGGTCAGTGCGCATGCGCCGTAGGCGGCCAGCAGGCGGGGGTCGACGGCCAGCGACTGGTTGGCGCTCCTGGTCCAGTGGAGCAGCGTGCCCAGCGTGCCGGCCAGCAGGTCGCCCTGGCCGCCGCAGCGGCGCGGACTGCTGGGCTCGGCGCACCACAGCGCGGTGTCGCCGCACGCCAGCAGGTCCTTGTGGCCCTTCTTCACCAGCGCCACGTCGCCGAGCTCGCGCGAGAGGGCGCGCGCGTGCTGCTCGCCGTAACAGTCGACGTCGAGCTCCTCATGCATGACGGCCTTGTAGAGGCGGGCGAACTCGATGGCGTTGGGCGTGAGCACGGCGCTGTGGTAGCCCCTCACCAGGTCAGGCTGTTGCGTCAGCAGCCACAGCGCATCCGCGTCGAACACCATCGGCAGCTCGAGCGGGCGCAGCGCCTCGACCAGCCGCGCCGCGGCGTCGAGCGCGTGCCGCTCGCGGCCCAGACCGGGCCCGATCACCAGCGCCGACAGCCGCGGCGCCCACTCGCGCACCTGCGCCACCGGGTCCGGTCCGTCCAGCACCGGGTGCACGATCAGGTCGGGGCTGTAGGCCTTGAGCGCGGCGGCGGCATCCCGCGGGCAGAACACGTGCGCCAGGTCGGCGCCGGCGCGCATGCTAGCCATGGCCGCGTAGAACGGCGCGCCCGTGTACTCGGCGCTGCCGCCGATGATGCCGATGCGGCCCGCCTGGCCCTTGTGTAGGCCGCTGCGCAGGGTCGGCACCACGGCTCGCAGGCTGTGCACCAGCTCGGCACTGCTCGACATGTCTGCCGGCACGAGTGTGGCCATGGCGGGTCACGCTGCTGGCAGAGGCAGGCAGACCGGTTAGCCACAAGGAACGGGATTGGGTGTATGGCCAGTTCTGTGGTTAGAGTGGGACATCCTTCACAGGACCCGTGACTAGAGAGAGCATACTATCAAATCCTGCGTGCTATGGCTGTGCTGCATCAGTTTGGTGGAAAATGCAAGCAAATCAAGTGCTGTGTTTACTTGAGTCCTTTTCCTGGAATGAAGCCCTTCACTGTAAATGCAGAGCAGCAAGGGAGCATAATCAAGCTATAGGTGAGGACATGCATTTGGGGTTACATGTTATGAAGCACTATATATTCTTTGGGTGACCTTAACATCATGTGTTCTGCACTAGTCATATCATTATGGAGCAGTGTCCCAAAATATAGCAAGAACAAAATGACTCCATGAGACAAATATTGTTATTTTTGGAGGTCTGCACCAATTCCATTACCTTCAAAATAGATAATTGATTTGCAAACAACTTCATTACATACAAAAGCAAAGTGAATAGAATACTGACACCTAATTAGCTGTAATTTGCATTTGAAACAGGTTAATGCATGAATTTTGTTAACTATTTACATGCTTTTCTTGACTGTTCCATTCTATTGTTTCTAGGATGAAGTCTTTCATGGTTAGTCACCAATAAATGTGATCATCACAATTGAAAGTGATGGAAAATAAGAATATGGGCAAAAACAGTCATGATCACAATTCTGAAGTTCTACTCACCCCTTCATCAAACTAATAAGCATTAGCATATAAACACAGAGGATGATATGAAGCAAGATGAATTACTAACATACACAAGAATATGAAACATAAAACATAATTTGAAACATAAAACAACTTAAACCTCAAAACATAATTTGACTGGTTACCGGACAGAGAGCCTGACAAGACCGGGACCTACAGGCCTAGTGGCCTTTTCCAATTCCTGATCACCATAAGGCAAGGTAAGGTAAGCTAAGAAGGTCCTGCATTCGATTTCACTATTGTCTTGGGGGTTTATAATGCACTCAAATGCTGAGGCTACATGGCATTGTCTCATCCAGGTGGAAATGGTGGGCACCACAGAGAATCGAGCCCTGGTTACCCAGGCGCTTGATTTAACAACTGAACCGTTCATATTCGCATTGATCTTCATGCAAAAAACCTATGTTTTTATAGTCAAAGAAGGGACCGGCTGTCTTGTTGGACACCAGCGGGTCTGTACCTGGGGCAGTACGATCACTTACCTATATCTGGACAAGAACCGGCCAGCTAGGCAAGCATCTCACAATCTCATAATCCAGCTGTGTCTAATTTACAAGGTCAGCTCGTCCTAAGCCAGTTATTCTTCTCACATTGCAGAAAGAAGACGTGACCACCCGGCGCCCAATACCCTCTCTCAAACAATGCCACCTTTTGCTCCCAAACAAGGCTGCTGACCTCCCACCACGAAACAAATATGCGCCGCTACTGCATCTTTGGCGTCGGATATGAAACATCATATTTGCCGTTTCTCCCAAAACAGCCCTCGAAATAGGAATAACCGTGCTAAACAGAATCACAGCGTGCACGTGCGTGCATGCGGCTGAGCATTAAACGCGGTTGGCGGAAGCAGGACCAGGAGCGTAGAGGCGTGCCGAAACAAGGGAGAGCCAAACCGGCTTTCGGGTCAATTGTCCTCATGCTCTACCATAGGCTAATGACTAACACCTTGCCTTCACGTAAAACGGGGAGGGGGAGCAGGCCACCCTCCGAGAGCGCAGTTTCCTACTCAGTTTGGGGAGAAGGGCATCAGCCTTCTCCCTCCCCCCCCCCCCCCACACACACAATTTGGGCTCAAGTTCGCCTCCAACTTTGAGAAGAAAGTGGGTCAAATGTTTCGAGAAACGCATTTATTGATGCGTTTTGGGGGTAGGTTGCGCCATTTAGCCCTGGTCAGCCCCCTTGCTCTCCCCCCAAATCAGTTTGTGAGGCTACGCCAGTGCCCTCCTCCCCCCGCTAACCCATGGTCCTTGACGGTCAGGCCGAGCTGGGATGATATTGGCGTTGGTTTCACACTTAATGGATAGACAGACTTCTGAGACAGTGAGGAACTGTTCTGGACGTTCAGGATTGCATACGACCGAGACGCCTCGAAACAGTCAAGTCATAACCCGCAGGGGAGCTGAAAAGGCACCCGGCTCCATGAGACATAAGACCCTCAAGATAGATACACCGAGACAGTGGAATAGGCGTCAGCAGCCGGGCGTCCTGGGCGTTGCAGGCTGCCCAAATGTTCGCGGCCTCAAACCTACTGACTCGTAACTCAAGGGTCGCGCGAAAGAGACGTTCATTGCCTCCATCATGAATGGTGCGAGCAGGTGGTAAGCGACCCACAGTAGCCCAAAGTTCATGAAAATGCGTATACCAATGACAGAACGCGTCTTGACCGCATCTTCCTTCAATCTGCTCAGAGACCCAACTTTTATGTGTACTTCCCATCACAGGCCACAATATCTTAGCCTGCTCAGCTGTTCACACCAGCTGATTCACACCGATATACCCAGCGATCCTTGCATGACAGCCAAGTACTATCCAGATTGCTCACCCATTGTTTAATGCATTTCCTGCTTCTTGCTGGCATTTCAGAAAGTGGCTACAAAAACATTCATGTTCATACTGCTCTGAGGTCTGACTGTGAGCTCCCATGCAACAAATGACAACAATGATGAAAGTGCTCGCAAAAAAACTGACTTTATGGAACGCTTCGACGTTGAAATCATGCAGCCGTTTAAGCAGCCTGAAATCACAGGTACAAAATACATCTCACACAATGTTGACAATATACACCAAAAAAATCACAGCCCCTTGCAGCACAGCACCCTGCCACACTCCAACACCATGCACGGGCACAACGCGTACCGGCAGCATCACAGGTCGACCTCGAACGTGACGTCGACCGGACCAGCGTCGGCGGCGTTCGAGCCGAGCGCTAGCAGCGCCCTCTGCAGCGGGTCGACGGTGGCGCCGCCGTGCGCCCGCCGCAGATGGCGCTGCAGGTCCGGCCGGTTGGCCAGCTTGGCCGGGCAGCGCGGGCAGGAGTGTGTGGCTGGGCCGTGGCGGCTACGGTGCAGGTTCAGGCTGTGCTCCACCGCGAACGCCTTGCCGCAAACGTCGCACACGTAGCGCGGCGTGGCGCCCGAGTGGCGCACGGCGCGGTGGCGTGCCAGCGTCTGACCGAACTTGAAGGTGGCGCCGCAGTCGGCGCAGGCGTGCGCGCGCCGCGCCGAGTGCGTCTGCAGGTGGGTGGCCAGATTGGGCCGCGTGTCAAACACCTTGTTACAGTGCTCGCAGCGCCAGCCGCCGCCGCTGTGCACGCGCGCGTGCTTCTGGTAGGCGAGCCGCGTCTTGAAGTGTTTGTCGCACGTGACGCACGAGTAGCTGGTGTCCTGGTGCGTCTCGCGGTGCAGCCGCAGCTCGGAGCGCTTCTCGAAGCGGCGCCCGCACGACTCGCAGCCGAAGCCGACGTCCGGCTCCTGCAGGTGCACGCTTCGGCAGTGGAACAGGTACTTGCCGTAGTCGGCGAACACTTCGGCGCACTGGTCACAGGGCGTGCGGGCGGCGGCTGGGCCGGCAGCGCGCACCACGACCGGGTGTTTAGCCGCCAGGCCGTGCTGGCTCTGCAGGTGACGTTTGAGGCCGTGCCGGTAGCACAGCGTCTTGCCACACAGCTCGCAGCGGTGCGCGCTGACCTGCGCGCGGTGCGTCGCCTCGTGCTTGCGGCACATGTCGGCGCGCCGGAAAGCGGCGCCGCACTGACGGCACAGGTGCAGCGCCAGCTCGGCCGGCAGCGGCGCGCCGGCTGCCAGCCGCGACCGGTGCCGCAGCAGCAGGTGCGCGCGCGCTTTCTCGGCCGTGGCGAACACGCGCTGCCCAGCGCAGAGCGGGCAAGCGACGTGCCGCCGGCCGGGCCGAGCCGGCGCCGCCTCCGTCGGCGGCGGCGCGCGCAGCGCCACCGCGCGGATCTCGCTGCTACTCAGCTGGTGCGCGGCGCGCAGGTGGCGCGCCAGCTCGCCGAACGTGCCGAAGCTCGCGTCGCACACGTGGCACAGCCGCCCGCCCTGCACGTGGATCTCCAGGTCGAGCGAGTCGGCCGCCGGCAGAGGCTCTGCCGGCGGCGGCGCCTCGGCGGCCGCCGCTTCCGCGACGCCAGACGGCTGTGGCGGTGGAGGGGAGAGCGGCGGCGGCGGCAGTGGCGCTGGCTCCTCACCGACAGCGGGCGCGTCCGTCGGCCCGGCCGCGCGGTGCTCGCGGTACACACCGTACGGCACCGTCACCCGGTTGTCACCCATCTCTATGATGACGTCGAGCGAGGAGCGCGCCAGCTGGCTGGAGGCGTACTGGCTGCGCACGTGGTCAGCGAGGCGCGCCTGGCCGAGCCGCAGCTGGTCATACTCGGCCAGAAGGCCAACGCACGAGGCGCACACTGCCGATATCAGCTGCAGCTCGTCTGTGCTGTCCGGCAGCACCAGCTGCACCAGCTCTGACAGTGAGGAGCCTGCGGACACCAGCGCACAGTGGTCGGCGCCCAAACAGGTGACAAGCTGAGACAGATGGCAGTAAATACTAGTTGCAGACTATCAAAACACATATGTTGTAAGGAAGAGTATAAAGTACAGCTATCTGGGAAAGCCTGGTGCTTATTCAGAACAGCTTTTATTCAGTATATTATGAAAAATTATTGGGAGCTGCAAAAAAGCCTTAAAGCTGTCTTCACAGCAGATCCAGGAAACATCACCTGACATTTATAATAATTGCAAATACTTGCAGAATGCATGACCAACCAGACACAGCAGATAACATTTTGTAAATATCAGTATAAATGCTATTTATTTATGATGCTCTGCATTCCCTTTTCAGACAGGTACTGCAAGAAGTGTGAAGATTTCCCAAAATTAATTTTAGGTGACAACATTTTTTCATATGGTGAACATGCTATTGATTGCTTACCTGTGTCTTCAATGATGGAATGGTTCACATCTGTTTCAGCCTCAGATGAGTTGCATATGAAACAACATGTAGGCAAGATAGGTATAATGGCAGTATCACTGCAATCTGCATCCATTTTTAACATGGAGATGACCTGCAAGTTTGAGTGTTTTTTTTTTCTCTCTGAAATGGCCAAGCCTCAGTTGGTACAAACACCCACAGAACTACAGTACTTCCTAGGAATGCTAATGTTGTCAGTCTGGTTGAAGTATGGTGCATGCAGACTCCCAGCAAAACTGCAATAGTGTAGACAACAGCATTCACACATGGCTGTTTCAAGTAGTGCAAAAAATCCAAAACTTAGCATTATCAGAATATTTTCATTTTCCCCCAGAATTCTGTGCAGATAACTTGGTACATGATAAATTACATTTTTTATTCACATCAAGGTATTAATTTGAACATACCAATAATGCAGCCTGCAGATTTGCATATATAATCAAGACACCCCAAGCACAGCCATTCCGAGAGGGCCTAACAGAATGCAAGCCAAATTTGCCTGACATTTAAAACCACAGCTGCTTTTAAATAACACACCAAGCCAATGAATGCATGGCTCACCTCAGTCAGTCTGCCATGAATGAAAAATAACTAGCTGTTACTCCTTAGGCTAAATCAAACCAAACACACCTTCTTAGAGGGCTATTTAGTCAACTGTGCCTCACCATCTATGTTCATGACATGATTTATCTCACTTGCTTAATGCAATGCCTATTTCATGTAGTAAATGTGGATATTTTCACCTAAATATAACAAAAACGTCGCATGTCAATGAACTTTCCTCACGACACTAATTACCAAACAGAAACATTTTATTCATTGGATTATAAATTACATTCAAGCCATGGCAATTACGATAGCGACAGCAAACACCGATCTACAGCACTAATGACACAACACCACATAGTTACAGGACACGGCAAAAAGCCAACCGTCGACCCAACCCGTTAGATAGCTTTGACCCAACCTATGACAAATCGTATATTTAATTGCCTCCTTTGCACGATGCTGATGCATCAAGGCTTTCCCGGCGGGGCAAGGCCAGCTGGCACCTTCGTGTGCAGCCAGTTTTTGAAGGAAATGTGATATGTTTCTGATGTTTACCCCAAATATTTGTGCGCTTATGCCATTCTTTTTTATTTTATGCAGAATCCTAATGGTCTATATTGCTGATATATCAAGCACAAACGGGATAAATGAGCTAGTTGCGTAGGCAATCAGTTTTGGCGTGGCAGTCTATTAGTACCGTGAAATTTCGGCATTCATGATGCAGGATTTTCATTTAGGGGGCAGGAAAAAACCTTTCGGCAAGCACGTGTAGTGTCCTATCGATCCAAGGCTATAGCACTAGGCTTAATGCCTTAAGACTGGGTCGGTCCAAGGTAACGAGCGTTGTGGGGTGAAAGGAAGGCATGAATTTTGTGCATAATTTCATTTAACTTACTGAAAGTGTATGAATAGTCCCAGACCTGAGGTTGTCTACAAAGATGGCAGTACCCCACCATTATGTTTTTAACTTGTTGCAATTTTTCAGGCATTGTTCATGTGCATGGCCCATTTGGTCAAGCTTGGCTTAAACTTAGCCAGGCTATAATGCAGGTAATTTTCAGCTACCAGTATTATTGGCTTGATATATTGTGACCATGTTTGACCTTTAATGGATAAGATCAGAATTCCCCAATATTATCATTTATGTGGTCATAAGCACTACAATGTGTAGCTGCCAAATTTTATTTCCTGCTTGCAAAGTAGGAGCTTAATTGACCTGGCCATTGCATCAGTTATGATGATGATAGCAATATCATTGTGGTTGTGATATCAGGATCAAGGAAAGGGAAGGGAAATTATGTTGTGTAAGTTGGTAATGCTGTACTTTTTGTCCCTTATTGCACTTAACTGTAATGCACCATAAATAGTTACATTAGGTTAGCTGAGCACAGTAGTTAGTTTCATTCATTTCATGCTTATATTGGTCACTGTCTTTTTCATCAGCAACAGCCATTCCAAGAAAAACAATTTGGCATTGTTCTTTTCCACCATACTTATTCACAGTTGGTAGTAAATAATGCTCACAAAAATTTATGCTCTGGTTCCAGGTGGTGTGAAGTGATTCCCACAGGTTTATGTCAACACTGTTGACTGGCAAGCAAGGGCAACCATGGGAGAAAAGGCAGAGTCTGCAAAGCGAAGAAAAATAGCACATGACACCAGTGCTGAAGCAGACACATCACTCCCAGTTGTCTCTAAGAGCATATCAGAGCAGCTGCTAAAAAATCAGAGTAATGCTCAGAAGGAAAAGCAGAAAAAAATTAAGGAAGCTAACAAACTCATGAAAAGGGAAAAGCGGAAGCAGCGAGTCAAGAAAGAAAAGTTGAATGCACATAAAGAGGTTGCAGTTTCTTCCACAAAGAAAACATCCCCAGAATATGCTGTGGCATACGTGCAGCAATGGAAGGAAGATAAGGACAACTGGAAGTTTCAAAAGCTGGTGCAGGCTTGGATTCTGCAAAATCTCCTGGATGACACTAAAGTAAGGCAAATCTCCTGGATGACACTAAAGTAAGGCAAATCTCCTGGACAACACTAAAGTCAGGCAACTCTGACCGGGAAATGCCACAAAAGTTAAGTTTTGAATAGTGGAATTATCATATTGTTTGCTTATGATTGGTGCTGAGTCTGTTTCTTGTTCCAACTGGTTGATTTCACTAAGTCTTCAAGGCTGCTGGCAAAAGCTGTGCTGTTAACTCACATGGAGCATTTGCCTTTTGACATGTACACCTGTGGTGCGGTGGGCTCAAAGCACTCACTATCTATCCCTGATGGGAATGACCCGCAGTCAGTGGCAAAGTCCGCGCTAAATGTCAGGTGACGACGGAGAGCAGGATGGGCTGTGTAGAATGTTGTGGTACGTTGAGTTTTTCGGCAAAGTTCTGACATCGCCCCGAGTTTCATGATCGGATGGCGGGGAAAGGGTGCACGCAACGAGCGCTGCTCAGCGTGGGCGCTGAAAGCGCAATTTCATCTGATGAGAAGCTGGAATTAAGTCCTTCAACACCAAAAAAAACTGTCCCCCAAAAAATCTGGCCGACTTCGTCATCCCGGCTTGTTCGGCGTGAAGCGATGTGTGCGTGACATTGTGTGGAGAGAGCTAGCACATACCCTTTCATGTTTGCAGTTTTGGTAAGATGAGGAATTATGATGTGGGAGAATATTGTGCATGTTGGTTGAAGATAGCGCATTGGAATGCTGCAATCCAGAGTTGTATTAAGGAAAAAAGTTTTGGTGCCCCTTAGAAAGCCAGCAGCATTTCTTCAGATGTGCTGACTGCTGATGCAGCTAGCACAATGTTTTGCGATAAATTCACGTACAATCAGTCGGCTTTCTTAAAGTATCGTTACATACCGTATCATGGTAAGGACACAAGAGGATTTTTCACGTCAGTGATGGAGTACTCGGTGTCGGTGTGACCCCCGTGACCCATGGCTGACCCTCAGATTAGCCGGGAGGACTTTCCGCTGGTGATGGAGTACGCGGCGTCGGTGCGCGGCGCCGCCCGTCGCCGCCTCTCGGACGAGCTGCTGGCCGTGGTGGAGGCGCGCGACCGGTGGCCGTCGCTGCGAGCCGAGGGCCAGAGCCGCGAGCAGGCGTGCGAGGCGCTCGGCCGCGCCAAGCCCTCCAAGCGGGCGTACCGACGCGCCAGCCGGCTCCTCCAGAGCATGGGCGATGACGAGGAGTGACCCGCGGTGGCGGCGGTGGGCGGGTGTGAACCCGGCATGTCAGCCAAGCGGACAAGACGGCGTGCCGCGGGGTCGACCGGCGCGTCCCGAGACCGGACCACCGGTGGCGAGGGATGATGGGAGCGAGCGATGCACGGCAGTATGGCCTCGATCTGTCGATCTGTCCGCCGTGACAGAACTCCCGTGGTTTTGGACTCGTGCTCGACGTGTGTGGAGCGTTCCCCCGGTCGGTGGTGGGGCTCTCCGACGCGCAAGGAGCTGTTCCGCGGTGCTGTTATTTGCGCTGTTGGGAGGCGGGGTAGGTTGCCGCGCTTCGCCGTCCGTCGGTGACAGTGGACTGCAAGATGCCGGAAGCTTCTACCAGGTGTTTATGTTTGTTTGAAATGCATGTCGACGACTCGTGTGTCGTTTACATTGATCGTGTTATTTGTGGCAACTACGAGATTTTAATGAAATGCGAAAACAGCAAAACTGGAGAGCTGGATACATAGGGCTGATGATTTTCGGAGCCCTTCAGCGTCACCATCCTTGAGTGCAAAAATATGCAGCCAGCGGATAATTTGTTGGTACGCATTAAAGTTGATATTTTATGGAATTTCACTGGTATTTCGGAATGAAGCATTGTGTGATGGGTATCCCGGAATGACAATTCATTGTCCAAGGTGGTACGCATTCGCTTTTCCCGCCCTGTTTGGAGGTAATCGTCTCGCGTTGCACTGTATTTCTGAACGAGGGGAGCAGGTACATGCAGCAGACGCACAATGACGCTCGCCCGCCGTCGGTCATCGGAAAACCCACAGCGGCGTAACCGAACAGCGTGGGCTCAGTCGCGGCCATGTGCCTAATGTCGGAATGAGTTAACGAACGGATCCCTCACAGCCTGCAGCCGATGACCTGTCGTTCTTTTATACCACGGCTATACATTGCAAAGGGCGGCGTATGGTTCAATCGGTGAGAGAATTTCAGTCGAGTGAGGCTAGATTCGTTATGGCTGCAGTAACTCAGAGTACTGGTAGATGAGTACTACGATGCCATGTAACGAAACGATAGTCATCGTGGGTGGATTTCACAGCCCGGCTCTTCTGTGAGAGTCTGATCTGAAATGCAGGAGTCTGATCTGATCTGATCCTGTTGAGGCCGACACAAGGTGACACAGTAGTGAAGATCAACAGCGGCAGAGGTGGACGGCGGAGCGGGCCGACACCGGCGCGGCACAACAGCGGGCTAAAGCGCTCATCGCACGGCCTTGCCACGCCCCCAGCAGAAAAATCAGCAGCGGCGGACGAGGGCGTACGGTGCGAGTGTTACAGCGGAGCTCATCGCGGTCAAAGACAAAAATACGGAATTCCTCCGCATGGAAGAGCCACGCTATCGCGACGTCGCTGGATGCGTTATGGCTAAAGGGCTGGCCACGTATGGTTATATTTGGCTGGCTGGGGGAGGGGGGCTGAGATTGCAGGCGAGCCCCCACCTGCAGCTAAGCTCCCCACTTGCAGTTAAGCTCCCCAAACTCACAGCCTAACTCTCACGCACAGCGAACACTCCACACGTAAGACATTACGCTGAAGTGCGGTTCCAGGGAATGTAAGCAATGAAGTACATGGTGTAGAAAAATTAAGGTAAAGAGCCTTTTCACATCTTTTCCCGCCTTTCCTCTCCCACGTAATCCACAGACGAAGCTTGAACAAGCAAGCAGTCAGTTTGTTTCGAAGTGGCGCAAAAGTCACCAAAAGCCGAAGAAAAATCAGCATTTGTCAATCAGCAAATCAGCAAAAATCAGCATTTCCCACGGTCGTCGACCACGATTTGAGCTCGCTTCCCTCCTCCCCCTCTCCTACCCAGTGTCCCGGAAGCACAATGGTCCCGGCTGGCACCGATAATGTCCGGGCTTGGGCGGAGAATGGCCCCCCGGTGGTCAGCGTCGGGTGCTGCCAAAAGTCCAGATGGCGCCCTCTGACAGCGGATAGCGAATTGGCGCGAGCCGAAGTGCGGCTCCGTTGCGGGCCCGTCACCCCATCAAATTGCGCAGTCGCTCACTCCGGATCTGCATTTTGCGGATATGAAGCGCGCAGGTCTTTTGCGTCACACGATGATTGCGTGATGTCATGTGGCCGGTAACCAATGGAGCATTCGTCGCAGCATCATCCCATGTCTTGCAATCCCGCAGTCCCGGCGAATAATAAACCTTGTGGCTCTGAATGTGGCTCAGATTGAATGGAAACTGAAATATGAAATCACCCGAGAGCCCATCCACTTACACTGTTGACGCAATCTGTTTTCAACGTCGGACCTATCGAATTAGTGTAATCGTACTGAATAAATCTACCAAGTCGCCAGCGCCAATATTGATTGCATTTAAATCATCCATTTCTTTGCATGGTTGAAAACCTGGCGTATTTTCGAAGCATTGGTCTGATTTGTTGCCCCCCCCCCCCTCCCAATGCGACGTCCAGCTCACCGGACACGACTGCCTCCGCAATGCGTCAGATTAGGAGTCATATCCAGCGCGGTTCGTCGCAGCCGCCGGTGTGACGTAGCCACGGGTTCGATGGAGCCGGTCGGCGCTCGTGTCAACAGCCGCACCTCTGCACATATCCGTCCGCGATGCCGGCCTCTGCAGCACAACCTATGCGACCTCACGGCTGCGGGGCGACGGTGCCGGCCGAGCGGCAGAGGTCTGCTGTGTGACGGCTGGGAGCCGCGCAAAGTGTGGCCTGACCTCTGGCATGCATGCGCTACCCTGGGGCTGTGAGGCGTGCTTGCGCCGTTCATGTGCGGCAGCGATGTGGCAGCGCAGATGAAGCTCTTCCACCTGCTGTTGTCTTGCCAGCAAGTGAATGGTGTGAGCCCAAAGTGATCTGCAAAAGTTCTGCGCGACGCGTTGGCTCACAGGACGTGTTACCGTTTTACAGCACGTCACCTTGCGTAATGGTCAGAGCGCATGGTACCATCCAGCTCTGCGAGCGGGTTAGCGGTATGCGTGCTTAAAGAATGCGCCACCCCTTTCTCTGACCATCTGCAGTAGGGCTTTACGTGTACACCAGAGTGGTTTGCTGCACTATGCAACTGGTTAATCTTTGCACGGGACGTATAATCCGTCTTATCCACGAATCGCGTGACCCTGGGCCTGACACGTCATGGTGCGCTGCAAAATATCTCAAATCCTGCTGCCACGCATTTTAATCCGCCTGTTGTGCTTTGAAACTTTTTCGCCAGAGCTCTCCTAGTCCGTGCGGACAAGGTGATTTAGTTTGGTTGCAACGCCAGACCGATCCAACAAAGCTGTGGAGAAAGACAAAACTTTCGAGCTCCACTTGGTGCTCGCGTAGAAAACATATCGCACGGAATCATCTCACCGGAAAACTCATTCCTACGGGTGCCGATTTGTATTCTTTTGTGAGAGTTCTGCCCGCCCCCCAACGTTGAGTTGGGCTCCCAAGGTTGGCTTGGGCCCTTTCCCCCAATAGTTTTGGGCGGAATATTAAAAAGCGTTTAGAAAAATTGGCCATCACATCAAGACTATCCCATTTGACCCATCCTCGTGGTGGTGCTGACATGAAGAGTGCATAGGGGTAACCTGACCCCGCAGCCTCAAAACAATATCCTCAAATGAGGGTACTCAATGGCACGGGGTCAACCATTTCGTTTTTTGCTTTTCAATTTTTTATTTTTTATTTTAATTTAATTTTTTATTATTAATTTAATAATTCAATCAAATATTTTTTCTGGCACGCATAAGCCCTGACGCTTTTCTCTCCACTACCCAAACATAGCATTAACAACACTGATTTACCGGGCTCGCGGACTATTTCATGCTGAGCGGCATTTGGTCCCCATGGTGGACTACGAACCTAACCTTGTTTTACTTGAAGTTGCGACCCAAATTGCTTTGATGCAAGGTCTCGTGAGAAAAAAAAATTGAGCAACACAATTGTTTTTGATGCGGCATACTAAGTTTAGATTATAAGTCCAGTTCGGCTAAAAAGTGAGAAGCAATACGAACACGAAAATTTTCTTGGAACCAGGTTGATCTGATTCTTTGGTGGCGTGATATATTGGTCGCACTCCGAACCTACCATCCCATCGTGGTTATGCAGGCTCAACGAATCAATTTTGATCCGGTCCCTTATCCAAATAGAACGAATGGACCTTTGTTGTTTTAAGCGACTACACGACTATCAGCTGCCCTGTAACCAGGCTGACAACCATCAAGCCAATGACCAAATGACCCTCTTTGACGAGCCATATGCGAATAGTTATTCTGGGCGGCAAAGCTACCACCACGCGTTTCGCCACATCACGAATGTGGTCAGTATAACTTCAGCGCTCTACCGAAGTTGGGCTTCATCCACGTCGATCTGTGTGTCTGTGCGCCGCAACATATGTTCGTTTTGCAAGCATTTGGCGTACTGCAGACACGGATTCGGAGAAAGGCAATGTCTGTAAACTGCCCCTTTACGAACTATTTTTTTAAAGATAGATTACATGTGACCAGGAAAGCAGTCAAGCAAAGTTAGACTGGGATAACTGTATGTCTCCATTTATTGGAACAGTAGTATTGCTTTCGCGTCTGTTACGCCTTTCAAGAGTATATTTGGCAAAGTTAGAGCTTCGTCTGGAGCCCCGTGGTCGGTGTGTTCTACCTTGATTTAGCCACGTTATTTTACCAGTGTGAGGAACTCAACGCTTTGGGATTAACTCAAACTTTCAGAACAGTGCCTCGCCGTGTGCGCCAGATAATTATGACATTTAATCTAGTGCAATCTTGCGCATTTAGGTAAAACTTATTTTATAGGCTGGTCACTTATCACTTTTTATGCTGATGAAGAACTAACCCCCATGAAATTGAACTGCTTTACATGATATGACAGACATTCCTTTAACGGAAATTTACGCGAACCTCGTGCGCATAGCAATGATTTAATGATAGCTTGCATGTGGCGCTCCTATTGATAACACATGCGTTTTCCACGCTACAGTTTTTCACACTACAACATCCAACACAACATTTGTCGCAAACACTCGAGTACACACGTAAGCGTGTACTGGACTATGATGTGACTACCTCAGAATCAAGAAGCCGCAACAACGGTCAGCCGCGCGTAAAAATATTGACAATTGTCAGGTCATCCTGCTAGGGACGGTGCATCCCCCAGAGCAGCAACGCACATGCCGGTAAAAGAGCAAAACGTATTTACACGTCGCCATGCTTACGCGACTAAATGTGTCTCTACCATCGTTGGACTTCCCTGCTTGGAATATGATCATATCACCATCACAAAACCTCCGCCATTTTCCGTGAACCACTGTTTATTCCGTTCGCTTCTGTAGGCTCGGATGTTTGGATCGGTAAATAGCACAGTGCTCGTGTCAAGCTTGATTCTGGAGGTTTTAGCGTGTCAGATGTTAGAAGCTGATATCTTGCGCTGAAAGGCACGCGCGGGTCCGCAGTTGAAAAAATAGTGCACTAATGTATCATTTGTCACACAGCACGTGCATGCTGGTGATTCGATAACATGTGTTAAGTGCAAAGATCGTCCAGTGGGTATATGAAAATAAAATACATGAAATTAAAGTGACTGTAACTGGGTGGAGGCACAACAGCGACAGGCGATTTCGAGGTACTTTATCCATGTCTCCGGGGCTAAGCCCACCGATCCCCATTTGTAGAACGCATTTGGTTCGCGCATCGTTAATCCCAAAGAATGCGTTCTCTTTCAACGAAAAGCAGCTGTTCTGAGTGCTGAGTGTTCAGCTAATGAAGTGGCTGTTCTCGTGGCCCGAATTTAAGGGGCACTTATGTTTCCCTCGCTTCTGCAGATATTCGTTCCAAGCTCCCGCTTTCCATCAGCAACAGCTTCCACCTTGTGGGAACTGCACTCACTAAACCCTGATACCCTAGGAGGTCCATCCTGCGATTGGGATATTTTGCACGCAGTTGGTCGTGCGTTAAGAATCACCTCTGTCTGACAATGATGTCATCAAAGAATCGTGTACCACACAGACCCATGTGGCGATGGAAGGCAGGACAATACCCAATCAGGATGCCTTTATTAAACCATATCATCTCGTCCCTTACTAGTTATGCTGGGTCTGGTTCAGGCTTGCAGAACCAAGCTCGTAATCTTCGGAGCAGGTCTGAATAGAAAATGCTTAATTTGCAGCTTTCCCTTCTTCAGCTAACCCAGCAGCTTTCTCTTTGCCAAAGCTATTCTTGAGCAGTACACTGATGAGAAGTGGAGCTAGACGTCTTTGAAAAATTAACTGCCTCTTGGATGTACGCTGCAGCAGGCCGACGATCTAGCAAAGCTACGAGATGGCGTGCATGCAATGTACAGAAGATGCTCCTAAGCCTCCTTGCTTTTCATTTAGGAAGAGTATTTCACGGCCACCTCGTGTGGTCTGCGACACCAGGTAGACTTCATGCCTAAATTTGGAACTTGCACCAGGAAACGATTGTGAATAGCCACGCAAGAAATGACACATCAGCTTAGAAAACATCAGATCTTGGCAACTGTTATTCTTCCTTTTATAGTTAAATGTCCTTGTGCTCACCTGTCCAACACACCCATAATGCCACGTATTATGAGATTTAGAGTCTCTTCAGCACAATCTGTCTTTGCAGAAAACCAAAGACGTGGAATCTTAACTGAACTGCAAGCTTGGTTGCCAGATACGGTTTGCAGATTTGACTGATGCCGGCCCAGCCACAGTGACTTGCTTTTATTAAAATTCCATTCAAGTCCGGATGCCTCAGCAAAGTCTTTGAGGATATTTAGCATTTCTCGAACTCTTCATTTTTTTTTCTACAAATACAGTTGTGTGATCCGCACGTTGCGGCACTTAGTTCTGCCCCAAATTGGCGATTTCCCTGATTTGAATGCAAGAGCGCATCTTTATAGGCAGCATCTATACAGCCGGTGCAAAAAGCACGCCTGAGAGAGCACCCTTGCGGTGTACCACGTTGAAGAGAAAACGATTTGGGAGTGAGACCGCTGCTAATTATGGCCAACTTGAACAATTACCAGACCCATCTTATAAAATCATCTCCGAAATGGAATCGACGCAACCTGTTAAATATGAAATCATGCTCCAGTTACTTGAATGCCGACCTAAAATCACACATAATATGCCGGTACTGTCGTCAATGGTGGTATAATCAATAGCGTCTTGTATGGTTCTTATGTCACCACGAACATTCTTGCCTTTAATGAAGTCGTTTTTATCCGAAGTAACCAATTTCTTGATTACTTTTCCTAAGCGTATATAAAAACCTGGGCACTTATTTTGTAAATGACGTCAAGCCACCAGATCGGACGTTTGTTTTTTTCAGCTCTTGGCTCTCCTCTGCAGGCTTCAAGTTATGAACAACAAACCTGATTGAAACTGATGTCACTGATGCAGTCTGTCATTAGACCTCCAAAATCGTCCCAGAAGCGCTGAAAATTCCTTTGTAAAACCTGATATCAACGGTAACTTGTGAACACCCATTTTATCTGAACTGTATTTGCACTCTTCGCGTGTAGTTTCTTCCTCGCATGGGGCACGGTCGTTGTTCAACAGTTGTGGAATATCTTCAATGAAGTCTAAGTATCTCTCAGGAGCTGTGTTCCAGCCATGCAGCCCCACGAAGGACGATCGAGAAACTTCGAGAATATGTTTACCCCTGGAACTGACGAGCCATTTTCGTCCTGTAGCATGCAGGTTACCTTGTCTTTGGCTCGTGTCTTCAGCAGCCCAAAAAGTATTAAGGAGGTTTTGTTGCCATTTTCTAACCAGTTCACTTTGGAGAAGAGCATCTCTTTTTCCAGCTTCTGGTTTGGGTTTTTCTAACTCTGCCTTAGCTTCTTTATAGTTCTGAACCACGCTCTCCTCACAGGAGCTTCTCAAACATGAGTGCGATAGTGACACTCTGTCCTCTTCTTCCTTTTCACGGTCTCGCTTAGCTGGAGTTAGTTCTTTGCCCTTTCGTACGCATAGCAGCCTAACGTTATTCAGCAACATCTGAATCAGCACTTGAAGGCTGCTACAGCCAGCATGGATAACCTTCTTTATTCTTAGCAGCACGAATTTCATCCTATATCTCATCAGCTAACAGGTCACCGCTTAAAAGCTTGTTATTCAGCCTCCATACATCTGGACCACGCCTCTCATTTGCTGCCTCTATATGCAAAGCTATGACTTTATGATGGCTGAAGACAGGCGGCTCTTTGCTCCAGGGGCGACGTTTTGAGAAAGACCCATGGTGCCGCTCATTACAAAGTCATCAATTCTAGATTCCTGTAGAGAGTTCAGAATCCGCCACGTGAATCGTTTCTGTTGAGGGCTGAGCCACCCCCATGCCTAACAGCCCAAAGTCGCTGATTATTTCCTTCAAAATTTATGACGGTTGTAGTGTTCCTCTTTGCGGTCCATCTGCATCCAACTCGCTTTGATGCACGTTTGGGTCCGCCGCGATGATCAGGTTGGATAGATCATCTTGAGCGTTCAGCTATCCCTCAACATATTTAAACAAGGATGCTGCCTAACCGCATAGGAATGTGTATACAAACTTAAAAGTTGAAAACGATGTTATCGAATGCAACCTTAATGAGCATAGCCCTCCTGTGATCGCGATAATTTTGAGTGTCAATCGCTTCAATCAAACTCGTGAGTCCCTGTGGGACGAGTATGCAAACTCCTTTCGAGACGTTGTCACCATGTGTGAGGAGAATGCCACTACCCTATTCGCTCCTCGAGCACTACTCACAAGCTGGAGTCGCGTGCGTTTCCTGGATTGTTGCGATATGCGTGGAGTACGCGGTGTGAATGTGCCTGAACATTGGTCTTCGTTTCCCGTCATTTTTCAAGCTCCAAACATTCCAGCTTATAACGCTGAGCTCAGCAATTTACTTAATGACAATGGTAATGGCACGCAGCATTATCTGATGCAGATAAGTTAGGATGAGCACACCAATGGTAAAAAAACTAGCTGGCGCAGCTCCCGACGAAAAAGGGCATCGAAGCGTACAGAGCTTAACTGCCTCAACGACCATACGCAAACGGCAATAAGCGAATGCAAAGCACACACGGCGTGCAAATGACTTCGTCGAAACCAGGAAACGCACGGCGACGAAGTGAGCCGAAGCACGGAACGCCAGCTCGCTGCCACAGGATCCGACGGCTGGACTGCTGGAGCGGTGGATGGTTGTCACGTGGGAGTGGTCAGTGTCAGTGGAGGGAGGGAGCATCCGTGCTTAACACACGAGTGGTGGAATGGTTGCAGAATCAGCTGCGAAACGGTCCCAGCACGGGAGACAATCTGGCGCCGCCCAAAGGTCGATCAATCGAATCCATAGCATTACAAAGAACAGACTGGAAGGGTGCAGTACCATAAAATATGCTGAGCTTTGATGTTTGGCTTGACGGCGACAGGGAAGGGGGGGGGGGGGGCGGGGCGTCCAGCGCTGCGTCTATTCATGAGTGCTTCTCTAGCCGAGGGGTGCCACCCAGTAGGAAGGAAAACGCGCGAGAGAGGAATAAAGACGGAACACAGCCTATCATTATAGGCACTTGACAAAACACCCCGAAAAAATAGAACGCAGCGGCGCGTAGTTTACAGCCAGCGACAGCTGCGGCGCCGGGTTTATATGGCTGATCCATGCCATCGAAGCTTACGTAACCATACTGGTGAGATCCGGCACTGTCAGGTGAACACCGCCAGCCGAAATGAACGAAGTGAGTGAGTGAACACCGCCAGCCGCCGCCGTAACACTGCCGGCCACCGCTGGAACACCGCCGGCCGCTGCCGGAACACCGCCGGCCGAAGCCGGAACACAGCCAGCCGCCGCCGGAACACCGCCCGCCGCCGCTGGAACACAGCCAGCCGCCGCCGGAACACCGCCAGCCGCCGCCGGAACACCGCCAGCCGCCGCCGTAACACCACCGGCCGCCACCGGAACACCGCCGGCCGAAGCCGGAACACCGCCGGCCGCACCGGAACACCGCCGGCCGAAGCCGGAACACAGCCAGCCACCGCCGGAACACCGCCAGCCGCCGCCGGAAACGCCCAGCCGCCGCCGGAACACCGCCGGCCGAAGCCGGACACCGCCGGCCGAAGCCGGAACACCGCCAGGCGCCGCCGCAACACCGCGAAACGCCACCCAAAGGCAGGCCCAAAGCGCGGTAGCCGGTGGAAGCCGGCACGCCACCCGCGGCCGCCAACTGTCGGCGCAGATCTCCGAGATCTTGCTGCGTCGTAACGCGGACAGTACTGGACTGCTGGGTGATCTTATAGCTTGGGAAACCATTTTTCGTAAATACCGCCAACAGTAGCCTTTTTTCGTCCCTGGTAGATGGTCGAAGAGCTCACGCTTCGCTCGGGTCAGCAGCCCGCTCATAAATAGGAGATCGCCGTACGGCGTAGACCCGTTTTTAGCTTCAGACGATATACATATATCTTGTTACGCAGGTTTCTGTCATGAAGGCGCAGATGACTGTGTTCGCTCTTGACAGACTATGCGCCGCAGACATGTCTTCTTCTGGGGAAGAAAACATGTCTGCGGTCCTGACAAGAGGCGTCCTCTTGTCAAAGGAGTCGCCCCTCAATATCTCGGGAGTTTGAGTCTTAACGTATCCTCCCTCCTTTGTTTGTCCAAATTTACTGTTCCAAAGAAGTAGGTTATGGTCTCCGCTGTTCCCCCCATATCATCAACTCGTTCTGTCAGCTCCAGTACTTTCTTCCGACAATTTTTGAGCTCATATTGTAAGTGATCAAACGTCTGTGACTTCCGAAAAAGCTCACTTTCCATTTTCAATCGTCCTCTTCTGGGAGGACAATTACAAAGAGGAGGAGGAGGAGGAGGAGGAGGAGGAGGACGCGATCTTTCTTTCCATTGTTGTGGGCACGCTTGCGATGTCCTTTTCCAAAATTGTCTCGATAATATTTTCAATGATCTCTTTGATGAAGCTCATGAGTTCATCATTAAAAGGAGACTTGCCTTTTGGAGACTTCTTTTGCCTCTTCTCAAGCAAAGAGATCATGTCCGTGCTCGATGTCTGACGGCTTCTGTTCCGTGTCGCCAGCTCGTCCGCTGACGCTGCCTCCGCGTCGCTGAAAACTGAGTCCTCGATAGAGGCCATAACCTACACATCTTTTGGCAACTACTCAAAAGGTACAGGCAATCCTAGACATCGGCAGCGTCCGTTAAAAGTCACCGTTCAACACCGGGTAAGAATGTCCCGCCACGCACCCTCGGCTACGTTCCGCCTCAGGCTCACATGCGGCCGGCCAGGAGCTCGAAGGCACCTCCGCACCGCGCGGCGGTCAAGGTCAGACTGTATTTACACCACGGTTAGAACAATCTCACCCTCGCTGTTATTTTTACAGCGCAAATCTCGTTTTTTGTATCTAGATGAAGCAGTTTGCTTTTAGTCTTAATCTCATTTAAATATTGTCCAATGTTTATTGTTAATGTATATTGTTACAGTACGAGTTGTTAAACATAGTCTAGTGTTGTTTATCATTGTTGATTATTATTATGCTGAGTATTACAATGGTTGGCGCCATGACATAGTTGAGTTTAAAAATTTGGAACGGTGCCAAATTCTGACCAATGTTGCCGGACTCCGCTGGCAAGCTACGCAAAAATCGCAGCTAAAAAAACAGCACTTTGTTACATAGAGTGAGATCTATATCCAAAGATAAAAAGAAAATTGGAGCGGTGCACCTACCAATACTACGCCACCCCTCCCCTCGTGATAAAAAGGCGTGTTTATTCTGACTGCCATATAATGTCGCAGCTGAGCAGATGGAAGATGCTATAAACTTCACACCTAGGGCTATATGACAC
>NW_023596746.1:4261188-4286491 GCF_011947565.3 Pollicipes pollicipes
CGCGGCTGGTCGAGGCGCTGCGCCCGCTCGAGCTGCCGATGGTGTTCGACGCGGATGCGCTGTGGCTGCTGACGCAACAGCCTGACCTGGTGAGGGGCTACCACAGCGCCGTGCTCACGCCCAACGCCATCGAGTTCGCCCGCCTCTACAAGGCCGTCATGCATGAGGAGCTCGACGTCGACTGTTACGGCGAGCAGCACGCGCGCGCCCTCTCGCGCGAGCTCGGCGACGTGGCGCTGGTGAAGAAGGGCCACAAGGACCTGCTGGCGTGCGGCGACACCGCGCTGTGGTGCGCCGAGCCCAGCAGTCCGCGCCGCTGCGGCGGCCAGGGCGACCTGCTGGCCGGCACGCTGGGCACGCTGCTCCACTGGACCAGGAGCGCCAACCAGTCGCTGGCCGTCGACCCCCGCCTGCTGGCCGCCTACGGCGCATGCGCACTGACCCGGCGCGCCTCTCGGCTCACGTTTGAGCGGCTGGGGCGCAGTATGCTGGCGAGTGACATGCTGGCGCAGGTGCACCCGGCCTTCGAGCAGCTGCTGGAGAAGTGAGTTGCGCCGGCGGGCGCGGTGGCTGGGTCGGGGGTAGGAGGGGGTAGCGTCTGCCGGTGGGACGCAGCTCGCGCTCACCTCCGGCGCTGGTGGGTTTGTGCTGAAGACAGCAGATGGCGACGGAAGCAGCCAAGTGATATACCGACCGGGCGTTTGACACGGTAATTACCAATTGTCGTGTGGGTTGTTTTAGCCGCAATGCTTCCCGAGATTGCATATCTTCTAATATAACATATTGCTGGAGACGTACTGTTTCCATGTGTTCTTGTTGGTGAACCCAATGATACGGCAAGATGTGAGCGATTACTATTCATTCACAAACGCGCAAAAAAGGTACTGAAGTAACGAATACGGTACGAACACAATCTCATGCCGTCTGTGACTGGCGGACCGACACCAAAGGTAAATCTCGAAAAATGCAGATATCACGGTTTCACCACAATGCGGTACCTACGCGAACAAAATTGGTAACTACTTCGATGACGCCGGAGCCGCAGAGCCTTCCGTGTACATACGCGATCCTCAAAACATTGTGCGTTCCGACCAGATGCCGACAGCTACCTTTTGACGGCCGTCCCAGTCTGAAGTTTGAACATATCTCAACAGTCATCCTAAACACAGTACGACTTGAACCAAGAGACGCCGAATTCCCGGCTGTTGAACAACATACGGACGTAGAACATGGTCTGTTTCCTCCAAAAAGAGGACACGAAGCTCTCTGGCAGCAAGCATTCTGTAGAAGCCATGCAGTGACAGCTTGCAGGAAACAGGCAACAAGCTGATACTCAACACCCGCCGTGGAACACATGAGAGGGATGCCTAAACTCAAAACTACATGAACTTCAACGGTCCAAAACGGACCATAACGACAACAAGTGACGGGTAGCGAAGACAGCGCCAGGTGAAGACCAGACAATACCGCAATGTCTGGGAGCGCTGAGGGTCTCCCGAGCCTGTGTAAGAGGACAACTACACAAAGGCTACAGACAGCCGTGATGTCGTCATTTAGACTGACTAGTCCAGCCGTCTTCACTGGTTACCCTTATCAGCTGACTACGCAGCCTGGTCCAGCTGTTCCATCCCCACTTGGCGCAGACGAGCGAAGCGTTGACATTTCTGTCTCGTGGGGTTCGTAGCACCCCGTCACAAAACCAGCAGCACAGCCAACATCAGAGCCATGCTGGCCAGCTGATGTCAGCCAGTGAGACACACTGCCGTATTTGGAACAGGGATGAGGCGAAATTCGCCACTGTCTCCACCGTCCCTCGCCATTGAAACAGCCATCCATCATCACGGCTCCGTCGCGGCCGAGGCGCATCCGCCCACCTCGTTGGTCCGCTCCAGCCCGTCCCAAAACCACGGCCACCAACTCGCCGCCGAGATCAGTCGCCAGACCGAGGTCTCGGGAGGCCTCGGGAGGCCTCGGGAGGTCTCGGGAGTCTCGAGGCTGGCCAGCTCGGCCTGTAACGCTACCCGAGCTGCGAGCTGTCCCTCCCTTCCGGACTGGGCGCCCGCCTGGCGCCACCGGCGTCGGTGCAGGGGCAGACTCGCTCCGCCACCGGCCGGCGGCGGCACTAGCACCGGTCAACGAACAGCTGCAGGTCGAGCTTGAGGTCGACCTCGCCGCGTCTGACCTCGTGCAGCGCAGTCGCTTGATGATGGGGCCGCGGTAGCGCTGGCTGTCGTTGTGCACGTCCGAGACGCGCAGTTCGGTGCGGCCCAGGAACTCTGCCGCAAGCCGCCACCGGTCAGCGGTGCGCCACACCCACGGGTCACGGATGGGTCGCGGGGTCGGTGGTTTGGTGGCAGGTGTGCTGGGAACAGGATCAGCAAACCCGCGGCCACCCGCGGCCGCCGGCGGCCCAATGGCACTAAAACGGCGAGCGAATAACGCACTCACTACCCACATGTTCCTCACTTCTACGACAGCAACATTTTCAAGCGATGGACCACGGGCCCCACTCCCCCGTCCTTCATTCTAATGGAAGATGATTGCCCAGACTTTCATTCGCAAGCTGCATTGCTGAAGTGAACACAGCCGGTTGGCCGGGGTGCGAGAAGCCTGACTGCGCTTTACGACGCGATCCCTCCCACACACCACCTCGCAGACAGCCACCAGCGTCCCCCTCTCACCGTTGGGCGAGAAATGGTCCCGGTCGAACACCGAGATGCAGAGCACGTCGTCGCGGATGTCCTTGACCAGGAACTGCATGCTGTGGTTCCAGCGCGGGTTGAGCGTGCTCTCGATGACTGGCGTGCGCTGCACCTGGCTGCCCATGGTCAGCTCGCAGTACGGGTCGCTCTTGCCTGGCCGCGAGAGGGAGAGGGGTGAGGCACGGCTCGGAGCGCCCCCTGGCGCGGGCGACCGTGCGTCTCGCTGCTGGCTTACAGACGGAACGCGCCCCGCCCAGTCAGCTCCAGAGGGTGGTCGACGGACGGGTTGTTCCGCAACGGTCTTGTACATCAAGGGATCTCCCGCACTCGGCTCAGATGGACGCTTTGTGAGCGCTTAAACATGTCCCACAGTCACAGTGTTCTGCACATCTCAGTGCGACATCCACCGACGCAGTGCCGCCGCGATACGGTATGATTCGGTCAGGCAAACATTGGCACATGAAGCGATCGAACGGATATTCTTTCGTTCGATGCGAGAAAGGCCCGGTGGAAAATGAGCATGATGAACGCGTGCATTTGCATTTTTGTTCATCGTCCATTTCCAAATGTTTCCAATTCAACGACATCGGTCCCTTCGCAGTTCCATGCGCCCTTGCATTCATGCAGCAAGGTTGAAGTTGGCTCACCAAAAGTGTCATAAAACGTCTCTGAGCATAACGCGTAATCTAAATTATCGGATCCCCTGTTAACGTGCTTGTATCCAGCATTGGTACAGATGCTGCGGAAGGATATCGTTTTAACCATTTCCCGGACAGAAACAACCATAAAACCCCCACACCGTGACAGCACAGCACAGCTCATGCCAAACCAAAGGAACAAAAGGGATCAAGGAACCTTGCCCCAGGACTCCGGTATTCCGATGTGACCAAGTATACAAACCATGAATGGAAGCACACGGCCTAGCTTTTGACCCGGCCGTGTCAAACGGCAAGCAGCAATAAAGCGGCTCGCAACATTGGAACGTTTCACGGAACCATGCACGAATTTCTCAGGTAGTTTCAAGTTACATCTCCCGTTTCAAAGGACTGGACGGGGCTGCTAGTTGTAAGGTAAAGATTGATCCTTAACACGTCATAGACTCTGTTTCGCTATCAAAATCGTGAACGACACGAACATCGAACAAGCTTTTTGTCTCCGACCATTATCAAGTGGGGCTAACTGGCTAAATGTTCGTAGAAACAAAACATTCTCCAGGAGCCAGTCGACATCATTTAAATCGGTCATGTAGCCATTACCATTCCTAGCAAATTTCTCCCTTCAACATAGCGAAACCGCTTGAAACATGTCAAGAGGTGGGCATTTATGGTAACGGATAACATGTCCCTGAAATATGACAATTTCCTTCCGGGAACATTTGAAATTCCACAGCACGAAAAATGTAATGGACGTTTTAGCTGTCACAACAAAACTTTCGACTCAGCTCGGACCAACTCGCGGCAAGGCATCGGGACATCAGGACAAGCATTAGTGGTGCGGCATGCGTGGAAAGGCATTAGTCATATTTACCGTTTCGGTCGCGTGCTTCCAGGTGCGTGGCGCGATACACAGTGACTAGCAAGTGCCCCCGCGGCCGCCTATAGACTAGGGGCAGAGCAGGCAGTCAGCATGCAGCGGGGTGCACACGTGCTTACCGTCTGGCCCGGCGGACACTAGCCGATTGGCCGACATGATGAACACCAGGAGGCGGCCGCACGCGGCAAACTTGGCCTCCCCTGCGTCCCAGGCCCGGTTAGCGGCACGCACCACACACGCCGGACACGCGCCAGGCGGCGGTGAGGTGGTAGACCAGACCGGAGGCTATGTCGGTGTCTCAGGCGTCGGTGCAGATAAATGTGGGGTAGATACTCAAGAATACAATTGTCGGAGCATGTCAGCTAGACTGTGATATTACCATACCAAACGTCATGTCTCCCAATGCAAGCCTCGGCACTGAGACGCGTCGATTCATTGAGACAGTTCAAAAATATTTGAGAAGCTTCGGTTATGACAGGAATATTTGAACAGTTTCGCCGATCTGATAGTTCCATTCAGAGCAATGACTATTTTAGCCTCCCGAGCCAGCAACACACCCCACCCACCCTCAATCGTGCAACTCAACCCCAGCCCGCGCACCGCCCGCAAAAATGCATCACACCACGCACGTGTCTGCGAGGTGCGCCCACCCGCCACGCTCCCTCCCCTCCCGTGTCCCGTCCGGCGCGCGCGAGCGTCGGCGACGGCGGCCGTCACTCACGAGAGTGCTGCCGCTGCAGCTCGCACTGCTCCCGGCTCTTGAACGTTGTCCTGGGCGGCCAGCAGCTGCTTCAGCCAGAGGTCGCGCGCCACACGATTGCTTGCGGTCAGCGAGATCACGTGACCGGAACAGGTCAGCACAGCGCGTCCGAGTCGTCCTCCGGCGGCGACACCTCCAACTAGCCAAGGAACAGTAGGCATGCCGGTCAGGGCCGCGTGAAGTCGGACGCCGCCGCTGGCAGACATCCAGGGTCTGCTGTCACAGCTCTGGGAGGTGTAAGCCCGGGCGGGTCGTGGTTTGATGGAAACAGTGTAAGCTGCTAAGTTAGGGGACAGAACCAATGTTTATCATTTCCGACATATCCGTATCGCGCAGTGCCACGCGAAGTTGAAAGTCGCCAAGAGATTATCAACCATTGCCAACGTACCGAAATATTGGGACAAAAATGTAAGATACGGTTTTGAGCTTAATCCACGCTGCCTCTCCCCCCGCCCCCTCCCCCCCCCCCCAACCGCCACCACCGTAAAGGCAGGCAAAATAATGGCCAATCCCAAGGAGGCGCTCGTTAACGCCAAAAAAGCGCATCCTCGCTCATGGCATTTCCTCCCATAAAAACTAAAGAAAAAAAAACAATGCTAAAAGACCCATCCCGTGCAGCCCTTGACAAAACGTCCGTCTGTTATCGTTAGCCCCAACAATATTAGTTTTTTAGAAGGCGGGTGGATAGGGAGTCTCTGCATCCGGTGAAGGAGAAAAATTTCGACGAGAAAACAAAAAGGTCAGGCTCAACCTCGGTACAAACCCGAATAACTCATTTTCTCACCTTTTTGTACAATTTGAACTTGAGGTTGGAGAGATTCCTGTCGAACTCCAGCTGACTCACATTGCCCAGCGGCTTTCCGGGCGTGGTCAGCATCACGAAGTCGTTTGAAGAGAAAAGCTACCACCTCTCTCCCACTCTTAGTCTGAAACACGGCCTCGCGCGCTACAGCTGGATCCTTACATCACGCCACGAGTTGCAACAGCAGCCACTAACAACGCAACTGCCATCGATGTAAGTTTGGCAGTCCTGTTCCTGCATCACCATCCAACATTCAACACTGAAATATTTCGCGGAGGTAAGAGGGAAGATACTTGTTATACGAGCCATGTCAACAAGATAAGTTACCACCATGGACAAAAGGTGTCAAATGCGCCGCGGGGACAAGAACGAACAAAAAGCCTGGCATCACCGACGCTCGTCCAGCCGTGCCACAGCCTCCCAGCGCCGGGTCGGCCAGCTGCGGCGACAACGGACCTTCTTCAGCAGGCCGAAGTGGATGAGCCGGCGCGGCCCGGCCGAGTTGGTCATGGAGTTGAAGACGATGCGCTCGGGGATGTCGGAGCAGTCGATGTGCTCCTGCATCCACTCGAGGCGGTCCGAGTTCTGCTGCTCCCGAACGCCCTCGTTCACCTGACCGCGCGGCGGAGAGCGTCGATCCACGGCACGGCACGGCACGACACGGCACAGCACGGCGCGGCACGTCGCGTCTGGCGGTTCCATGTCCGAGCGACACATGGTGACACTGCTCCGATAAGACGGCGGCATCCTGGGCCAGAGCACCACGACACGTCTGGGTGCATCGAAGACGGCACTACCACGATGACATGGCGACGATCAAGAGCACCACTCATTAAGTGCCACCCGGCGCTCATCGAGGGACACCGTGCACAAGCCAGCAGTGCTGTGCTGAGACCTTTTTAGGCCCGGTTCGAGTCCCCAAACGGTCACGTGACCGGCGGCCGGCCGGTGCGCACGCCGCCTCACCTCTCTGCACAGCTCCTCGGCCCGGACCAGCGCCTCCTCCAGGTTCGCTCGGTCCGGGTGGCCGGCGCCGGTGTACTTGAGAATCTGGCGAATGACACGTGGTCAGCACAGGGCAGGCGCGCCGCGACAGAACACAGAGACACGTGCCAGAGGGTGCACCGCTGCCGGCCGTGGTACTCAACGGTGCTCGTGGTAGCCCTCGCGACAGCGGAGATCGAGCTGGGGGTATCTGGTGAAGCACTAGGTGCGTCCGATCACTGACCTGTTTCAGCTCAGCAGGGGGTACTTGGTGACGCGCTGGGTGGGTCTGACCTTTGACATGTTTCAGATCAGCAGGAGGCACTGGGTGGGTCTGATCACTGACCTGTTTCAGCAGCAGGGGGCACTTGGTGAAGCGCTGGGTGGGTCGATCACTGACCTGTTTTAGCAGCAGGGGGTACCTGGTAAAGCACTGGGTGGGTCTGATCACTGACATGTTTCAGCAGCAGGGGGTACTCGGTGGCGCGCTGGGCAGGTCTGACCACTGACCTGTTTCAGCGGGGGTACTTGATGACGCGCTGGGTGGGTCCGATCAGACCTGTTTCAGCAGCACGGGGTACTTGGTGACGCATTGGGTGGGTCCGATCACTGACCTGTTTTAGCAGCAGGGGGTACCTGGTGACGCATTGGGTGGGTCCGATCACTGACCTGTTTCAGCAGCAGGGGGTACTTGGTGACGCGCTGGGTGGGCTTGAGCAGGAAGCTGCTCAGCGGCATACCGGCGGCCCGCGGGTCGCTCTGGCAGCGGCGCACGGCCTCGTCAAAACGCGGGTATTGCACTTTGCGTTGCAGCAGCGTGGCGGCGCGCAGCTGGCAGCTGCAGAACCGCATGTAGGACGTCATGTTCGGCAGCTGCAAGAAACGAGGAGGCACATTAACGTTCTGCAGTCTGGAGGCGGCACGATAGGTGGCGCGTTAACGTTCTATAGTCTGAATCTGCATCGGATGGAGACCAGCAAGTGATGTGCAGTATTGAGGCGTCGCAAACGACGTAAACGTGGTATGACCATGAAGGAAACACTTTGGCTATAAATTCAGGTCCTGTAAAACTCACTCAGAACCGGAGGCAGAGAAAGACAGAGCTAGACCAGGAAAAATGTCAATCCAAGTGCGAGCAGCTTGAATGGAAAGCCAACCCAAAGTCCCACCAATCCACAGTTCCGTCAACCGTTCGCCAAAAGCCCCACAGAATCCACGGAAGCTCCAGCCGTTTCATGTTCCTGTTCCACCAGACAGCGCCCCATGTCCAGACGTCCCGCGTCTGTACCGCGTCGGCCGTCTCGGCGGTGCTCCCGGCATCGACTCACGTTCTCGCACAGGATGTCACCGATCAGGTGGATGACGCCGCCAGCCGACATCTTCCGACGCACGCGGAAGGCCACCATCAGCTTCCGGCTCGCCTTGACCAGGTCAGGCCAGTTGACGAACAGCACGCGCGCCTCCTCCCGCGTCAGCACGCCTTCCGACACCAGGGGGCGCCGGAACACCTGCGGCAGAGGGAGAGGGCACGCTCAGGGACGGACGACACCAGGGGGCGCCGGAACACCTGCGGCAGAGGGGAGGTCACGCTCAGGTACGGACGACACCAAATGCGCCAGAACATCTGCGCGAGAGGGGAGGGCACGGTCAGGAACGGACGACACCAGGGGGCGCTGGAACACCTGCGGCAGAGGGGAGGGCACGGTCAGGGACGGACGACACCAGGGGGCGCCGGAACACCTGCGGCAGAGGGAGAGGGCACGGTCAGGGACGGACGACACCAGGGGGCACCGGAACACCTGCGGCAGAGGGAGAGGGCACGGTCAGGGACGGACGACACCAGGGGGCACCGGAACGCCTGCGGTAGAGGAGACCCCGCTGGGCCATCTGACAGTTCACAGCAGCCCGCCAGTCGCAAATCTCGATAACATTCGAATCCAGTGCTGACGAGAATACCAGCGACGTCGTCTTCAGTGTACCTTGTTTACAAATTGGGAACCCGTCTGAAGGCCCACCACAGCTGTCAGCGTCCGAATGAAGTGCCACTTTGCGCTCCTGAGATAAGCGGACATTCACATCGGATGTTGCCAGGCGAGAACTTTACACGTCGTTACGGCGAGGTTCGTCACAGTTTGACTGCCCGGCTCTACAAACGGCGGCGGTCGCGGGCCGCTGGGAAGGTCAGAGTGCGGCACACAGCCGGCCGCCGAGACTGACCTCTGTGACGAGCGACATGCTGGTCAGGTAGCTCTGCTCGCTGTCGATCAGCTCGGCGATGGCCTCCTGGCGCTGGCGCTCCTCCTCGCTCGGCGGCGGCTCGTGCGGCGAGCGCGGCGCCTCCTCCTCCGCCGGGCTGCCGCCGTGCTCGGACCAGCCCGGCGGCGAGTCGGCCTCGTCTGGAGAGCGGAGGCGCGCCGGTGGTCAGCTGGGCCACCCCACCAGCGGCGGCGCTGGGCCGGCGCAGTGGCCAGAGGTGGGTGTGGGTCAGACTGGGAAGCGGCACCGGGGCGTGTGGGTTCCTCATTTGAACCCAAGCAGCCGTCCTCACGACACAAGGCACGTACAGGGCTTCGTGGGGACCGGCAGCGCCCAGCACCATCTACCATGCATCAATGCACGTGCCAGGGGGCTTACACGCGTGGTAGCGCTGTGAGACCACGTCATGAGACCAAGTGGCGCGTGGGCCGTGGCCACGCGCGCAGCCAGCCCACAGTATAACTAACCACTAGCGCAGCCTCTACGCCGGAGGGATCCGGTCGTCGGCATGGGGACACGACGAGCTTGCGAGCGTGCCCGCGATCCGTGCGGACCGCCGTGGCGGTGCAGCAGAGTCGCCGCCGTCCGGCCGGGGCGGCGCCCCCGGCTGCGGGGGTCGGCTGGGAGTAGACAAACGCCCAGACGACTCCCGGCATCAGTGTACAGGCGGGCCTGAGTGGCGGCACGGTGACACTGGACGGGCGCGCGGCGGGGACGTTGCGTCGCAGCCGCGAACAAACCCACCAGAACGCGCCAGTCAACGCGGGCTAAAAGGCGACCGGGTTGGTACAGCTGGCACCTAAGTCTGTAGGAACCCCAACAGACTCGCCCTTGCCCGTGCTGAGCTAAATCCCAACCACTGAAAACGGCTCCACGTCCTGTGTAAACGCTGTCTTCACGCAGCGTTATTGGCCGTTATCGACAGCTGACGTCGCCGCCCCAGGGCCTAACGCCCACTTGCCGTCCAGCGATCTCCTAAGAACCCAGTGGTCTTATCACCACCGGCGGGAGACGACACACACCGCCGAGTGCATTACCGTGTATTACACCGACACATAATACGGGGGCAGCAGGCAGCGACGCCGCGACAGGCGAGCAGTGGAAGAGGCCGTGGCGAGGTCACAGGACGGCCAGCTGCGCCAGCACCGCTACCCGCGCCCCACACCGAATAAATAACACTAGGATAACGTGGAAATCGTATCACCCGACTAATCCGCGGAGCCACGCACCATCGAGGCTACTGGCACACTCGTACGAACAGCGTGTTCCACGACAGAGCGAGTGGTATTATGCGTAGAGAGTGCCACGACGGGTCTACGGTGTGCAGCAGAGCAGGCTGCGCGGCTGGCAGCGTCCTCCAAGCGTACAGCGGCGTGTGGCGAAGACATGACTAACTGTGTGCCCCGACTGATTGCGGTAGGAAACCAGCAAGCAACCCAACTAAGCGCCATTAAGAGCCGCCCAACCAGCTCAGTGAGGATCGCATTGCGGAAGGACGAGCCGACAGAGCAGGGTACCCTCAAGGGGTGCAGAATGTTCAACGCTTCTGATCACCTAGAATCAGCCGATACCCCAGAGGTGCTAAGGAAATGCAGGAGGCCCGATGACCGAGCGTGAGGAATCACGCCGCGGCTAATCCGGATATACAGCGAGTCTAAGACCATATAGTCACGTAACGAACCGGGTATTATCAGATTAAACAGTTGTATGACCAGGCCGTCAGGAGACGCAACGGTATAGTGAGACACGTCAGCTTCCCATCATCATAATCTGGATAATAGGCGGCCTATGAAAATCCCACGGTGCTTACAGCGCCATAAACAGTGAACGAACCGCTGCGGGGTCAGCTCGTCGCCATATGTAACCAATATGCACCACCGATTTCTGCCTTAGGAACAGGGCAGTATATAACTGGGAAACCAAGTAACTGGCTCATGACATGTCACTTCGCACGCTGTTCATTCAAACAGAATAGCCAATAACCTTGTTTGAATCCAACGCTACCCATGGCACATACCACGTTCCGCGCGCCTACCCGAACCTCCACAACCAGAACCACGCACAGTGATATAAACCTACATCACCACGACTCGCTACGCATCCACTCCACCGGCGACTATCTTGACTCAAACAACATCAAAGGTACACAAATGGAATAATACGACGGCCTCTGACGACCGCCCTCGCCTCTACCAGCAGCACTCTACCGAACAAAAGACGGATAA
Organism: Pollicipes pollicipes; assembly: GCF_011947565.3. Lineage (NCBI taxonomy): Eukaryota > Metazoa > Arthropoda > Thecostraca > Pollicipedomorpha > Pollicipedidae > Pollicipes > Pollicipes pollicipes. The sequence goes on from NW_023596746.1 coordinate 4,272,451, forward strand.
ACGCGGCCTCTGTTTAAGCGTAATCCAACAACAGACTGAGCCTGGCATCCAGTCGCCCGCTCCCTCGCATCACCACCGCCGGAGCGGCGACGGCCACAGCGCAACTCAGATCTCGTGTCGGAGCGGAGCGGGCGCAGCGCGGCGGCCCAACCAAGCAAAACGCGTCAACCAACCGTAAAACCGTCACAACAAAGCCGCCGGCGGGCCGAGCGCCGAGTGGGCGCCGGCCGGCGGAGCTGCCGCCGCAGGTGAGAGCGCTACGCTACAGACAGACGGCGGGAGAGGGAGCGCGCGCCCGCGGCTGGCGCCGGAACGGGCCGCGACTCTGACGGACAGCCACGAGCCGACACAGACGAGACGACACCGACAGACGCACAGGCGCGAGAGAGAGGAGAGAGCGCGTGAGGGCGAGACGGCGACCGCGGCGGCCGGGGTCGACAGAGGTCGAGGCGGCGCGACGGCGCGGCGGCCGCGCGCCGCCAACAGTCAGCGTCTAACCAGTCAGTCCTGCGGAACAGAGTCCAGCGTCAGAGGGCGTTCCACGGGCGCCGCGGCGCGGCCGGCGGAGCGCAAGGGGGGGGGGGGGCTCCAAGATAGTTTACTTCGAGATGACTTGTGCAGACAGGCCGGATCTCAGCAATGATTTACCGTCATACTCCGCAAACATGAAATGGCACGTCAAGTCAATAGATGAAGCCCACTGCTGCCGTGCAGGTATTGTGGCATTGTTGATAGCTAAGCTAGAAGCCTGGTTAGAGCAGGACTCGGAACGGCCACGGTTGCTGCATGCGGACTGTGGAACGCCCTCGTCACCGTGTCTGCCGTCGGCGAGCGTTTGTCCGCTACATGTCCAGCGACTCTCAGCGAGTGCACGTGTCCACATGGCACAGAGGCTGAGCTACGGTGCGCATGCGCATTCATCCACACAGCAAACCACACTGGACCAGAGGGTGCGAGCGAACCCCTCCGGCGCCGACGGCTGTCACTGACAGAACGGTCCAAGGGTCACGAAGCATGTCTGAACGACGGACGTCTGTCTCAGGCCGAGCCGACGGTTTACCACAGATGACAACAGCCGTGCCACTAACACAAAACACCAAGGACGGGGATCTGGGAGGATTCTGCCAGGATCGCAGGGGGTGTGCAACAAATTGCGTGCTGGCCAGTCATTCGTCGTCGGTAGGTCAAACCTCCCGCTACAGTCCGCTGCCCACTACTGCACCGCGCCAGTGCCGGGAGTACTCAGCCGTTCGCGTACTCACATTGGGCCGTCTTGGGCGCCACGTAGTTGGAAGGGAAGAGGCCGACGATGCCGTTCAGCTCACCCTTCCACCAGGCCGTGTCGTCCTGGAGGCAGGGGGCGGGACCGTCGGGTTACGAGCCGCCACCCGTCCCCGGTCCGGGGGATACCACGAGCGACGACACACCACAGTCCCGCGCCCCTCGGTTATGTCGCGGCTTCATCGCAAATGGCACACGCGAAAGCCAGATGCGATTCACGGCACAGTTCGACCGACCGCCGTGGTCTCGCTTTCGGTCTCCCTCGCGGCGCGCTGTTCCGGCTGTTCTGCTTCACCTTGTTGACGACGGAGATAACGTCGTCGGCCTGGAACGTGAGCTCGTCGTCGTTCTGCGCCGCGTACGGGAACTGGGCCACCACCAGCTCTGAAACGTCACGCCGCCTTCAAAACGCCTGCTTACGCGGCGAATGAACCTCATAAATACCGACATGAGGGTCACACCAATACCCCATCAAACAAAACATTAAACGGCTGACAACTACTTGGCAACAAACGGCTTTCACAAACGCGACAAAAAAATACAAGTGCACCCCGACGACTGCAAAAACGGTTTAAAAAACTGGAGTCTATCGCTTCCAAAACAAGCCACAAAAAGCCAGCGTGACCTCCAGAAAAACCGCAGTACACGCTGCCACTCCGGGCAGCAAACCCCGTGCCTACGTCGCTTCAGGCAGCTGCATCACGCCGTCGTCTGCCTCCCTCGCCCTCCCTCGCCCGCGTGACCCCGGTCGGTGCGCGGCACCTTTGGGCGCGCCGGGGTGGGGCGCCGGCGCGTCTCCCGGACACTGATCGTCGGGCATCGGTGGCTCCGTCTGCCTCCCCCCCCCCCCCCCCCTGCGTGGCTCCGGTCCGGCGCGCGGCACCTTTGGGCGCGCCGGGGTCGGGCGCCGGCGCGTCTCCCGGACACTGCGCGTCCGGCATCGGTGGCTCCGTCTCGTCCGGGATCGACATGCGGCGCGACGTCTTCAGCTTAACGAAGGACGCCGGGAACCAGCCCACCTGGCGCTGCTTGCCGCGCATCTGAGGAGCAGGCGGACGGGTCAGCGCCGGGCCGCCGGGTCGGCACCGGACGGGTCAGCGTCGGGCCGCCGGGTCGGCACCGGACGGGTTAGCGCCGGGCCGCCGGGTCGGCACCGGACGGGTCAGCGCCGGGCCGCCGGGTCGGCACCGGACGGGTCAGCGCCGGGCCGCCGGGTCGGCACCGGACGGGTCAGCGTCGGGCCGCCGGGTCGGCACCGGACGGGTCAGCGTCGGGCCGCCGGGTCGGCACCGGACGGGTTAGCGCCGGGCCGCCGGGTCGGCACCGGACGGGTCAGGGCACCATTGAAGTACGGAGGCTATGCACTGCGGAGCCTGCCGTAGACTGGAATGGTTGAAGGGAGTGTTTTCACATTTATATGGGGTTTTGAACTGAAATAGCTATCCTGAAGACCTTTCGATCCTGTCCACAATCCTGCCCTTCTTCAGGCCTAAGCCCCTCTAGTTTCTGAAACACACGCCCGTGAGAATAATGAAACGTAGTGCGTGCGGGGGGGGGGGGAGGGGAAAGGGGAAGAGGTAGTAACAACCCAGTGAGGTCAGCACTGGATTGGGAGAACAAAACTGATTTGGGAGTAAGGGGCCAGAACATTTCTTCCATGGACAAGCGAGTTCCTCACTGAAGAAGTCAGTAACGGACCAGAAGGGTCAAACACGGATTGAGAAGCATGGGAGTTACCTAGTGAGATGAGGTGTGCAGCACAAGCTTTTACACATGAAGCATAGAACCATCCGCAAAGTTGACTGCAACGTCACTTGACTGTCAGCACTTGCTCCCAGATGCTAGCTGGCTTGGATGGCACCGGTCCGGCCCGATTACCGTCGGCCGTCCCAACACCCCGGGGCCTCACCTGGATCTCGCCCTCCCACCAGCACGGCCCGATTACCGTCGGCCGTCCCAACACCCCGGGGCCTCAACTGGATCTCGCCCTTCCACCAGCACGGCCCGATTACCGTCGGCCGCCCCCAACACCCGGGGGCCTCACCTGGATCTCACCCTCCCACCAGCCCGTCTCCGACTTCTTGCGCACCATGACCAGCTGGCCGCGGCCCGAGCGTCAGCTGCTCGGAGCTGGTGGCCTCGTAGGGCGCGATCGCCACGGCCACCTCGCCCTTCCGCTTCTGTGGCAGGTTGGCGGGCCCGGTCAGCTGGCGCCGCGGCCGCCGGGGCTCGGGCCCGCGCCGCCCGGCGCGGGCCGGCTGTGACCGTGCTCGTGACGCGCTGGACGCGGATGGTGCGCGCGGCAGGTGGAGCGGGACGGACGGAGCGACGGCGCGGAGGAACTGGAGACGTGGGTGGAGTGATGCGCCACGTAACGACAGGACTCGGGACACGTCCGGTCTCTGACAGAGGGGCATGGCCGGGGCAGCGGCACAGTGCGAGCAGGCATCATCAATGTATGGTGAATGCATGATGACCTAAACGCAACCGTTTGTGGTGGACATTAATGTGACATGAGTAAAGTTATCCAGCCCCATACCCAAGGTATATATATATATATATATATATATATATATATATATATATATATATATATATATATATACGGCGTATATATGTATATACATGCCCTGGATGGAAACTTGTCGAGGTGCATGAAATATTTCTATGTCACGCACTGCGTGGGTTAGAACGATCATGAAATGGAGCACCAATGAAAAGAATACGGATAGCACGAATATATGCTGCGGCGACAAAAAGAAATTAGGCATTTACAACGCACACCTGGATATTACAGACGTAAAGTCTGTGGCCATCAAGCAATCGCTGAAACCACAAAGCGACAAAATGCCCGTGATTAAGCTCAGTTGCAAATGAAAGTTGGCAGACGTCACATGCAGGAACAGATCAGGATGCTCGAGCTTCGTAACACCGCCAAACGGCGATACTGCTGGCGACGTTGAAACATGATTAATTTAACGCATATCAAAGGCACTGATAGAGAAACGCAGTGCTTTCAATAACCAGTAATGGGCGATGTTAAAGCCTGAGCGTATATCAATGGTCGTAATTTGGGGCCAACCGAAAATGCTCTGACTTTAACAATCGACATACTACCTGTTTAAAACACTGCGTGTCTCTTAAACTACAATAGTGTAATTGGAATCTGCTCTGCATTGCAACATTCTATGTTATGAGCATGCACATAACAGTAGCGCACATGCAGTTGGGGCCCTGCGCGCGCTGTGGGGTCCTGCCCCTCAGTCTCGCTATGCCCTGCAGCTTAACGATGCGGAATAAGCTTTAAGTAGGTGACCGGTGTTGCCGACTGCGTGGCAAGACTGCCGAGGCCGGAGGAGCGCGTCCCAGCTGACGGAGCGGCCGACGACGACACTCACCCTCCCCAAGCCGGTCACTGGACTCAAACCAATCGACTGCTCTCAACGACACACGATAAACAACCAAGCAACACGGCAAAATCGCTGCCTACGCCAAAATAGCGCGAGAATACATGTGCACAGATCCTACGGTTGACACCACGATCCCATCCGGTTCCATGCTTATGGGATACTGGGATCAAATCCTGAGATGGGGCTCTATGTGCATGCTTGGCGCTGGCATCGCCTAACTGAGCTATCGGCGCACAGCCGCGCGCCGCGGCGGCCAGAGCGGCGAGCCGAGCCAGCGGCCGGCCGCCAAGCCCCGCCTCACGCCGAGGCGGCGCCAACGCAGGCGTCGGCTCACTGTACACTACACAGCCGCCAACGGCACCGGTCTGCATGCCGAGCGGGGTGCGGGTACGGGTGCGGGTACGGTTGCGGGTGCCGGTGCCGGTGCGGGTGCGGCTGCGGGTGCGGGACTGCGGCGCAGCAGGCCCGCACGGTACCTTGACGCTGGGCGCCCGGCAGACCCCGGTCGCTTTGGGAGGCCGGCTGGGCTCGGGCTGACGCGGGACGGGGCGGACAGACACAGGCGGGCTGTTAGCGACGCTCCGTACGGCGCTCCGACAGGCGCGGACGGGCGGGTCTTTAGCACAGGGCGCGCGCAGGCGGGGCGGCGAGGGCGACGAGCAGCCGCCACGCGGCCGACAACGTCGGGTCTACGTTGTCGCGCCACGGGACGGGGGCGTGAAGAAGATGGCTGGGAAGGTTGCAGCCGTCGGAAAACTGCTATTTCTGTCGTCCCGTGAATGCCTCGCTAAGGACCGGTGAGGCAAGACGGAACCGAGACGAGGAGGAGGAGGGAGGAGGAGGAGGAGGAGGAGGAGGAGGAGGAGGAGGAGGAGGAGGAGGAGGAGGAGGAGGAGGAGGAGGAGGAGGAGGAGGAGGAGGAGGAGGAGGAGGAGGAGGAGGAGGAGGAGGAGAGGAGGAGGAGGAGGAGGGAGGAGGAGGAGGAGGAGGAGGAGAGAGGAGGAGGAGGAGGAGGAGGAGGAGGAGGAGGAGAGGAGGAGGAGGAGGAGGAGGAGAGGAGAGAGAGATAGAGGAGAGAGATGAGAAGGAGAGAGAGAGAGAGAGAGAGAGAGAAGAGAGAGAGAGAGGGAGGGAGGAGGGGGAGGAAAGGAGGGAGGAAGGGGAGGGGAGGGGAGGGGAGGGGAGGGCCGAGGGGAAGGGCGGGGAGGTGAAGTGATTCTCGGGGATTCCGTGGGGGCAGGAGCTAGAGGGGGCCGCAGGGGACTCGACGGGACCTGAGGGGATCGGGGCCGCACGGATCCACGGGCCGCTGCCAGCGTTGTGCAGTCAGTCCCAAGGGACACCCGGGACAGGATGCTACAGGGCACTGATGTCAGTCCAGGGCTACCGGGCACCAGGGAGGAGGGGGGGGGGGGGGGGGGCGGGGCGGGGAGGCAAGACAGCAGCGAGGGTAGGAGGCCACACCGGCGGCGCCCGTTTGCCAGTTAGCAGTTCGCCGGTCACAATACAAGCGGTACAATGTTCACAGCACAAGCCGCCCGCTGATACCGGTGTACACGGACAACGTAACCGCCCGGCACAGGAGCCGAGAAGAGAGGCATGACGCAGCTCTAGCCAACAAAGCAGAGTCGCCGCACAGAGCTGAGAAGGCGGTGGTGACACGCGATGGGACACCGAGACTAGGGACACAGAGCCCGAGGCCGCCGCGGAAAAGACATGCCCGCGGCAAGCCGTCAGTACTTTCCTTGTCTCTCCGCTCTGGCACAGGAAGTAGGTTAGGCCCTACGTTCTGAACCTAGAAACGGTTGCAGCAGCATTGATTGACGGCGAGCGTTTCCACGCCGCCGTGCGTTCAAAAAAGACATGTACCAAGGAATTGGCGCAGCGTTCGTGACAACTGCCGTGCTTTAAATGGCTGCCTGTTCGTTCTCAACCTTTACGTCATGACGCTGGTCTCGAAAACATGGGGACACATCTGCCCAACGGCAAGATCTGCCCAAGAAACATCCGATAAACATCCAGCCCAACACCGCCGGGCAGACGACGACACCGAAGTACACAGACTCCATGAGACGGCACGAACACCTGGGAGCTACGCACGCCCTCCAAGCAGCCCGCACAGCGAGTCAACAGGGACCGGATCGCGACGCCGCCGCACCGGCCGCGGTGCAGACGTGCCCACCACCAGAGCACCAGTGACACCACCAGCCGCGGCCCCGGCACCGGCCGCGGTGCAGACGTCCCCACCACCAGAGCACCAGTGACACCACCACCCGCGGCCCCGGCACCGGCCGCGGTGCAGACGTGCCCACCACCAGAGCACCAGTGACACCACCACCCGCGGCTCCGTCTCGCTCTGCCACACACCTGGTCGGCCTGCCCGCGCTGCTCCATGATGAGCGGCGACGGCTGCGGCTGCGGCTGCGGCGACGGCTCCGCCTCCTGTGACCACCGGCCGGCCGGCACGTTAGTGTCACGCCCGCGGCCTCCCACGCCCGTGGTCGGCCCTGCGCGCGCGCGACGACACCTACCTGGGCGACGGCGGCGGAGGCGGCGGCGGCGGCGGCGGCGGCGGCGGCAGGGCCGGCGCTGGAGGCTGCGGCTGTGGAGGACGTCTGGTCCCAGGCAGCGGGGCGGACCAAGCAAGCTGCGTGTTAGCTAGGGGCGGGCGCCACAGGCGCAGTGTGACCGGGCCACTGTTTCCGCAGCCACCCGAATGGTCTGTTCACACGGGCTGCTTTTCGGGACGCGCGTCGAACGCGTGAAAATACGTGACGTCATGAGAAAACGTGTGACGCATGGTACATGCCCGCGTGTTCTGTGGTACATAAGCTGCAATCCAAGACGGGCTTCTCGTCGCAATTCAGTTTAAACTGGAATAGAAGACGGCCTTCTCGTCGCAAGGTAAGTAATATGCTAGTTCCAAATGTTCGCCTAAACCATCGGGTCAACGTACAGGAATAAAAGAAGGTGGCACCCCATAAGCTGCCACCAATCGTCCAGAAATATGATTGCCATAGATTGCGTACCAGGCTTTGAACATGCAGTTCAAACTTCCGAGCTCCCCTGCTCGAAAAGAACGCTCAGCGTGACTAGACGAAAGATGGGAGACGAAAGCACGTCTTATGTGCAGTGGCGACAGCTGCCCAAAAGTATAACGCCTTTATCAAAAGTACGGCGCCGGCAGATGTACGACGGAAGCGTCGGACACGCAAAAAACGCACGTGTGAACAGACCGTAACATGCACGCAGCACGGGCAAAAACGTCCGTCGAGACAAAGTGACGAACGAAATGAGACTGGTGCGGGTGGCTGCAGAAACCGCGCCGGCGTCGGCGGATGCCGTTCGTGTGTGCGCACGCCCGGGTCAGTCTGTCGGCGTGCAGTGAACACCGGGTTAGCGGCACACCGCGGCCCGGGGCCGGCCGGTACCGTGCGGACGTCGCCCGCGTGCCGCAGCCCCACTGGCGCCCAGCGGCCCCGGCGCGAGCCCGGCCCGCCCGGCGTCGGCCCGCCGCCGACCCACCTCGATCTGCTGCACGTAGTTGGAGGGGAAGATGCCGGTGACGCCGTTGAGGGTGCCCGTCCACCACTCGCCATGCTTCTCGGTGACCTGGATCACGTCGCCCTGCTGGAAGAGCAGGTCGCCCGGCTCGGTCGACTCGTAGGTGTACAGCGCCACGTGGCGGCCTGCGGGCGGGCGGGGGACGGGTCACGGAGAGGACGCGCCGGGAGGGCGCACAGACGCGCCGCGCCCGGTGCGTCGGCTCCGCCAGCAGTCCGGAGCCGCGGCACGCCAGTTTGGAGCTGCATCGAAGAGCTGTCGCAGTGCACTCCGGAACCAACAGCCGCGCGAGTCTACGTTCGAAAGGCGATTGGTGGGCGTGACGGACGCCACGCGGGTGTCACAAGTGGTTACGCCAAGGACAGCGTCTTTCCTGAGCAGAGGGTACGTACTGGCCCCGGAAGCTGGCTGCGGCCCGGTCGCCGGAGCCTGCGAACGAACGAGACAGCTGTCAGACGCTGCCGCCGTCACCGACACCGACCTCGCACAAGACATCAAGCAAACACGTGGACGAAGGCTAGAATAGAGTTATCTGTCTGCCACTCTCGGCGTTGACTTCACGCTATATTGACACTACTGACTGCAAGCCGTTCATTTCATATGTTGTATAGGATTTCAGCTTTGTCCCCCTCCCTTCCCCCCCCCCCCCCCTCTCCCCACATCAGCGTTACGGCGAGAAGCGTGCTGACACCAGCTGGTTCAGACGGCTGTACCTGTTCCGTGTCTGAGGCGGGCGGCGCCGGCGGCTCTGCCGGCTGGCCCGGCTCTTCTGGCTGAGGACGGGGGCACGCGTGCCGCGTCAGCCGCCAACCAGGCCCGCACACAAACGCGTGCACACGCAGGCGCGCACCGGCGCGCCAGTAGCAAGCGCCGTGAATCCCAAGCCGGTCATTGGTGGGCAGCGGTGAGAGCGGCGGGCGGCAATATCTCACCTCCATGTGGGACTTATTAACGGGCAAGTTGGAGCTATTAAAAGACGCGAAGCGCCCACAACAAGTGGGCAGTTGTGAAAATGATTTGAGTGCAGTTATATAAAACCTACGACGCTCAAGTTGTCTTCGCGTTATGCGCAGCACGACGGCGCTTACCAACGTGCCCGATCCAAGCCACAATTTGGTGTAGCCAATCTACGTAGGCAATATCACAGCACAAATTTCGGCCACATTAAGGTGAAACAACGCCTCCGAGTTGCTGCCAGAAGCGGCAGTCTCAGCGTTCGCCACCGGCGGCAACACACAAGGTTAGGCCGCCGGGAAGTGCGCGGGGTATCGTCAGTACCATGTCCGAGGTAGCGCAAAGGTGCGTATTTACAAGGCAAACGGAGACAAACCAACAAAAGGACTTCGTGCAGGATGTTGGTGCTCAACAGTAACAACGGACCCTGTGTTGTCCAACAAACGCTCGGCCGTCCGTTAAGTGGCCGGAAATGCCTACACCACCCACACACGCGCACACACACACACGCCAACGCAGGACAAACGGAAAGCCCGCAGTGCCAGGTGCCGGGACCGGGGACAACACTAGCGGCGGCCCCGCCCCAGCGCGAGTCGGCCCCCTCACCTTCGCCAGAGGGACGAAACCACCACCCCCCACACACGGCGGGTGAGTTTCACCCGTCTCACCTGGGCCGGAGCGTTCTCGCCGTTGAAGGCCCGCGCCGCGCCCTCGACGAGCTGCAAACACAGAGCAGACCGTCACCGACACCGACGGCGAGCCCGTCACGCCGCGGGACGGGGCCGGCCCACCGGCTGGCGCGCGGCCGGCGCCAGGCTGCGCAGCCGACGGTGCCGCGTCGCTCGCACGCCGCGTCAGTGGCTGGCGCGTCGAGCTGAAGGCTCGACGCTCCAGCCACACTCGAGCTCCTCCCACAACCTCCCTGGACAGACTACATGGTGGATGCGGCCGGCATCCGCCTCGGTGTAGCCTTCACCGCAGCGTACGTAACGGCATGGCGTGCTGTGCCTCACGCCCACCGGGGCGTCGGCCTCCTGGGGCGGGTAGGGCCGCACCCGTCCCGCCAGGCGGCCACATCCGGTGCCCGCCCGCTGGTCTGACGTAGGACTGCACCCGTCCCGCCAGGCGGCCACATCCGGTGCCCGCCCGCTGGTCTGACGTAGGACAGCACCCGTCCCGCCAGGCGGCCACAATCCGGTGCCCGCTCCGCTGGGTCTGACGTAGGACAGCACCCGTCCCGCCAGGCGGCCACATCCGGTGCCCGTCCGCTGGTCTGACGTAGGACTGCACCCGTCCCGCCAGGCGGCCGACTTCCGGTGCCCGTCCGCTGGTCTGACGTAGGACTGCACCCGTCCCGCCAGGCGGCCACATCCGGTGCCCGTCCGCTGGTCTGACGTAGGACTGCACCCGTCCCGCAGGCGGCCACATCCGGTGCCCGTCCGCTGGTCTGACGTAGGACTGCACCCGTCCCGCAGGCGGCCACATCCGGTGCCCGTCCGCTGGTCTGACGTAGGACTGCACCCGTCCCGCCAGGCGGCCACGTCCGGTGCCCGTCCGCTGGTCTGACGTAGGACTGCACCCGTCCCGCCAGGCGGCCACATCCGGTGCCCGTCCGCTGGTCTGACGTAGGACTGCACCCGTCCCACCAGGCGGCCACATCCGGTGCCCGTCCGCTGGTCTGACGTAGGACTGCACCCGTCCCGCCAGGCGGCCACATCCGGTGCCCGTCCGCTGGTCTGACGTAGGACTGCACCCGTCCCACCAAGCGGCCACATCCGGTGCCCGTCCGCTGGTCTGACGTAGGACAGCACCCGTCCCGTCAGGCGGCCGACGTCCGGTGCCCGTCCGCTGGTCTGACGTAGGACAGCACCCGTCCCGTCAGGCGGCCGACGTCCGGTGCCCGCTCGCTGGTCTGACGTAGGACTGCACCCGTCCCGCCACGCGGCCACGTCCGGTGCCCGCTCGCTGGTCTGACGTAGGACTGCACCCGTCCCGTCCGGCGGCAGACGCCGGGCGCCCGCCAGCTGGTCAGACGCATCACACGCGACCTCGACTGACCTGAGCGTGGCCGTGTCGACCGGCTCCACGTAAGACTCCGGCAGCCAGCCCACGTGACCGTTGACCTCGCCCTCCAGCCAGTTCGGCTCCGGGTTGGCGTCCAGATTAATCTGCAACGGTAGCCGACACTGGGTCAGAACCGCGCGCGTCCACACCGGTGATAGGACGTCAGCAACACTGTCGTTTTGTACTAACAGCACGAAGTCCGCGCTTAATTCATGAACATCACGTACACCAATATTATCAGCGGTCCGCAAATCCCGACAACGCATCAGCTATCGAAAAGCAATAACAGCATAGGATGTACACTCGACCCACAAGCACCGCTCGCAGAGCAGGGTGAGGGGTACTGGCTATCTTCCACCGACATCTTTGACGAGTGCTCTTGAATCTGCAGCCGTCCACCCGCCACAACAGACGCCTGCTACCGGAGCGGGAGGCCACAGGGCTCAGGCGCCGCGCGCGAGACACGCCGGCCGCGCTCACCACGACAATGTCGCCCGGCTGGAACGAGACCTCGTCGGCGGAGCGGCCCTGGAACTCGTACAGCGCCCGGTACGCCACCTTGCGGGACCCCTCTGCAACAGCAGGCGGAGGCGACCGTCCAGACGGTTCGGAACTGATAGAGGAGTGGCTTTCGCGAACGGCCGGCGTCGGTCAACACACGGCGGAATAGTGGGCTGATATCGTACAACACACCACTGTTGACCGCTGACGAGACAACCCATGGCAAAAAAAAACTGACGACAAGTGCCAAGCAATCGCATGGTGGCAAACCTGTGCTGACGCCACATATGCGTTGTTTGTTGGTTATCGGCGTATCGCTATGAGATTACCGCTGTCCCATCTCAAACAGGACAAACGTCTGCCGCATATCCCACCCTATTGAGGCCCGCTGCCAGACACGAATCGCTGTCCTTAACATGAATATGTCCTGAGCAATACCACAATGCAGCCCAATGATCACGCTGTAAGATGGCAACCTTTAATTACACATCCCAAACGCACTATTTTCTGATTCGATTCATACGTCTGACCTGCTTTGTAAGGATGCCACGCACACCTCTCCTCTCTGAGACGGCAGTGCTACTCTAGTATCTTATCGAGATCATCATCCGGGGGATATTCCACCTGTCATACATGCGTAAACATTCCCTTCTCTCGCGGCATTCTTCACCGGGGACTACGCACGCGTGCTGGTCCAAATCACAGGGCTAAGTACACACAACTAACGTATCTAACGGCAAGGGCCACATTCCCACGCCTATCGGAGGGGTTATGAGAGCATGCACGTGTCTCCCGCGTCACCTCCGGCAGTCCGCCGCCGTCGCGTCGCCAGGCGGTGCTGCGGCCGCGCCTCGTCGACCGCCTGCGCGGCGGCTGTCTCACCGGCGGGCGGCGCGGCGGCGGGGGCGGCGGCGGGGGCGGGCTGCGACGCGGCCGGCAGCCACGGGTCCGCGGCGGCCGGGGACGGACCGGCGGCCGGCGGTGCGCCCCAGACGTCGGCGGCGACCGAGGAGGAAGCGGCCGGCTGGCGCGGCGCGTCCCAGGCGCTGCTGAAGTCGGCCGCCCAGGCCGCTGGCTGTGGCTGCTGCTTCTGCGGCGGCGACGGTTGCGCTGCTGCTGCTGTTGCTGCTGCTGCTGTGCTGCTGCTGCTGCTGCGGCTGCTGGTGGTGCTGCTGAGCGGCGCGCGGGCGGCGCTGCTGGCGGCGCGTGCACACATCGAGTGAGGCGGCGCCCGTGCACGGCACACAGAGTGCGGTGCGCGGCATACCCGGCGAGCTACACTGGGCGGACGGGGCATTCTCGCCCGCCTACACTGACTGACAGGCTACGGTGCCGGGAGGGCTCGCTAGCTATGGTACGGGGCCGGGACCAGGGCGGGGCGGGGCGGGGCAGGCGGCCACTGACCGGCGTCCGGCGGTGCGGCGTCCGGGCGGCGCAGCTCCAGCACGCTGCGCCGCTTCAGCTCCCACTGCGCGTGCACCTCCTGGCAGCCGGCCACCAGCGAGTTCAGCACGTCCTTCATCTCCTTCAGCTGGTCCAGTTGCGCCTCCAGCTCAGCCTCTTTCTCGGCGCACTGCAGCACATCGCGCGCGATCTATTAGCGACACATCATCTGTGGCTAATCATAATCACGCCTGATCTGGCATGCAAGGAGACGACCTGCCAGCTCATGAAACAGTCGCGACCGAACACTAACGCTAGCATAGGATAGGCAGCAACCGTTTCTATGTATGGCCCTGCATATTCAAGCGCATTAATTTCCGTCTTAATAGAATTATCCCCTGAACACTTCCCGAACTATTCATGATCAACGCTGCTCGAATCACGTGAACCAGAAACATACTGCGCGGAATCGGGACACAAGCGACAAACGGCACCGACCCAGCACCAAGCACATTCCCCCTGCTCATGGCATATAGAGCCGGCCAGTGGGAGGAGGGAGTCCGCCGGGACAGACAGGGAGGTGGCACCGGCCCCACCGGGGAGTCGCCGGCCTGTACGCGCTCGCGCAGCTGCTGTATGATGTGTCTTGCTGTCGTAGTTCATGGCGACGCTCTCGAGGCCGGCCTGCACCGGGTTGTTGGCGTCGTTCAGCTTGTTACGAGCCTCCAGCTGAGCGCGCTCCTGTGAGCAGGAGCAGCAGCAACGGTCAGGGACCCAGCCACAGGGGCAGGAGCATGGGTCCGGAACCGCAGCAGAGCAGGAGCACCGGTCAGAGACCACAGCAGGAGCAGGGACCGAACAGGGACCGCAACAGGAGCAGGAGC
>NW_023596746.1:4286591-4334091 GCF_011947565.3 Pollicipes pollicipes
ATCTCCGGAGAAGGGGATGTGCTTTCCTGCGGCCAGCTCCGGGGAAGGGGATACACTCTGGTCGAGTCAGCTCTGAGCGAGGAGATGCGTTCTCGGGTCACCTCTGCGGACGGGGCAGGTCACCGTCTGGTCATCTGGGGGAGATGGGGCGCTACCGTCCGGTCATCTGGGGGAGATGGTGCGTTACCGTCCGGTCGTCTGGGGGAGATGGGGCGCTACCGTCCGGTCATCTAGGGGGGGATGGGGCACCACCGTCCGGCAATCAGCACGGCTGCGTTGTTAGGGCTGCGTCCGACCGACCACGACGTGCTCCGCACCGAGACGCCGCGGAGGGGCTGTCCCGTGATGGAGAAGCCCGGCTGCCCTGTCCCTGCGCTGTGCGGACCGTGGGATGCCCGGCCTGGCCGGGGGACCAGCAGCATTCCCCACTGATTAACGTCGGGCTCAGGGCCTTCCAGGTCTCTCCGCTATGCAGGCGAGGTGCGAACAAGCCGAGCAAGTGACGTGGGCTCAGAGTGACGCGATCGGCGGGAATGCTTCACACCGAGTCGCTAGCGTGCAAACAGCGAGAAGGCGAGCCACACCTTGGCATTCCTGGGCCGGCTGTGCAATCCCGCCGCAAGGATTAGCGTCGCCGCGCCGAAGGCGAAGAGTGAACAACCTGGCTGGGGAGCGCCGGGCATTAGCGGCAGAGTGTCAGGTGTCAGTGATGGAACGGGTAGTCTCGGTAGAGGGAGAGTCAGTCGCATCCGTGGAAGTACCCGGGATCAGTGAATGCTGTGATGTCGCGTGCGCGTTCGCTGAATTCTCCGAACTCGTACGCCGGCATATTTGTTGGCCGAAGCCCGAGCTACCTCCTGTACTCGTGAAAACGCCGCCCGCTGGAATCGCCGCCGTGTGACGGGCCTGCAGCGTCGAGCCGCGGTGTGTGCCTCCGCACCGCCGCCGGGGGTCGGACAGACCCTGCCCTGAGCCCGGTGCCCCGCGGGCCCGGGCTGGGTGGGCCACCGGGCGGAGCCCGTGGTCCGCCCACGGCCGGCCGGCATGCCGCCCGTCCGTGGAGACGCATCGCATGCTTATAATGGCCGGTTTTTATTTCCGGATTGCAGCCGACTATCATTGGGAGGCAGTATGCGTGTCATGCAGATCTGCCGCTGCTTCAAGGCCAGCGCCCTCCATTGTTGGCGAACGCTGCGTTGCGGTGCAGTGGCGCGCTTTTTTCGGCGCGAAACGCGCTGGGACCTTGAGCGCCGGAACAATGCCGATTTGCGGACGGGCGTGCGGCGAAGTCGGCGCCGTCCTGGGCCGCCCATTGTGGGCCGCAGGACGGGGACCCGGCTGACGGACCGGCGTCATCTGCTGACGCCAGCGGCGCGCGAGGTGTGTCGGCCCCGGCCAGCCGGTCGGCTCCGGGTGTCACCTCCACGCGCTTCCCGACCAAACGAGCTCGTTTGGTTTGTCAGGCAGTTTTCTGATTTAAAAAGGGTGCAGGAGGGTTCAGTGGCTGGCGCTGGGTGCCGTAAGATATGGCGACGGCGCGGAAGTGGGTTACTCGGCCGCCACGTGACGTGTCTCGCGTCGGTGACAGTGCTCTCAAGACTCGTCCATCGAGGCTCGGTGCCCCGGCGGACCGGCGGCGGTGGCGCCTCGGCCTGGGGGGCGCAGGTGCGCCAGATGCCGACGGCAGCGGCGTGGCACGTTACGAGCAAACGGACCAGTCGGCTCCGCGCGGAAATAAATGAGATGAACTTTCAAAATTCGGGATGGAGGGTGTGCCGCAGGCCCTGTGCTTCGCTGGGAGGGGTATTGGTGTAAGTGCGGTACAAAAGGCATCAAACGTCGCTTGTTCCCTTGTAATGATACTCTTATGATATGTGATAATACTAAATGTCATGACAACCTGTAGTACCAATCTCTTGAGATTGTAATAGTAAAGTAATATTGCAGTAATTTTTCCTCTATTCAAAGCAAGTGTGTCGCGAAGCTATCGCAGTTAAATATATCCGTAGAGAGCTTTCCTGTCAATATTATTGTGACGACATTTTACGCTTACAATATGAAACATCAGAAACAAAACAGACTACGAGCAGAGCGGAGCAGGCTATATGACCGCGAAGTCGAAGCGCCCTAAAGCCCCCCCCCCCCCCTTCCGAATACGAGCAGAGCAAAATAATGGTCATCGACGAAACGACTGGAAGCTTACGCTTCAGGTAGCAACCGGCTCAGGCAGCTCAGCGGGGGTCAGTCATGAACCTTGACCATAATGTAGGAAAGACCGCGGCTGCAAAGTAAACTGGTTTTCGAGAGTGATTCGTTTTGGTAACGGCAGACACCAAATTTTTCCCACGATGACAAACGCAAGGAGTTAGGCTACCATTTCCACCACCGTTTCAAAATTTCATTTACTTCGCATAACTAGCCGAATACAATTCGTCAAACTCCGCTATGGCGCTCTTCCATAAGTACCTCAAGAAACGCCCACATAAAAACTTGCTATTAGCTCTGCTCTAGACAGGTTGAGTATTCTTCGTTTAAGTTGCGCGGTACTTTCACGAAGTTCTCAGCCGGCGCCGAACTTTCTGCCTGAGTGTGCCCGCAGCCGACCTAATCGGTGTCATTCGGCATGCCGGTCGGCCCTGCGCCAAGTACTGCCGCGCGGCGCCACTTGTGTCGCGCCTCCCAACTTCGTCGCGCCGCCTTTCATGCAACGGGAAACACCTGGCTTGTAGTGGGGTGGCGTCGCGCTGCCGGGCCTCGGGCGGCGGCAATCAGCATTAAAGGTCGTTAGTGCGTGTTGTGTCACGGCGAGGCCTCCCGCTCGAGCCGCGCGCCGTGCGCCGTGGCGCTTGAAAGCGTGCGCTCGAAAACGTGAGAGCACTTTGGCCGGAGGCGTTGCTGGAGGCTCGGGCTTACATGGAAGGCCTCCGACCTCCCCGCGGGCGGGCAGCGCATCAAGAGGCAGCGGGGAGTCTCCGGCACTCGATGCTCCGGTTTACGACACCGAGTACCCGGATCAGCATTGTCTCGGCGCGGCCCGGCATGGCTTCGCCCCCCTGGCGGTCGAACGCCGGAGGGTGGCGGCCCGGCGCGTGGTCAGCGTTGCCCCCGGCGGGCGAACGGCACGGACGGCACTCTTCGGCGATCTGTTTACCCGCCGCCGGCACTGCTGACCACGCCGCTGCTTTGATGTCCGAAATTGGCTGCACCTGTTGCCGCGCCGCCTCTCCCGCGCCTGCAGCGCCGCCACGCCGGGATCGCCGCCGCAGCCGCCGCGCCAGCGCTCGCCGACGAGGTGAAAGGCGCGATTTCAGTCGATCCGAATGAGGAAAGTTACGGCCGGTCATTTATTCTCATCGGCTTTTTTGTCGTCAATTGCGACCGTGCCGGCCGAGTTTAATGATTCCATCGATCGGCTGGCGCCAAAAAGTGCGCGCGAACTTTGTGGGCCTGTGGGTGTATGCTAAATGCAGGCACTCGGTTCGCTCCCCTACCCCCACCCGTTCCGTGTATTTGATAGGCAGAGAGACGGCTATTCGAAGTCCACCACCTGAATGGCGCCGGCGCTGTGCAATTCCGAAAGGATCGAATCATCCGAAGCCGCCGGTCTGGCAGCCTTTACAGACAATTTGAATTGCAAAGTGGTCTGCAAGTTAAATGAGACAACTTTTCAGGGAATTTAACTTCTCGCATTTGTCTTCTGCACGGAGTCCGGCCGTGTACCTGACCTGACTCAATTACGACGCAGAGGCGCGCAACATGCTGCCGCGTTGCAGCGAGCTGGCCGGGCCGCTGCCAAGCAAGACGGCGCTCCGCCCGCACTAAAACACCGCAACAGTTGGTAGGGCGCTGAGGACTCGGCCGTACTTCAGCGTGGGGCGAACAAGACCACGGAAGGAGACGGCAGGTGCCCAGGAGAGCGGGGGATGGGGGCGCGCGCGGATGTAACCACCGGACACACCGACACATTGTGGGACACGCGCTGACCCATGGCGTGGTCTCCGCCTCGGGCCGACGTGGGCGGTCTTTGGCCAGGTTTCGTCAGGCGCGGCCCGGTGTGCGCCGGCGCGGGCGGCCGGTCTCCAGCCGCCTGAGCTGGGCAGATTGCACGGCTGAGCAGGGCGCCGCGCCGTGCGCCGACGCCAGCGCCCGCCCAGATGGCCGCTTTGCGCCCGCCCGCGCGCGAATTAAACCATCGCCGAGCCAGGTTATGCATACAAACTGTCGGCGGCGCGGTCGCTCGCCAGCGCAGCGAGTGGAGGCGAGGCCCTGGCGGCGACCTGGCCGACCGCACCGTGGCTTACAGTGGCTGCTTGATGGAGGGCGGAGGCCGTCCATCCGAGCAGAGCAGTGGGCGTCCCGGTCGGAAGATGGTGTGCAGCTGTTCCTTGGATATGAAGGCCCGGACGGATGTTGGCTGCAGGCCCAAGCTGGCGAGCAGGGTTGGCAAAGGAAGGCCCCCAGCTGCGAGCAGGGTTGGCAAGGGAACGCCCCCAGCTGGCGAGCAGGGTTGGCAAGGGAACGCCCCCAGCTGGCGAGCAGGGTTGGCAGGGGAACGCCCCCAGCTGGCGAGCAGGGTTGGCAAGGGGAACGCCCCAGCTGGCGAGGCAGGGTTGGCAAGGGAACGCCCCAAGCTGCGGTTGCAAGGACCCCCAGCTGGCGACAGGGTGGCAGGAACGCCCCCAGCTGGCGAGCGGGGTTGACAAGGGAACGCCCCCAGCTGCGAGCGTTTGAAAACCAAAGGTTCTAGGTGCACAAATCGGACCTCTTTTAATCCAAGTAATTCAAAGGCTGCGAGTTCCAACAGATACCATTATGCCAAAGCCCATTTGTTTTGGCTTTTCCGCTTTGGTCGACTAAAGGTGTTTGCCCACGTCGCTCTGTCGTCGAAATTGGGCCAGCACCGCGCCAATATGGGAACACATTTTAAAGTAAAACTTCCCTCAGACTGAGTCAATATCGTGTCGCATATGGTGGCGCAGCCCCAGCCGCAGTGCACCTCTCTCAGGGAAGCTCTCTCCGGTGTTACTTAGCATATAAATTGTTCGCTCCAACAGCGATCAGAACGTTTCCAGCGATTAAATGAGATTTAAAGCTTATCTGACCTCGATTGAGCCGCCGTTGGAGAGAGAGAGAGAGAGAGAGAGAGAGAGGGGTTGATGCGACGAGGAAAGAGAGCAGCGTTGCTAGAAAGGCCGACTACAGCATTGACGGGCCCGTCCGGCTGCTCCACATCCGTGAGCATCACTTCTGCTGCCGCCACGCGTCGACAGATGGCGCCGCCGGACGCGGGGCTCAGCTCCAGCCCAGCAGGCGCCTCCGCGTCCGGCCTGTCAACAGCGCGGAGGCCGCCTCCACGACCGGCGTCGCCCCGGCCGCGGCCGACCCGACCCAGCGGGAGCCGCCGTGACCCTCCGACGGCCACCCCTCTCCAGCGACCGGAGCCACGTTCGCCCGCCCCAGCCGCCCCGCGCCAGCTCAACTTGGCCCATCAGCCGGCGGCGGACCATTGGGCGCGGCCTGCGCCGCCGGCGAAACTCCGTCAAAGGCCGGCCGTAAATCGCCCGATTATTGCCGGCCCCGTCGCGGCCGACGGCGCCGCGCCGCTGTCAACGGCGGCCGGATGGCGCGAGCGCCGCGCCGGGCGGCGGCGCAGCGGCGGAGGGCAGCGGCGCCGCCGGTAGCCGGGCCGAGCCCCTGCGTGGGCCGCGGCGCCACCGGGTCAGGGTCTCTCGTGACGCCAGGCGCCCGGTCGGTCGAGGTCGGGTCGGAGAGGGCCGTTCGAGGTGCACGCTCTGCGGTGTCGTGTACCGGACGGCATGTGCCTCGTGGCCCGCGGATCTGGAGCGGTGTACCTGGCTGAATCAGACTGCAGCCACAGACTCTTGTGCTGGGCCGCGACGAGCCCGGATCGGACCAGGGTGGGTCGAGCCAGACTCAGCCCGGGTCGGACCAGAGTGGGTTCGAGTCGGACCAGAGTGGGTTCGGGTCGGACCAGAGTGGACTCGGGTCGGACCAGCGCCAGCCAGCCCGGGCCGGACCAGAGTGGACTCGGGTCAGACCAGCGCCAGTCAGCCCGGGTCGGACCAGAGTGGGCCCGGATCTTACCATAGTGGGCCCGGGTCGGACCAGAGTGGACTCGGGTCGTACCAGAGTGGGTCCGGGTCGGACCAGAATGGGCCCGGGTCGTACCAGAGTGGGTCCGGACTGTAACAGAGCCGGATCGGCGCAGTTTCCGGCTGTTTGCCAGCGGTGGATGGATGCGGCCGGAGGGCCCGGCCGGCCCGGCGCCGGCCGCCGCCGCCGGCCGGGGCCAACGCGTAAATCCTCCGGTGCACCATTAGCGTCATATGTGAATTCAAATTGGAATTTATGGCGGCGGGGCGTCGGCCAGACTCGTCGCTCCTGGGCGCCTGGGACGGGTCAGGTCCTCCGCAGGGGCCTGGCCTGAGCGCGCACTGCCCCGGCGTCAGAAAACGCCCCGAGGCACGCTCGGCTTTGATGAGAGCGCTGTAAGGCTCCGATGTGGACGTCCGCTGTGGACGTCTTGCTAGGCTGCGGCAGTGGAGATTACTGGCTTACACTGGGTTGCGATTAATATTTCAAAAAACAAATTACACTGCGGTTGTGTTTAGACCACGTTTTGTTTTTCGAGACGCTGAAATAAAATCCGTCTTTGCACAGGGCTCGTTTTGCGTTCAGTCCTGTTTCCTTTTGCAGTCGAGCTATCACGACCAGGCATGAATAAATAACCACATAAATACAGGTCCGACACGTCGCACTCGACGTTTGACGCCGTGCTGGCATTTTGCGACGAAAACCCCCGTGCCGCGCAATGCGTAGACACGCCGACACCGCCAACTGTGTCCGCCCGCCATTTGTTTGTTTTATTTCCGGCGCTGTACAACGCTCATGGTTGTCTCGAAGGGTGGCGATTGCGGCCGCGTCGGCCGCCGCGGCGACGGCGGCGTCCGTGCTCGCGCTGTCGTGCCAGGCACCCTCGCAGCCGGCCCGCGGCCACTTGATTATAATGCCTGGTCAATAATTCAATAGGCCGGCCATGCTGAAATATTGATTCGCTCTAAAGTCGTCATAATCGGCGGCTGGTGTCGGAAGTTCAGCCCTTTGCCGGCCGCGCGATCAATACGGGCCGCGCGCCGGCCGCCGTAAAACTGGTGTCCACCGGTCATTACGGTGATGGACGGCGCGGTTGGCCCAGCAGACAACTCGAAGTTGCGTTGAAGGCGCGCCGCCCCGGCGCTCCCGCCGCCGCCCCCGGCGCTCCCGCCCTCCCTTCCTCCCGCTCTCTATGCGGGAATGTTGTAAGCGGCTTACGCCGGTTGCGGAGTGTGGCAGCGGCGGCGGCGGCGGCGGCGGCGGCGGCGCTGGTGGCTGACCTGCCTCAACTCCGGCCGGCTGTTGGGCGAGGTCCGGGTCCGGGCGGACGGCGCTGTGCGGACAGACTGCCGGCTGCAGACGAGCCGGCCACGGCGGCTGCCGGGTGGCCGGGCGGCGCCAGTGGAGGAGTCCCGGACCCGGTGGCGGAGGCTCCGCACCCGCCCCGACTGCCGCGGCGGTGTTCGGGTGCAGATTAGAGCTCGCGGGCCCGGTAAAGCGGCTGGGTCGCGGGGCGGCACCGGCTAATTTCACAGTGGCAGGTCGCGCTACCGCCGCATGGATCGGCGAGAAGGGCAACCAGTGGAACGGGCGGCTGTCGACGCCACCCGACGTGTTCCATTTTCTCGATCAATACCACCCTCACGACAGATCATCTCTATTCCTTTCTTTTCCGCTGCCAGTGCAGAAAATCTTCCATCCAGAGAGATGAATCGTGAAATTTTTCCGGATTTTTTATTAGAAATTCCAAATTTATGTGCCATCTCGCCGAGACCTCATCGTCTTTCGCACTCTGGGCTCCCATCCATTATGCTCTACAATGGAGAAACATTTATCAAAGTGACATAATCGTAATTCGATGGGGCTACCCTCTAATCAGTTGAGCCGTTGCAGGATTGCTCGGGTCGCCAGTGCGAGAATTCAAATGATCCGCATTAAATGAGGCCAGGCCCTGCGCGGCAAGTCGTCGGGCGGAGGCCGCGGCGCCGCCTCCACTCGCGCTCCCCGACAGGCCTACTTATCTTCTCCAAAGTTCTCTAGTGGTCTCTTGACGGTTTTTATGATGAAGTCTTATCCCTGGAAGCGGCGGCTATATTTTCAGCTGCAAGCGATTTATGTGATAGCAGCGGGGAGTGCCTGGGGGCGAACGTGGCGCACCGCGCTCTGGCCGGCTATGGTCCAGCGTTTAGCGATCCCCGCCGCGGACGCGGCCGCACCAACCTTCCCTCGGCCGCATCTGGCAGCACGCGACCGGCCGTCGACAGTTGGCAGCGCGCGGGCGGCGCCCGGTATTTTGGATACGGCTGTCCGTCGCTAGGAATAGGCCGGGCCGGGGCGCCACTGACCTTGAGGTTGAACCCGGCCGCTGCAACGCCGACGCGTTGCACGCGGCGTCCGCTGGCCCCCGGCGGCTCAGAATATCGGTGGCCTTGGGCCGGCGCTTCAGCCGCCACCAGGCCGGCCTGGTCTGACCGCCGCCGCCACCGCCGCCGACTCAGATTGCCGGTGATACCTGGCCGGCAAAGTGCGCCGCCGGGGCTCGTAGAGCTGCATACAGACCGGCACCAATGGCCGGCCCGGCCGTCCCGCTCTCCCCCACCCCGGCGCTCCGCTGGCTGAGACCGACATGGCGGCAGCGGCCGCGCCGCCCGGCCTCGCCCGCACCGGGCGTGGCCGAAGTCGAGACGGGCTGCGGAGGTGAACGCGGGTGGCACGCCCTCTGTCGGGCTGGGAGAACGGGGTGTGGGAAGAGACATGGCGAATCGGGGCCTGGCTGCTAGCATCGCATCTAGGCAGAAGAGGCTGGGGAAAGGGGCTGGTAAAGGGGGAGGTAAAGGGGGAGGTAAAGGGGGAGGGACTGGAGCCACTCAAAATATTGATTTGAACTTATTATGGAGGTTATGACATCCTTCCATATTTGCCAGTTTAATGTTGCTGCCAGTGGGCAGATTAGCATCACAAATGACAACGGTGCCAACTTGATATGTTGAAGCCACCCAGCAAGACAAAATTTTTAAGTCTTAAGGTTTTAGTTTCTAGGTTTTTCTCATGTCCGACCACTTCGTTTGGTGAGTCGTAGACAACCAGATTGTCAACTCCGAGTGTAGTGTGTGTGTGTGGGGGGGGGGGGGAGACAATGCTCCCTCCCTGCCCGCTGTGTGGATCATGACGCCGTATCTGACGTCTGCCCAGCGCAGGGGCGCTCCTGAGAGCGGCCAGAGCGGGCCACCGTTCCGGTCCAGCCGTCCCGGGCCGGCCGGGCGGGACGGAACGGGCGGACCGGGACGGAACGGGCGGACCGGGACGGAACGGGCGGACCGGGACGGAACGGAGCGAACGTCTCAGCTGACTGGACGACGCCTGTTCAAAACAGCGGCCGGCGCAGCGCACGCGATGGGACCCGTCACCAGCGGCTGTGATGGGGCCCGTCACCAGCGGCTAATGATGGGATCCGTCACCAGCGGCTGATGATGGGATCCGTCACCAGCGCCGGTGATGGGACCCGCCACCAGCGGCTGGTGACGGGATTCGCACTAGTCGAGGCTGATGGGCGCGCACGTTTTCAGTCAGTGCTGAAGAGAGCGCGTACAGTTGCCCCGTGCGGAAGGAACCCATTGAGCTGTACCGCTCATCGGACCACGCACAGGGATACTGTGCTGAAGGACCAACTTCGCACTGTACCCGAGCCCTTCCAGACATGTGGAAGGCGCCGCTCTTGCTGTGGTGGCCCCCGTGGCCTGCGAGCCGCCGCTCACCCCGGCAGCCATTAGTGCGCCTGGCCTGCGGCGCCGCCAGCGCCCGGCCAGGTCGGGCCTGGCACCGACCGCATCGACATCTCAAACTGCCGGCAGCGTTGCGTGCCGACGCCCACTTAATTCCGATTTTCCGTTCTGGTCCGGAACATCGACAGCGGCGGCCTGGACGCGAGTGATGAAGGGGGTGGGGGCGCCGCTGCCGCCGCCCATATCGGGAAAAGTTTGAATCTCGAATGCGAAGTTTTAAAGGGCTTTAGTGTCGTATGGATCGAGGACATTATGAAAGTGAGAAGTGAAGTTGGGGACAGCCTGACCTGACTGCCCCTTTTTCGCTACGGGAGGCCTTTTTAGACCTCGGTTTAACTACATGAGTATGGGAAAGTGCAATAATTGTCACGTTCAGAAAAGCACAATAAGTTAAACACTTAAAACAATATCTGCACTGCAGCTCTGATGTCATTATGTCAAAAGGATAATTTTGGAATCGCGTTATGAAAAGATTGCAGGGATGCTCATGAGGCCCGACTCCAGTACCCACAGTGTTTCCACAGAGAGCATGAGTCGTGACGTGTCCTGGCAAATAAAAACTAAACAGACTTTTCCAGACTTTTTACACACACCAAAATAGTCGCTTACGGGCCCACGACAAGTATATGTACCACATGATGCTGTGCACATGTGCACGAGAAACAACATTTTGATTGCTTCATCCGCCTTTGCAGGTACCAAGTCGAATCGAATCGCAACACCAAGTGCCATTACGCCCTCCTCACAAGAAGATTGCTGCACGCACCGTCGCCGCGCCTGACATCTACCCGACGAGGAGCAAACCTGAAGTTTGTGTACATACCGCGCTGTGATGTCCGGCAGCACATCCGTGCGTCCGCGCCTCAGTCGTGCGTAGCCGCAGCATCGTCGCTTCGAATCAGTGTGCATAGCCTAGGGCGGAGCTCGCTTGTTATTGTTGACATAGCCGCTGCCGTCGACGACCGAGCCTGACCTGAGGTCAGATAGTGCTGCGGCCGGTCTGGGCTGCGCGCCGCCCGCCGCCGACCTGCTGCGGCCGAGCCCAGCTCGGGGGGCCGGCGGCCCGGGTCACCCAGCTTTAACAACCTTGACCCGGGCCCCGCCGGCCGGGACGACGGTCCGCACGGGCCTCCTCCAGCTGGCTGCGGGCCCCGCGTGGCTGTGTGGGTGGCTGCGGGGCGACGCGTGGCTGTGTGGGCTGCCGGCCGCACGGTGTGGGTGTGAGTGTGCCCGAGCGCATGCGTGTGTACGCAGATATGCACATGTATATAGTATATATTGGTAGGAGTCTCTGTACATACAGGCCGAACTAGACGAGTGCGCTCGGGTACGGTCGATGGAGTGACGTCATCAACCACCGATACAGAGCCTTTACAATCGTACAAATACGCAGACACACAGTCTCTGTCTGCCAGTATATAGTTGGTATCCGGAGGGTCCCACTCATGTGTTCAGTAAAGATAATCTGATTGTATTTTATTGTATAGTAGACGAGGAGACTGCAATTCTCTGAGTTGTGGCTCACACGGTTCTTTCCATAAGCGAAGTACTTAGTTGGTTTTTTATCACGGCGCCATGGGCTGGACGGGATTTGCTCTCCATAATTGAAGAGTTGTACCTATTTCTAGAAGAGTCCTGTTCGTATTGGGTGTTATCGAGAGCGTTGGCTGTTTCTCGTGCGCCGGCGCCGCGCGTGGGCGTCCCAGTGGCTCGTTGCGCGCGGATGACAGCTCTAAGGCCCCTGCCAGATATGGTCACAACACGTCTACTTAATTCTCGCTGGGCGGACTAGCAGTCCGGCGTCCTCTGAACAGGAGGCGAGACGCTCCCCGACCGCAGGGTCCGAACAGCTGGTCTGCTCGTGACGGGTGCTCTGGCACCAAAGTCTATGCATTCTCCACGCGGAAATCAAAAGCCAGTGAGCTCCTGCGAGAGCGTTTCAACTGGGCCTGGTTACCTTTTGATAGTTTTATAATATTCAACAAGGATGTGAGCGTCTGAGCATCGAAGGGCCGCCGCAGCAACACGACGGCTCCCCGGTTTCATTGACTTCCGCTTCACCACCGCAACGTTTGTGATACCTGTACATATAAATATGCACATTCTGATGTGTACGAAATGCAGCCCTGTAACGCCCTGCTTGCGACCTTTCGGCTCTAGTTGTGTAGCGCGCGTGGCACCGCGCCGGCGGGAGGGCGCTGCCAGCGCCCCTGGCGGCGCGCTGCCAGCGCCACCCGGCGGCCGCCGCGCGCTAGTGTGATGCACGTATGGTGTGCCGCTTTTGTAACTGGATAGTACCAGCCGTGTGCCGAGGATTGGCTTGCGTTGTGCGCGGCTTCAGTCTCGACGCAGCTGTGTATAGAGCATTGGCGCCCTGTCGGCCGGTCCCCGCTCGGCCGCGAGCTTACCCTGCAGCGGCCGGAAGCACGCGTGGGCCGCGCTAGGATGCTACGGGTAAGGTTTGGTGCCAGTTGGGAGTCTGCTTTTGTTGATTCGTTTCGAATCCCTCTGAAATTGCGTGTCTGCCTGCTGCCTGCTTCGCCTGCCATGCATTCTTGACGTCGTTATTTCTCAGTATTTTCTATCGACACTTGGTTTGTGGTTGCGCGCTTTGCGCAGCGCCGGACCGCCGCCCACCTGCGCGGTTCGCTGCGGCTGGTGCACGCGGCTGGCAACGGTCCAGCTGCGAGCCGCCCGCCGTTGACGCGCGCACCCAGCAATTTCCGTCGCTGCATCGTGCCGTGGCTAACCCCTCGCAGCTTTCCCTTCCGCCGAGCGTTGGCGCAGCCGGCGAGCAGTTGTTGTGACGAGCAGTGGTGGCGCAATGTCGCGACCAGTGCCCAGCCCCTGCGCCCTCTCCGGTCTCTCGGGTCGTGCGTTCTCCCCAGTCACTGCGCGTCTCCAAACACGCTCCTTTCCATGTTTCTTGTTGCGCGCAGGCTGCTGAGGGTGGAGCGTATTTTTGTAGCTGTTCACGTTAAGCTATGTGTTAATGTTACACGGACGTGCGATCAATGTGAGAAACTGTACTAGTGCCCTATCAAATATAATCCCATTGGCTATCCATTGTTTGTGAAGCTGTGCTTGGAACGAAGAGCAGGTAAAAGTTTGACGGCTGACTGACTGACCGAAGCCGTACGCTTCCACACAGGACGGTACCGTCCTCAAACATCGCCGAAATAGCATGCGATCCTCCCGTTGTCCAATGAGGTGTTCATGCGGGAGTACGATGCTGGCGGTTAAGCACCTGGATAATTCTACTGGCTTAATGCAGTATTCCGCCAGCAGATATGAAATCCCAACTCTCAAATGCTCGTAGTCTTGGCAGACAAACGAGGGCAATCACAACCACACGTGTATTGCAATCCCCAACGGAGCAGATAGCAGTTGAACGTGTATCACCACACCAACACTAAACACCACCCGGACGCGTGTGGCCGAGCAGCCCTGACCGTGGCGGAGCCGGCCGGCATCGGGGCTCGTGACGTGGACGTGGTCAGCCCCACCCGCGTCAGTCAAGGTCAACCCGCTGCAGGCAGCCGGGCGGCGTCTCGCCCTGCCACGCGTTGCACACAAACTCGAGGAAGTCGTCCAGCATGTCGTCCTGGTGCCGCCGACTGCCATCGACGCTGACCGTGGGCACCTCGACGATCTCGGGCCGCGCGTCGTCGGTCAAGTCGCGGTAGCGCAGCATGATGGCGTCGGTGTCGGGGTCATCGACGCACCGCTCCAGCGCGTCCCAGTCGAGCCCGTTGTCGTCGGCGCACTCCTCCTCGGGCCGTTCTGCCTCCAGGCACACGGAGAAGTCGACCGACGCGCCCGACGACGGCGCTTGGCGCACCCCGCACGCGTGCAGCTTGTTGCCGCGGCACTCCTCGCGGCCGTGCTGGCAGGTGAAGCGCCAGCCGTCGCCGTCCGGCGTGGCCGTGGCGAAGCCCCACGGCACCAGCGTCACGTTCAGGATCTCCGGCACGGCGCGCCACGCGTCTGCGAAGCCGCCCGAGATGAAGTCTTGGCAGTCGGGGCAGAGCGCCTCGAAGTATAGCACCACGTCCAGCGGCGGCCGGTCGGCGGCGCCCAGCGCGGCGACCAGCAGCGTGCTGAGCAGCAGCGGCAATACCACCATGGCGAGAGGAGGCTGAAACGCAGGCAGAAGCGGGCTGACGACGGCCGAGTCTCACACCGACTCGCGGCGCGACAGCTGCACCGCTCCCGGGCACAGAGATAGCGCGGCGGACGTCCCGCCGCCGCTGGGGCGCTGCAGCCGGCTGATGCGCCGGCGGGGGAAGAACGGACGCGTTGTGTCTGGAGCGACGACGACAGGTGGTGGGGAGGTCAATGTCATGGACGTCAGGGGCGTATCCAGAGAAGGGGCACTGAGGGCACGCTCTCCTCCGATCGGAAAGTGGGGGCGCCCCTCTAGGGGCCATTGGGACTCTCTGTCAGGCTTTGCGGAACACATGCTGTTTAGGGCATGCTGAGCACGGGGCGGGCATCTCTCGAGTCCTTAGGAGTGCCAGGCACGGATTGGGACGGGGCTGGCCGTTTAATGGTCGTGAAGACGTAAATGTGCCCCAAACCTTGAGCTGAGGGGAGAAGCCGTTCCCAAGGGACGAAACGGCACTCATGTGTATAGATATGTCCCAGAGTATAGAAGGACGAATTGAAGAACTAAAGCACGGCTCAAGACTCCGGGCAGGATCCGGGCACGGCTTCACGAGCTCGCGAGAGCCCCTCATAGTCCACGTCCTGCCGAAAGTGTAAAGGACGCCTTTAGAGATCAAAGAGCGCTCCAAAAACTGAAGAATCGCCCCTGATCGGTCTAAAGGGCGCCCTTGAATGTCAGAGAGGTTCTCAATTTCTGATCCGACGGTAAGGTACCGAGACACCATGAACTCACCAACCCCTCAACCCAGGCAGTCTCGGATGGCGTGATACCCCAAACTGTCGCGGGTAGCAGGATACCCCGGGCAGTCGCGGGTGGCAGGATACCCCAGGCAGTTGCGGATGGCACGATACCCCGGGCAGTCACGGGTGGCAAGATACCCCGGGCAGTCACGGGTGGCAGGATACCCCAGGCAGTCACGGGTGGCAGTGTCGGTGTCGAATTAAGAGCAATTTCGGAGTTTCATCTATCGGTGTTTTGCCTGAGACCTGTGCCTCCACCATATCCAGGGGCTTCCGGTATGCCTTAACTAGGCATCAGTCAGGCGCACACTCTGATTTTAAGAAAGCTGCACTGACAACCGTTCTTCACTGCGCCTCCACCATTGACCATCAGCTCACAAAACTTCACTGGCCATTAAGCTTTCCCGTCTGAGACGAAGTTATACCAGGACAAAGCCGTCATCATGCTTCTGTCTGATGCCAACAAATGCTTGCAGATGGGGATGCAGGAGCAAATGTGGGAATGTGTTTGGAATGCACTTCGCATGCGAGCAATTTTTCCTCACTCAGTCGTCTCGACCACAATGAAGTGTGGACACAACCACCTGCGCAAAGCAAGGCCATTGGACTAGGAAAGACGTCCAAGGGTTTCTTCGAAAGCAAACACGGGGCCAATCCAGTTTCGGGGCCTGCAAACGACTAGGTATCCTATACTGAGACGCATGCAAACGACGAACAACGCAACCAACCACGGCATGAATGAACCGCCAACATGTTTTACGAGATATTGACGGCTGAAAAGGACCATTTCCCCGAGACAATTCAACAGTTTTTTTTTAGAACATCTGATCACTAATGCCTCGTGGCATATGCAACTCATGCGCATGGCCTGTCCCTTCACAGTAAGCGTGCAAGACGTGCCACCCGGCAACCCCACGCCTCGGATGGCGCTGTCAGTTGGATGACGCTTCGGACTGGACCGACGCCAGTCATGTCGCCGCCGTCACATACGCAGACTCCAATCAAAGTTAAATTGGCACCCATTTGATTAGCATCTAAACAGGTCTGTTTACCGACAGCAGGACAGGGGACGCTCAAGCCTGAAGCGGTAAGCGCATCCGGGTCTGGATCAGCGACTGGTCAGAGACCTCTCAGCACGACAGCATCGGCGTATTCAGGGTCCGTCGTGAGCCTGGCGCTGCCGTGGCGGCCCGGTCAAGGTCACCACTGACCCCCGCTCGGTGGGTGTCACGCGGCCGGCGGCGGCCTGCCGCGCCTGGGAGCGCCACGACCTCCGTCCATCGATGTCGCGCTGCCTGACCGAGCGGTCCCGTCCCGGCACTGTCTCTCACCGTCCGTTTGGTCACTCTCGGTGCCGGGCTGGAGTTATGCCAAAGCTGACCAATGCGCTGACGACCGGTGCCGGGGCGTGCGGCACGGTTTGGCGATGAAAGAGGAAACGCAAAACAAAACATAACACAAAATTTCGGAATGAAAAGTTCGTTTTAGCACCCCGAAGTCGTGTCAGATTTATTGGATGCTGCATGTATAACACACATCATTCCGGTTTTCTACATATCTACCTCGATCTTTATAATGGGGGGGGGGGGGGGGCGGGCACGTACCCCGGGTGCCCTCATGAATGCATTCATGGCCAGATGTTTCCTACACACATTCATACCTGATACCACAGTTTTCTCATCGGGTACAGATTTGCCAAAACAAGACAACTGATACAGGCGATAAATGACATCCCCACTTTCGATGTGCGTAAGGTGCTTTCATGACGGTGTTCAATTAGTTTCCACTGTACATAATGTGCACGTAAGATGTACCTTACACACTTTTGCCTTTCCCTAACATTCTGCCTTGAACGGATTGGAACCAGGGCTGATCCTAAAATGGAGCGTGGGGAGAGGGGCACTCCAGCTTTTATGAGAAATCATATTACATGGCTTATTATCCGTAATCAGTTCTGACTGAATCTTGAACATTTTACGATCAACATGGATCAGCCACGTTGATATAAATCTGGGACTCCGTTTCATCCACAATCTACGTTCGGGAAGTCTTCAGTATCTCTGAAGAATACAGAAGAACATGGAACTGGAGTCTATGTGATAATCACTGGACCCCCTGCGGCGATCAGGGATGTTGTTGCGTCATTAAGGGTTCCTGTGCTGATCCAGGGCTAACTGCGCGGGTCAGAAGGCCTCCCTTGCTAGGGACGGAAACAATGTAATATGATATATATTTCTAACGGCCTCAGGATCGACCAAGAGATTCCACCCCTGTCACCAGAATGACAGCCAGAAGACACTTCGCGATGGGAGGCAGTGACCCTTCAGCTTTTGATCGGAAACGGTAATGTATTCATGGTGTTTTACTTAAGGGGCCCGTCGTCCGGAAGGAAATAAGGGGTTTCATTATTGTTGATTAGAGTCGGGTCTCATTATTGTTGAATAGAGTGGGTCGAAATTAACTTAAAAAAAACGAACAAGGACATCCCATGTTTGCCCGGGAACGTTCATTTCTTTCAGAATGGGTTAGTGAGGTTTAACATGCCCGCCCGCAACCTCGAGAGCGGGGACAACGGTGGCCTGGGATGTAGCTTCCGTAAACCGAACGGTTTTCAGCTACTGCGGCGTGCCACCACCAGTGCCACCAGACGGCAGGCACCGTGTTAATCTGCCTTCTGGAAGATAAATAGCTGCAGAAACACGAAAAATAAAGATTCTACCTTTACTCTTACAGTTCAACCACCTGATTCCAGCCTCACTTCGCGGTGCTTCAAGGGCCAATCCGTGCTTATCATCAGTATAAAAATTGCGCACCTGAAATATGCGCCCATCTGCCTTCTAAATCCAACACTTGATGCCATGAAGCGTTCACAGATACTTCTTTTAGAAGCGTCATCATTTCCATCAACCTGTTGGCCGCAGCTCAATATTAGCTGCTAAACCGAAGCTGCGCGGTTTACGGAGACAGCAACGCCTAGCGTCGAGGTTTTTGTTTCTAAGATTTTCGAGTGCGCACGCTCAAAATTACGTCACATAAATTGTACTTCGAGTCGACTATAGTATTTAAGGACAACCACTTGAGAAGCGTCATCATTTGCGTCCACTAGTGGGCCGCGGCTAACTTAGCCAATGGACTATCTGCGTACTATGGAGACTGCTACGCCTAGTGCCGAGGCTTTGGTTGCGAAGATTTGCGAGCGTGCATGTTAAAAAACACCTACATAAACTGCACCATTGATCGATTCTGGCTGAATGGTGAACATTTGCAGACAAACATGGTTTGGCCATGTAAATACACATTGTTGACCACTCGATCTGTAATCAATTTTTTATCTTCAAATTTGGGTCAAACGCATCGATCTACAGCCTACCTTCGCAGCCGTCGTTCAACGCCTGATTTCTGCAGTTTATTGACTTTAAAATACAAACAGAATTGATCTCACGGTAGCTTCTGGTTTCCGTTCTGGTTACAAGGTAAAGACAACGATAAAACCAAGAAAACCGCATCCCTTGTTAACAAGTAAGCTATATCCAGAGATGTTTTGGAGGGGGTCGCCATGAGAGGGGCGTTCGTCAACCCTGTGTTTCCCATTAGCAAGGCTCTGGCTACGCCTTTGCCTACACACAAAAGCAGATCCAGTCGTCTACGTTAAATGATGGGCAACGAAATGTCCGTCGGGCCAGTTCATACTCTACGTAAGCGGCCTCCTGGAGGCTATTTTTCTGCGATGGTGTGATGTAAGGGAAGATAATTCGCAACAAAGATATTTTGCAGCTGTCCAATATCTGTTTCACAAACTGATCAGTAGAAATGCTGATCCAGAAATATGCAACAAAGCAGCCATACGATCAGGTGGCGGTCAGTCATGCGCGAGACAGCCAGGTCAGGGCGGTGGCCGCCGACGGCGAAGGAAACAGGGCCCAGAACATATGACAGACGGGCCTTCATTATGTGGCTTGGTTCTTACAAGAGAATCCTCAGTTCAATGGCTATGGTCACGTCGTTTTTGGCAGTTTCAAGACTCTGACTTTGTTCCCGCCTTAAATGCTACGACAAGTCTTATCTCTTGAAAATCAGCCAACGAAATGAAGGTGCATGAAAAATCTGTCGCGTTGTGAGCCATCGGTTCACTTTCAAAATTGTTACCAACCTACGTCCCGGCCATACTTTGGCATCTACCCTGTGGACGCAGCTGCCTCCTCAATGATCCAAAATGCCTATCCGCTCGTGGAATTTCGCCTCCCCAGAAAAGACAATGCTAAAATGGACGAGTAGCCTCGGGAAGCTGGATGGCCTTATTTGCCAGGCATAGACGAGTCGAATAGGCAAGATTGTGCGCCAGTGACAAGCAGCTCTAGGTGTATATCTAGCATAGCATAGCACCACGGCATTTGAATAGAGCGATAACAACCTCCATCTCTGCCCCCTCCCCCCCCCCCAGATCACCGGCCTCGCTTTCCAGAAAAAGTTCCTGAAGTATACCCTGAGCCTGCCCCCCAAGTTTTTTAAACGTTTTTACGCCTATGATTCATTTCATCCGAAAAAGTGTGCGGGCCAATCCCCATCACTCACCACCACCTTACCCACCATCCCCCCCACCATAGCCCCGCCCACCTTCCCTGTACCCTCGCTCATGACAGCAGGCTGGTACTTTCAAACACTTACTTCTGGCACCGGCCGGTCGTTCTGTTAGATGCGCGTTCCACTTACCTGGCGGTCCCCGCCGGCCAGAATTGCAACGGCGCTTACGAAGGCGACCGTGAGCTGACAGATTTCTCCTTTCTGCGCATGCGCCGGCGCATGCGCATTACCGCAATCCGTCAATCACTGCATGATGTCAGACTAAGATCCGGCGGAGAGTAGCGAGCGAGCGAAGGTCGTCGAGCATTTCGGAGCGCTGAAAATTGCTGTTACGGGTAGCTGAGCCTCTGCAGAGTATTCACATTTGGTCTCGTAAGGTGCAAACTGCCAGGTGAAACGTGCCGAACACGTCCCCGCGAAAACTGCCGGGTCGTGGAATGTGGCCGGGATGCCTGCACGTCTTATACCTCCGTACTTTCGAGTGGAGTGGACATTGCACCACGTAAAATGCATACGGGTGGAAACGCTGCTCAAGTTGTGTCGCTATTTAAGGACGCGTTTTAAGCTGGTCTAACGGCTCCAAGGATTTGGATGAAAGGGCATTTTCGTATTTCGATGGACATTGGCACAAGTGCACAAGCACAAAGCAGGAGTGGGTTTCGACTATACATCGTTTTCCCACTCCTAAATGCTGAGTTCTGGGCAGGTGCGCAGTTCAACACATACTGCAGTCCTGTACTTCGGCTCCACGACATTAGTGCTACAGTAAAAAGTTCAACCGGGTAAGGGTGTTACGACACTACTGCCAATACCTATACATGGTATAAGTGATACGCGATAAAACTTGTGCTTCAAAAATGTACACCCGTCATTACTTTTACTGCAAAAACTTACACCAATCTTACGTATCAATGACATTTCGTCTACTACAACGACTTAAGCCTCAAAAACTTGTACATCCGGCATTATTTGGACTAAAACAACTGACGCAGTCATTACTTATACCCGATATTACTTGCATTGCAAAACTCATACAGACAGTACTTGTTCATGCCATTACTTCCACTACAAATACTTCTACTCGGCATTAGAGCTGCACGACAAAACTTTCACTTCGCAAATGTTTTCCATCATCACTTCCACTGCAAACCTACAGTCTGTGCGTAGACGCGACGCGACTATGTTACATTATTTCACCGATTTTTCATGCATGGTGTATGTGTAAGGGCTGTAGCTTGATAGCAGAGTCTTAATGATGGGCAGATCCTTTTGAAGCTTTAGTTTTCCCGTGTAACACTCAAACCTTAAAGTCATTGGAGCAGAAGTAATATCGCATTTCAGTGAACTCCGATTTGTACTTAAATATTCAGTCGGGGGGGGGGGGGGGGGGGAGGACCCCACCCACTCCTCATCGGTGATCGTAGGATGTCAAATTGTGGGCAAACCGCGCATTCGATATACCTTGAGGCAGGCTTGGCCATTTTCTTTGCTTAACTTCCAACTTTAGTTTGCAAAATTACGACTCTGCACTATGCGTTTTTCAGCAAGGGAAATGTGGTGTAGAGCCATCGCCGTCGTGAATCTGTCGATCTGTACTTCAGTACTAATCTGTACTTCAGTGGCCCTAATGTATCGACACTAAGGAATGGTTACCACTGGTCTGATTTCGCCCGTCGAAGTGCTCCCGTGTGCTCGCACCACCCATTTTCGTGAGGCTTTTCCCATGTGTAGTCGTACTGACTGGTATCACTTGTTAAGTGTGGTCTGTATCGCAAGGCACAATAGTCGCGTAGAAATATTAACACTAGACGTAATCTTGCTGGTCAGTGGTACAGTATCGATTTTTGCAGAAGACGTAATAGGTATAAGTTTTTTTAGTATAAGTTTTGTCGTGTAGCACTGATATTACGTATAAGCATTTGCAGTAAAGTAAATGTCATGTATACCTAACAACTGTACAAGTTTTTGTTGTAAAAGTAATTAAGGGTACGTGTTTTGTTGTGTAAGTCTTGCCGTGTACCACTCATCGCGTATACGAGTTCTTGCAGTCGAAATAATGTCGCCCAAAAATAATGTTGCTGCACTTCTGTCGGCAGAAGCTTTTGTCGTAGCACTAATGTCGTGACATGCTGTGATTTTAGCTACATGTCATGACAAACTGACATGTTTTGAGCGCTGGACACATTTGCAGCTGTACACTCGCCCACCTCTTGTAGTCAGTGGCACGTTTAAAGTCGTCCGGTTACGACGTCAGAGCTGCCACTTCTCCAAAACGCATGCGCTCGAAAGCCCTGGTGATGATCGAACACTCCGAGCATGCTGCGGACAGCGGATGACATTTTCTGTGATAATACCGCGCCTGTCAAATGTGATCAACTAGCGGTTTGCGTCAAGAGGGCTTCCAACAGAGAAACGAAATGTTCTGGCTCAGCTGCTTTATGATTCAGGCAGTATCCTGGTCTCAGGGAGTTACTGACGTCTCTCTGTCACATCTACGGTAAAAAACCCAGAAACTACCAGACTACCAGAAAGCACTATGTGTACCTACTCGGCCGTCGAATGGTTTGGTGGTCCACATGTTATCTGCGACAGGCAACCGGGGTCTTTACCTGGGTGATCCATGGGATTAACGATGCTGGATGCTTTTACGTATTTGGTCATCGGCATTGACAACATTTTGGTCATCTGTCTCGGGACAGCGAACGCGTGAAAAGCATTGCCTAGCGACAAAGCGTTGAAAACGACAGTGTCTTCCATTGCCGACCCTGAACATATCTGAGAGCTCATTGATTGACATAATCAGAGTACCGATGCTCGTAGTTTCAGGGATTGGCTGGGCGACTGTCGCAAAAGGTTCGGGGAGGAATGACGGCTGTGCCAGCCGTCCCTGGGTCGGTCCAGGGACTTATCCTAGGGCTCATCTTAGTTTTACACTTATTCAAGCAATGAGCTGGCGTCGCACACACTCAACACCAAGATTGTGCTACATGCATACGATGCTCATTTCCTTAATCGTGGAGATAATTTCGCGCACCTCCGGGACCAAATCCAGTAAATTTGCAGCGATCCCTAACGTTGATTTGTCCGAAATAACTAGGAGACAAACCGGGCCCAAAAGGCATGCCGCTGGCGTTGCCTTTCGCCGAGGGCGTGCCCCTGGTGACCTTACGGCTCAGTTCAATGAAACAACTCTTCGCCTATCCAACTGCCTCAAACTTTTCGGTGTCGCGGTCGATAAGACTGCGCATTTGAACATCATAGATCATTAATTGTTTACCGGCGTTATGCCACAGGACGCGGAGGTGGGACTCTTCCAAGTTCTGGTAAAATGTACTGGGGAGGTAATAAAGCTGACGACCGATGTGCCACTATTCTCACATTACATTTGGCAGGGTCTGTAGCAATTCAACGCAAACGTATTCAGAAAATCGCAAATCCCGGTACCAAAATCGTGAAATCATGTCCTGATCATTAGCATCGAAACACCTGAAATGGTCCTGCGTTGGTCAACCGTTTTTCCAAAGTGATATCGGTCTGCTACATCGTTGTTTAGCTAGCCTGTGCGCCAACTGCCAGCCAACGTGACCATATTCCGGACGGAGAAGGCATCTACGATGGCTCATCCCGAGGGTCGGCATCTGGATCGCTGCAGCTGCCTCGCCGTAAGCGGAGCTAAACGGTGCTTCCCCCTCGGCTGGCAGGCAGATTCAGGCCCCTTCAGAGATCGGTGCTTCCTTGAGATCGGTGCTTCTGAGATCGGTGCTTCCTTCTGAAACGGCGCTTCCCCCTCGGCTAGCAGGCAAATTCAGGTTCCTTCTGAGATCGAACAAACAAGAAGGTACCTGGTTCGTGTGTGGGGAGTGGTTAGGGAATGGGCTGGGGGACATCAGAGTTCCTACCTATTGCTTAAATCGCCTTTTAGCATATGGGCTGTCAGCTGTCCGTGCGCACCAAATTGACATCTGACCCAAAAAGCCTTACTGAGTGGAAGTCGTGCGAAAGGAGCGATGATGGCATGCAGCTTTGTACAGTACATGAAGTTTAATTTTCCGTTCTTAACACAGGCCCGGGTGGTCGGCTAGATGCCCTTCGCTCGGATGGGGGCAGGGGGTCAATTTGCCCCACCCCCCCTGAGATCTCGGGAAATAAGAAAGCTAGAGACACCAATTTTCAGGGTGCTTGACCTGTACGTGAAATCATTTAGGTCAAAGTTTGAGCTTCCTGGGTCATGACCTTCAGGTAAAATAAGGGCAAACAAGGTCAAATTATAGGCTGGTCTCCAAAATGCCCCCAGAACCTAGGCAACTGTTTCCAAGCAAAAGGTCAAAAGCCCATTTGAGGTCAGTTACTTTGTTCGATATTTTGAAAGTCGTGGTGACCAAAATCATACAAGACTGCTTTGAGTTTTGCATTTGAATAAGCGACAAAGATTACGCCAGGCAGTATGCCCCTAAAACAAAATGTCGACCCGGGTCATCTTAGGTCAATGACCTTTTCTGACCTCTAAGAAGTTAATGGAAGATATACAGTGCGGTTCCTGCTGTCAATAAATTAGAAATGAGCACCACAAACCATCCCACAGAAAACCCTATAGTAATAAATCAGGTTGGTTGTGGCCTTGGTCTGACCGTCATACTTGACCTGTGCTCAATGCAATTTGCTCATTAAATATCTGTGGTGCCTAAGAAAGCATCTCAGAGATGTATGGCTTCGTTTAACACTCTGTTATTTTATCAGATTGGACAATTCCCTAAAAATTGCTTTCGCTGAGACCATGGCCTGAATTTGACCAGCCGTAGGTCAGTGACCTTACAAGGTGCATCTAAATTTTTGTGTCAAACGATCCGCCATTCAATTGTCTACAGGTATGCAAAATTTGGCGCGGCTATACCGCGCTGTTCGGAAGCCATTCTGGAAAAGCCTTTTGGAGGGTCAATTTGAGCCCCCACCCGAGGACGTGTTAAGTTTTTTGCTGAGTTCCAGATTTCTCGACAGAAAGTGAGCTTCAGAACATTGTATGACCCTGTAGTGATCAATGCCTAGAGTAAATGGGGCTAATTCGAACATGAGGAAAGCGATATATGTGGCAAGCTCGCTCTTTGTAACACTTGTACTCGGCACGCGCACATCAAACAGCTCTACACATAGGTCCAGAAACCTGCAATGCCCCGAAATATACACAGCTCGACGTTCTCACAATACATTCATGTGCCACAAGTGGCTCTAATCGGCGAGTCACCAGCTGAACAGCCATCCTTTCGACGACTCAAGACAGGTTTGCCCGCTCCGCGGCCATCAGTCCGATCAGCCGAGCGACGGTCGGCAGCGGCCACCTCGTCGATCGCCTCGTCGGCGTCGACGGCCGTTCATCGGCGTCGACGCAGTCGGGCGCGGTGGGCCGCTCTTCGGGGCGCCACAGCGGGCCCGGACCGCCGGCGCCGCAGATGGCGCTCGCGGCCGACCCGCGGCACCCCTCCGGCGCCCTCCTGCCGCCGGCCCGGCCCGCGGCGCCGCAGTCGCCCCGCCGGCGGCTAGACATGACCGCCGCGACACTCGCCGTCGGCCTCCTGCTCACCTGTCACAGGTGAGACCGATCTGCTGCTCACCCACCACAGGTGAGACCGGTCTGCTGCTCACCTGTCACAGGTGAGACCGGTCTGCTGCTCACCTGACCCAGGTGAGACGTCAGCCTGCTGATCATCTGTCACAGGTGAGACCGGTCCGCTGCTCACCTGTGACAGGTGAGACCGGTCCGCTGCTCACCTGTGACAGGTGAGACGTCAGCCGCTTGCTCACCTGTCACAGGTCAGACCGGCCTCCTGCTCACCTGTCACAGGTGAGACGTCGGCCTGCTGCTCACTTGTCACAGGTGAGACGTCGGCCTATTGCTCACCTGCCACAGGTGAGACGTCAGCCTGCTGCTCATCTGTCACAGGTGAGACGTCGGCCTATTGCTCACCTGTCACGGGTGAGACCGGTTTGCTGCTCACCTGTCACAGGTGAGACGTCAGCCTGCTGCTCATCTGTCACAGGTGAGACGTCAGCCTGCCGCTCATCTGTGACATGTGAGACGTTGGCCTGCTGCTCGCTGCCCACTTGTCACAGGTGAGACGTCGACCTGCTGCTCACCTGCCACAGGTAAGATGTCGACCTGCTGCTCATCTGTCACAGGTGAGATGTCGACCTATTGCTCACCTGTCACAGGTGAAACGTCAGTCTGCTGCTTATCTGTCACAGGTGAGACGTCGGCCTGCTGCTCACCTGTCGCAGGTAAGATGTCGGCCTGCTGCTCATCTGTCACAGGTTAGACGTCGGCCTGCTGCTCATCTGTCACATGTGAGACGTCGGCCTGCTGCTCATCTGTCACAGGTAAGACGTCGGCCTATTGCTCACCTGTCACAGGTGAGACGTCGGCCTGCTGCTCACCTGTCCGAGGTGAGGTGCCGAGCGAGACGGATGTGCCTGAGCCGACCGCCTTTGGCACAAGAACACCTGTCTGCACGCCGCCGGTGCACATGCTATTTGCCATCAAACGCGTAGTCACTGGCTTTCCAGCAAGATACACCTGTTACCGGACGTGCCCACTGTTGACCATCATCCTATACGAGGGGCCTCGAGGCCCTAAGGTCCTTGGAAGTAACTGCCGGACGTTTTGAACACGGCGCTTGAATTATGGGCAGCTCATTTGACGTAATGTTTAGGCATGTATAGGATATGAAGTCCCTGACCTCCATGGCTCATGAGCTACGACCTATTTTTTTTGGCTATGCTGGCAAAGTGTTACCCAAGAATGATAAATATCGTTTATTTTCGCAAAAAAGACATGTTTCAAAGAGCAGCTTACTAGACTGTTGTTCCTAACCCACGGTCCTTAAGTACCTAACTATCGCTCTGGTTGTTTTGCGAATTCAAGTCATCCAAAGCTAAGCTAGGTGAAACTTTGAAGAAGGTGCTCAACATTTGCATAGGGTTTTCGACTGAAATAGCCATCTTGAAGATCATTCGACGCAGTTCACAGCTTTGTCCTCCTTAAGACCAATCCCACTAAATTTCAAATCTACACGCCCACGAAGATGTGCAGACTATTTCACGCAGGCTATTACTAGGTCGCCCAGGCATTTCTGACGTTATTACAACACCATTCAAATCCTGCTAGCCCATTAGCTATGCGGCTACAAGGCTAAGACAAATAAAATTGTCGAGTCGTTTATATCTGGCGTTTGTGAGCACCATTCCAGATATAACGGCCGTCGCTTGGCTGTCAACCAATGTTGTACAAGGTATGATGACGCATCAAAAAATGAGGAGCGTATTTACTAAACACAGAAGTTGTGTTGCCCAGAGCGGTTTTTCCGCTCCAAGGTATGCCCAAAAGTTATAAGTGAGCTTATCTCATCAGATCTGATGCTCGCTTCAATATCTTCAAATGTAGAGCATGCCCTTCCAGCATCGGTGTTAAGTGAATTGCATTTTGGCATCGCGGATGGATAGATTCGAATCTTTTTCTGAAGCCATGAAACCCAGCAGACCAAACCAAACCTAGAGCATCAAACCAAACCTAAAAAATTTTTCCAAGCTTAGTGATATAAGTTCTAAAACTACGAAAACTACAAACCACCGCCGAATCCTGAAGCCAGCTCTCAACCGGCTAAATCAATCGAAAGCAGACAATTGCACCAAGCGGAAGGAATCGATGCTTCTAGATTTGTTGGCTCTTGTGGTGACCGTTATTTTACAATAAGGTTACGCACGTGTTCTTGGAATGAAAAATAAGATTACTTGATGTTGGGCATGCTAAATGTGTGTTACGAACACGACCGTGAACACTCCCCGGTTTTGAGAAGCGTTGGCCGAGGCAGAGTTAGCGGACCGGCTCGCTGGCTGTGACAGCCAGCGGGGCGGTTACTGTCGCTGGTCAGCCCGCCGACCCACTGACATTGTATGTCGGTCGGCTGTCGTTCGACCATCGCCGCCCCTATCCAGCACAGGATCACCGCTGTCGCCGAGCTCCCGGGCTCGGCGGACACGGTCCGTGTTACGATGTCCATGAATTGTGGACATTGTGAACTGTGGACATTGTGATCTGCGGACATTATGAGCTCCCCCGGTGGACACGGCTGTCGGCACCGTCTCTGCCGCCAGCAGGGGCGACGCCGCTGGCCTGCTGGCCGTCTGCTCGTTGCTCTCCTCCAGCATCGCCGCTGCTGCAGGCTCCGATCTCTTGACCGACGGCGTCCGTGGCCCGGCTGGCCCGGCTGGCCATCCTGACACGCCAGCACTGGCAGAGCCCGCACACCAGCCGCCTCCTCCCCGGCTTCCTTGTCTAGCGTCGCTCCTGCGCGTGAAGCACGCGGTCGCGGCCGCCGCGCCCGAAGCTATCTGGAACACAGCTGGGCGTCCCCCGGGGGCTGTTTCGGGGAATGCTCTGAGCCTTCCAAACGTCGTCGATCTGCTGGGCTTCGGAAATCTTTGCGTCATTTCATGAAAACCACGCCTCTTTTGGTGAAAACCGATTGGATGATTCCGGTTATTCCGGACTCAA
This sequence comes from Pollicipes pollicipes, assembly GCF_011947565.3. Lineage (NCBI taxonomy): Eukaryota > Metazoa > Arthropoda > Thecostraca > Pollicipedomorpha > Pollicipedidae > Pollicipes > Pollicipes pollicipes. Next base: position 4,314,519 of record NW_023596746.1, read on the forward strand.
GCGTTGAATACTTTCACTTTCGTTCAGATAACGCCTCCGTTATGTAAGTGGATTCGTGCGCGCCTGGCCATGTGGATTTGTTGTCAGGGCCAATGGCTGCTCGAGCACTTTGTTAAGTTTTTCTTACCTTGTTGTTCCGGTACAAACTGAGGACCATCTGAAAGTCTTTCTCGTCGGCATCGACGTCTGGTGTGTGCATATTAAACAAACACCATTTTGTCATCAGTATTTTCGTTCTGGTTTAGTTTTCCCAAGTCTTTGGACGGCAGAATGCGCAAGTTTAGCATGCGGTTTGCAACATTCCTTTCAGTTTGTCTTATCGACATCTTTTTTCCATCATGAGTTCGCCGATTTCCGCCTTAGAGTGCCTTACCTTGCTCGTTTTGTCGAATAGCCCACCCTCGATAATTTCCAAACGATGCTGTTGTGTCATAAACTTGCTTCATACCGTCTGTATGACTCTGCTATTTCTTGTTTAAATGAAAGACTCATTGGCGGCCAGGGTGATACCCTTGCCGCTATTGCTCTTAACAGTCTGAGCACTGGCCTGTATTTGCCGCTTCAAGGCCCGTGACCCTCTCTCTTGCTGCGCTCTCAGTACCTCTGGAACGGACTGCTGTCCTTTCTACCTCTCCTGGTGGTCAGGTCCTGAAGATGCTTCCTCATAGACGTCTGTTTGTGCGGATTCAAAGACCGAGCCATCCTGCCCGATCGAGCACTGAGTTCCATGCAGTCACAATGTCGGCAATAAATTCCTCGCAGTGCTCTGAGTTCACATCAGCCACTTTGCCTCACATTCTCGTATTCACTCGAAGTCCGCACTGTTTGCTGACTGGGCCACACTTCCAGCGGCCGGGAGAAACCCGGCAAGACCTGCCTCCTCTCGCCACTGGCGGCAGAGGAGCCCCGGGCATATCCGCTTGCTCGAAAGTCAGAAAGAAAGGGAACCGGACTCCGGCAGCACCAGTTAATATGCCAGCCGAGATTTTATGCATACCATACGACATGTATGTGCTACCATATAGACCATTTTTGCTATTGATAATTACAGGCAAATAATTCTGAAGTCGAATTCTGGTGTGGTGAGCGCCCAGGAGCTGTAATGTCGGTCGGCCACAGCCGGCGGATCCGCGCCCACTGGGCGCGAGAGTGCCCTGACCTCCGCCACTGAGTCACAGATACCATCAAGTCCGTCAGCGCTGTCTGGGCCTGCAGAGTATGCCAGAACGAGATGGTATCTGATAATGGACAACAGTTGGTCAATCTGGAGCTCGAAACTGATGTCCAACACCGTGGCATCCATCACACGGAGTCAGCCTTGTGCTGGCCTCGGGCGACGCCGCCGTGGAGTGCTTCAGAACAGGACAGAACTTCCATAAGAACAGCAGAACAGAACAGAACAGAACAGCTTCAGAGCAGGATCGTGGTCCGCCCGGGGCAGGTGAAGTGCAGCAAACTTCGAAAGCAGCTTGCAAATGCGTCTGGCTCGGTACGAGCCAGTTCACCCTGTACAACGGGCAAGTCGTCCCCGTTCTGCACCACGGGCGCCGAATGTGACGCGCCTTACCGTTCGTCGCCACAGCTGCCGCCCCGGTCGTCAGCGATCTGACGACGCGAGTCGGGAAGCGGTGGGCGGCTAACAAGGCCGTCTGCGACCGGCGGATGGGAGAAGCCACTCCAGACATCCACGCGAGCGACGACGTCCGCGTAAAGAACCCAAACAGCAGGACATCCGCCAAAGAGCGTCCCGCGCCTCTCACAGCCCGTTCGCGTGGGCAAGGACGTCGGACAAGCCACCTTCCAGGGACGTCGGACAAGCGACATTCCAAGGACGTCGGACCCTCCACATTCCGGACGTCCGGCGGCAAAAGCGTGGAACTCAGCCGGCCGGACAAGAGGGGCCTCCTACTGAGGGGCTGCCGACGAGCCAGAGACCCCCAGCAGATGACCTACCAGGGAACCAGGGCCAGACAACTCCAGCAGAGACCGTCCCGTCGAATGCGGCCCACCAGAGGCGCCCAGGCGAGGCAGCTGTCCGCGGGTCCGGCCTGACCGCCTCCATCTTTCTGCCTTCTGCGGGGGGGGAATGCAGTGTCGTTGCGCATGGGCGCTGTAACGTCGTCTGGCTCCGGCCGGCCGGCGCCGGAGCCGTGTCCCTAGGGGCGCCGGGGAAACGTGCCCGCGAATTGTCTCGTGTGACATCGTTCGATTGCTTTTAGACGGTCGCATGTTAGATCAAGCGCGTGGTTTGGAGTCTCCGACCCAACGCTCTCGCCACCTGTCTGACCGGACATCACACTATTCTTTTCCATGTTTTTCGGTCATGGTTTTAGTGTTAAGTATATGATTAAGAGAGAGAGAGAGAGAGAGAGAGAGAGATAGAGGTAGAGAGAGAGAGAGAGACACTCTAAAGAGGAGGGAGAGAGAGAGAGAGAGAGAGAGAGAGAGATAGAAAGAGAGAGAGAGAGAGAGAGAGAGAGAGGAGAATCCCCTACGGCCGTTAGCTCAGACGGATCACCCAGCTGTAGGGTCGTAGTGGCCAGAGTGTAAGCCAATGTGTGCATATCCAGCCAGTGCCCTCTCGAGTGTCCTCATGAGTGTCCTCACGCACTCTCGAGTGTACGCCATGGACATGTCCGCTCCCTGACATCGATCTTAGAACCCGAAACAGTGGGGTTGACTTTTGATTTTCAGTGGGCGCGGGGTCAATGCAGAACTATCATATCCAGTATCGGTGCCTTGGTTCCATCTGAAGTGCCCGGAGGTCATAAGTGTTCGTAAGACAAACTTCAGACGCTGACATGGTCCCACAACCCGCGTGCTATCCGGGTTTTTCAGAAGTGCTATAGACTTTTGAGACCGCCGGAACTGGACATGCGCCCGTCGGTAACTACTGCAGGTAGTGGCTGAGATGCTTATGGTAGTCACCAGCAGGTGTGTGTGGGTATGGCAGTGGAGTCCCGCGGACCAGCCGCAGAACTGTGAAGCGCCAGACTGGTGACTGTGCCCTGTGTGTTGCAGGGCAGCTGGTGTATCAGAGTCACCCGTCGCACCCATTTCGTTTGACGAGCTCCCCACCGAACATGTGACCGACGTGGATGAAGTCATCCCTGCGGATTACGACAAGACGGCATTCCCTTTCACACCGGGTAAGTGTGCGCACCGCGTGCAGAGCAGGCAACTTTGTTGGTCGATCCTGCACCTCGGAAACATCACCCGAAATTACCAGCTCGCTGTTGATTTAGCCACGGCCCGCCCTCGCCAAGCTGCAGCGTAACTCACGGACCATGTGCGCCACTGCCCGCGTCACGTTTGTCACGAGCGGACAGGCGAAGGACACGTCACGGCGGTGTCCGAGCCTTTCGCACGGCGCGACCCTCGTGCATTTACGCCGGCCGTCGGGTGTCGGCCGTGCGATGCCTGACACTGGCGCATTGTCTCCCACGTGCGCCGCGACCATTGTTGTCCCTGTCAATTGCCGTGTGGGCTCGTTAAGGACCTCGTGGCGACCGAGTTAGCATCCGCGGCTATACAAACGCGGCCGACGAGTCGCAATTGGCTTCTTTTGGGGTCACGTTCGACGTTGAGTTCGTGGTCAATAATCGGACTCCCACGAGACCACGGCTAGACAAAATGCCTCGTAATTCTTCGTGCGCTATTGAAGCGAACCCATCCAGTCTTCCCCTCCGACGTCTCTGTATCTTAGATTTCGTGTTACAGATGGCGTTATAAAAACTAAATATGCCCGTCCAAGGTGAGAGGGCTCACACTGAAACAATATTTCCCCACGCCGCAACACACATATCAACGGAGAAACCGTGTTCAGGGGCACGCGCGCACAGCACCCCCGGTGCACGTGCCTCCCCCCCCCACCAAATTTATTTCATGTATCGACACGTTCTTAACTTAATGTTGACATATAGAGATTTCAGATAGACATTTCAAGTAAAATCAAAAGCATGCGATGTTGGTTTAAAACACGCAGCAAATTGTGTGCGTCGGTGGCGCGTTTAGCTTGCTATTTATTGATTTTTAGATAAACGGTTAGAGAAATTGAAGAGCTGGGTCAAGTGTTCAAAGAGTCCAGGAGTTGAGCTGCAGGCCAATCCGGGGCAAATTGAAGAGCTGGGTCGAGTGTTTCAAAGAGTCCAGGAGCTGAGCTGCAGGCCGATCCGGGGCAAATTGAAGAGCTGGGTCGAATGCTCAGGGTCCAGGAGTTGAGCTGCAGGCCAATCCGGGGCAAAATGAAGAGCTGGGTCGAGTGTTCAAAGAGTCCAGGAGATAAGCTGCAGGCCGATCCGGGAAAATTGAAGAGCTGGGTCGAGTGTTCAAAGAGTACAGGAGTTAAGCTGCAGGCCGATCCGGGGCAAATTGAAGAGCTGGGTCGAGTGTTCAAAAAGTCCAGGAGTTCAGTCTCTGGTATTCAAAGAGCTCAGTCCTGGTATGGACTGAGCTCTCGATCATTTGTATAACTCGGGTTTGACCAGCGTCTTGTCGCTGGAAGCGAAAGTTACTGCTGAAAGTAACTACTGGGATCTAGTAAAAATTACACGTTAGCCGGCTATTAGATGCAAGCAGAACAATAGCCGTGAGCAAAGAAAGACACAAAGCAGTAATCAGACCTGAATCCTTGCGGCAAAGAAGACAGAACTGACTCCAGACTTAACAGTAGGGCCGTAGTCAGAGACTTTCGACAGGCGGGAGCATCAATGATAACAAATACGATAATCATGGTGTGTAGATGTCAAACCCATGTGTCACCTGCGCTGTATACCCGTAAATCCTCTTGTACGCATATCACACAGGTTCTACGCATAATCCTTCCGCGCATCAGGCAGGTCAAGAGGTCAAAGGTGATTGGATCGCCAGTGAGGAATGACAGAAAATCGCCCTACGGCTGTCTTGCCCCGCTTCTTCCTCCAAATGAAGGGTGAAACAGCGGAGCTGGGCGCTCTCGCACTCTCGGCTGTCCGCGCGGCTGAACGACTACAGAGGCCGCTACAGCCAGTGGGGGACGCTCACGTGGAGCGTGCCGGAGAGGGTGGACATGCTGTGGATGAATGGGCGCTTTCCTGGCGTGCGGAGAGTCGGCCGTCAAGCGGCGGACATTATGTTGAAATGTTCTCTTCCCTGAAACGAAAATAGGACTATTGAACTGATGACGCGTACACGTCCGAGCATGATCAACTCATGCTTCGTAGAATTCAAAAAAAGGACGCTCGTGGGTATTTCAACGGGTCCTCAAAGTCAAGTGGGCGCGGATGCGCGTCACCCGCGGGTGCTGATCACTACAGTAAGGCACTGTAGCCAGTGATGCAGTTTCCTGCCCAGAAGGGGGCTCGCGGCCGCCTTAAATGTTGCGGGACCCCCCCAATCTTGAAAACGCAATAGTTGAAATCCAGAGAGAAGTGTGTAGTTACGTGTATTTTCGGACAGGCCCAGCCAATTTTCCTTCCTCTGCCCATCGCCAGGTATTTTGCAAACCTTTGCCTCTGATCGTAACCGTACCACCCTTTTGAGATAACTGATGCCTCAGTGTTTCTCTTAGCAGCTAAGAGACAACAGCTGCTGTTGTCGCTGACGATGTAGGTGTGAACAGCGATGCAATACGAAAACACGATGACTGGCTATGGTATTGTGAAAAGCAGTATTATTAGAGAAGCATAGAAGAAATGGGTACCCTTTAAGGCTTCCCGAAGCTAACTGCCTGACTTTGACCCGGTCCAGCACGCGAGCAAGTCAATATTAAAACACGAAAACGCTCTAGTTTTTTACCTTGGAAACGTCACATCTGACCATTATACTAGGCTGCTCCCTCTGCGGTCAGAGGCAGACTGTTTCCACCGCTTCAGAGGGCAGCTAACGTGCCGTCGGCCGTCACGAGTAATGAGCACGGCTGGAGGCAGCATCCAGGTAGCAGGTTTGTTGTTGCGCCGAACACGAGTAAACAATTACGGATGGCCGCAGAGTGAGGACATGTCCAGCGTGAAGCAATGTGGGCAGATACTTAGCGTAAGTTACATAGTTACAAATACATAAGTTACAGATAAATACATAAGTTACAAATACATAAATTACAGATAAATACATAAGTTACAAATACATAAGTTACAAACACATAAGTTTCAAATACATAAGTTACAAACACGTAAGTTACAAATACATAAGCTACAAATACATAAGTTATCTAAAAAAGGTGGTACGGTTACGATCAGCGGCAAAGTTTTGCAATGTGGACAAATCTTAGTTGCTACCTAGCAACATTTAATTCCACCACCACCAGCTAGAAAGCAGGCTATAGGACCAGCCAGCTTGCTCTGTTCAAAAGCTTTCCATCTCTTTAAATATATTCAACAGAATATCAGATGAATGTGCAGCACTTCACACAAAACAACATTTGACAGTTTCTCGATACCACTGAAGTCGAGCAAACGATAGCAACACCACATGCATGAACATTCTGCATGACACGTGACAACAATCCTCGGCTTCACACACAAAAGTCAACGACGGTGCAATGCACTGAATCATACAAAGCCATTGGCTCGACGGAAGCGAACAAAACCGAACTTCAAGAGCGCTAGCCAGACCAACGACAGTTGCGTGGAATCGTCTTGGAGTTTGGTCGACCTCCACGCTGGTGGGGCGCCTCCGAACCCACCTGTCCAGCCGCTCAGCGCCCGGAGGGGCACGCCTGGGTGCCTTTCTACTGACACCCCTGGACGCCTCTGTACTCACATCCCTGGGCGTCTCTGTACTGACAGCCCTGGACGTCTCTGTACTGGCACCCCTAGGTGTCTCTGCACTGCCACCTCCGGGAGCCTCTGACCCCGCATCCTTGGGTGCCTCTGTACCGGCTCCCTGGGTGCGTCTCTTTTGGCATCCTTGGGTGCCTCTCTCTTGGAATCCCTGGGCGCGCACCACCCGGTATGCCTCCCGGATGGTGCGCACCCACGCGTGTCCCGGGTGCCGCACGGGTTGGCGCTTATTCATGGCGTAAGCCATTCCGGTACAACTCACGTAGACTACTCCCATGCGCGAAGCTTTTTTTCAAATGAGGCGCACCCCCGAATGAGCAATGTGCATAAAACTGCAAACGACCTTCACGCTACTTCCCGAACACCGCATCGGCCCAGTCTGGGCGTTGCCGTTACCGCTGGGCTCTCTCGTTGCTTGATGCTTCTCTGACGTGGCTCCATTTCAGGAAGCGTTATTATGCGCTGCTTCCTACGCTTCAGCGTCGAGGATATCTTAGAAATAGACGAAGCCAAAGGGGTGAGTGACGGCGCGAGTGGTTCGTTAAGTGTTTTCGATATGTAAGACTGATTTTAGTTTCGATGAGGAATCTTACCTGGACCGGCGAAACGCTTGTAGTATGCCTGCCGCAAAATAAGACATCGGACATTTTGGCCAAGATATGGTCACCCCCGATGCCGTGACATAGCTATAGACCACCGAAATATGGTCATCCCGATGCCGTGACATAGCTATAGACCGCCGAAATATGGTCATCCCGATGCCGTGACATAGCTATAGACCATCAAAACATGGTCATCCCGATGCCGTGACATAGCCATAGACCACCAAAATATGGTCATCCCGATGCCGTGACATAGCTATAGACCATCAAAACATGGTCATCCCGATGCCGTGACATAGCTATAGACCACCAAAATATGGTCATCCCGATGCCGTGACATAGCTATAGACCATCAAAACATGGTCATCCCGATGCCGTGACATAGCTATAGACCACCAAAATATGGTCATCCCGATGCCGTGACATAGCTATAGACCACCGAAATATGGTCATCCCGATGCCGTGACATAGCTATAGACCACCAAAATATGGTCATCCCGATGCCGTGACATAGCTATAGACCATCAAAACATGGTCATATCCCGATGCCGTGACATAGCTATAGACCACCAAAATATGGTCATCCCGATGCCGTGACATAGCTATAGACCACCGAAATATGGTCATCCCGATGCCGTGACATAGCTATAGACCACCAAAATATGGTCATCCCGATGCCGTGACATAGCTGTAGACCACCAAAAGGAAGCTCACTGCTATGCAGTGCTGCCAATATGAAAAGGCTTGACAGCACCAATCTTGCAGGCCTACCAATGGTCTTATTGTGTTCAAAAAGCGGCCTAATTTGGAACAAACTGTACAAATCGTACAAAACAGACAGCGGTTATGCATCCCAGCATGAAATGCAAAAAAAAAAAAACGGCGCAAAAAGTCGTTTAGGTGGGCAGCAATTCTTCTTTCATGTTGGCTAGGATGACGCACGTGAGTGTGGGCGTACGTGTCTACATAAGCGTGCCCTGGCTGACCGGGTGTCCGCCCCCCCCCCCCCCGTCGGCAGGTGGTGCGTTACCAGGTCTACACGAGCGTGTCCTGACTGACCGGATGTCTGTCCTCCCCGTCGGCAGGTGGTGCGTTACCAGGTCTACACGAGCGTGCCCTGGCTGACCGGATGTCTGTCCTCCCTGTCGGCAGGTGGTGCGTTACCAGGTACCCTGGCTGACCGGGTGTCTGTCCTCCCTGTCGGCAGGTGGTGCGTTACCAGGTCTGCGTGAGCGTGCCCTGGCTGACCGGGTGCCTGTCCTCCCTGTCGGCAGGTGGTGCGTTACCAGGTCTACGTGAGCGTGCCCTGGCTGACCGGGTGTCTGTTCTCCCTGTCGGCAGGCGGTGCGTTACCAGGTCTACGTGAGCGTGCCCTGGCTGATCGGGTCTCTGTCCTCCCTGTCGGCAGGTGGTGCGTTACCAGGTCTACGTGAGCGTGCCCTGGCTGACCGGGTGTCTGTCCTCCCTGTCGGCAGGTGGTGCGTTACCAGGTCTACACGAGCGTGTCCTGGTTGACCGGATGTTTGTCCTTCCCGTCGGCAGGTGGTGCGTTACCAGGTCTACTTTAGCGTGCCCTGGCTGACCGGATGTCTGTCCTCCCCGTCCGCAGGTGGTGCGTTACCAGGTCTACATGAGTGTGCCCTGGCTGACCGGGTGTCTGTCCTCCCTGTCGGCAGGTGGTGCGTTACCAGGTCTACATGAGCGTACCCTGGCTGACCGGATGTCTGTCCTCCCTGTCTGCAGGTGGTACGTTACCAGGTCTACATGAGCGTACTCTGGCCTGACCGGCGGCTGACCCTGCCAGAGCTGAGCAACGACACCAAGAGCATCACGCTGAACCCGACCCTGGTTCGAAAGCTCTGGATGCCTGACCTCATGATCTACAAGCTGGAGGACATGGAGGCGGTCAGGATGCTACGCAAGCTTGGCTCCCTGAGACTGCTCCGGAACGGCTATGTGCGATATGGGCTCTAGTGAGTGCTTTGACCCTGGTACAGCTGGCGTTCCACCCGAAGCGCGAACGGGTGACGGGACTATATTCCCGTCTCTCTTCCACAGCTCCTGATGTACTCGTGGAAATTGACAGAAAGTCCTACGTGGATATCATGTGATAGTCTAGGAGCATTTCGGAGTGCAACGCACATGAGAGCTGAGCGGGTAGGGGAACATGATATCAGAAATAGCATTTGTGGGCGGGGTCAATGCCAAGTAGAAGACAAGTTTTTCATGTATCGCGAAAGAGTTGATGTAAAGCATCCTAATGAGTGTAGGGGGCGAGAGCGGGTGCGTAGCAATCTAGGTTCGATGTTCCTCCGTCCATGCCCGAGCAGCAAGGTGCTGTGCTCAGCGGTTTCAGACACGTTTGCCGACATGCACGCGATCTCGTGCCATAGGCGTGGGAACGCTTTTAAAAATGGGGGGGGGGGGGGCAAGCTAGTGGTGTTCTTCAGGAACATTTTCTGGAAAGCAAACCCGATGACCAGGGGAGGGGGGGGGGGGGGTAGGGGGGTAGGAATGAAGGTTGTTATCGCTCCTTATTCAACAGTCATGACCGCTATGCTAGATTTGCACCTAGAGCTGCTTCTCACTGGCGTACAGTCTTGCCTATTTGACTCATCTGTCATTTGGCATATAAAGCTATTCAGCTTCCCAAGATTATTCGTCACCCTAGGGAGGCGAAATTCCACGAGCGGGCAGGCATCTCGGATCATTGAGGAATCATCTGTCTCCACGGCGTAGATGCCAAAGTACGGTCTGGATATAGGCTGGTAATAATTTTGAAAAGGGATCGATGGTTCACAGTGCGACAGATTTGTCATGCGCCTTCAATTCGCTGGGTGCTTTTCAAGAGAGAAGACTTGTCGCAGCATTTTAGGCGGAAACAAATTCGGGAGCTTGAAACTGCCAGAAGCAATGTGACAAAAATCATAAAGCTTTTTAGTTTCAGAAGTCATAAAAAAGAACCAAGCCACATAATGAGGCCTATCTGTCACATGTTCCTTATCTGGGCATTGCTCCTGTCCGCCGTTGGTGGCCACGGCCTTGGTCCGGACGTCTCCCGCATGACTGACTGCGATCTGACCGTATGGCTGCTTTGTTGCATACTTTTAGATCAGCGTTACTACTATATGATACATGAAACATGTGTTGGACAGCTGCAATAGTATCTTTTTCCGAATTATCTTCCCTTGCACCACATCATCCCAGAAAAATATCCTCCGGGAAGCTGTCTGCTTTAGGTATGAATTGGCACAACGGATGCTTCACTGCCCATCATGCAACGCATACGACCTGATTTGCTTTTGCGTGTAGGCGGGGTGTAGCCAGAGCCTTGCGAAGGGGGAACACAAGGTTGACAAAATCCCATCTTATAGTGGTCTCCCCAAATATCCCCGGATATAGCTTACTTGTTAATAAGCGACACAGATTTCTTCGTTTTATTTTTTTTTTTTTTGTAACCAGAACAGAAACCAGGTGCTACCGTGAGCTTAATTCTTTTTGTATTTTGAGTTCAGTGAACTGCAGAAATCAGGCGTTGAACGACTGTATAAAATAAATCACCGGTGCTTTTAACGTACAATGGTTAGTTGGCTCTTTCTAAGCGGATAAAGTTCAGAAGCTTTGTCACAATTTGCTACCTTGTTTTCTACTGGCATTGAGGACATCGCGAAGGCAGATCATACATCGATATGTTTGATCCAAATTTGAAGATGAAAATTGTATTGCACATCGAGTGGTCAACAATGTGTATTAACATGGCTAAGCCATGTTTGTCTGAAAATGTTCACCATTCAGTTAGAATCGATCAGTGATGCAATTTATGTAGCGTGGTTTTTTAACATCCGCGCTCGCCGATTTTAGCAACAAGAACTTCGAAACCAGGCGTTGTGGTCTCCATAGTTCGCGGAGCGTTAGCCCAGTTGCTCTCAGTCGCGGCCCACCGGTGGACGAAAATGATGACGCTTCTGAAATTATTACATTTAAGCACTTCAATCGACTAGTAATATAAGCTATGTGACGTAATTTTAAGCATGCGCACCAAAGATCTTACCGACACAAGCCTCGACCCCAGGCGTTGCAGTTTCTGTAGGCCGCTCAGCGTTGGCCTAGCAGTTAATACTAAGTTGTGGTCAACTGGTGGACGAAAATGACGACGCTTCTGAAAACGTTTGCTTGCACGCCTCGTGACATCAGATCTTGCATTTAGAAGGCCGCCCGAGGGCATATTTCACGTGGGCAGTTTTTAAACAGATGAAAAGAACGGATTGGCCCTTAAAGCACCGCGAAGTGGGACTGAAATCTGGTGATTAAACTGGAAGAGTAAAGGTAGAATATCCATTTTTCGTGTTTTGCAGCTATTCATACATCCAGGAGACATATGAACACGGCACTCGCAGTCTGGTGGCATTTGCAGTGACCGAAACTTTTCGGTTTTGCGGAAACCGCAGCCCAGACTATCCCTGTCCTTGCTCTGGAGGCTGCGGGCGGGCATGTTCCAGCCCTTTGATGTAATTTGTTTCAGAAATACATTCTGAAAAAATGAACGATCTCTGGGAGACATGGCATGACCTTGCTCGTTTTTTAAGCTCATTTCGACCCCCCTATTTAACGATAATGAGACCCCATTTGCTCAACAATAATGAGGCCCCTTATTTCCTTTCGGGCAAGAGGCCTCCTGAGTAGAGCACCACCATACTGCTTCCAGTCAAGGGCTGAAGGGCCATTCCGTCCCATTGCGAAATGTCTTCTGGCTGTGATTCCGGTGACACGGGGCGGGATCTCCTAGTCGATCCAGAGGCCATTAGGATATATCATATCATATTGTTCCATCCCTGACACGGGAGACCTTCTGACCCGCGTCGCTAGCCCCGGATCAGCACAGAAACCCTCATTGACGCAACACAATCCCTGATCACCGTAGGTAGTCCAACAATTATCACATAAAATTCAGTTCCGTGTTTTTCTGTGTTCTTCAGGGATATTGAGTTCTCCCTGACCTTAGATTGTAGATGAAATGGGGTTCCTAATTCGTATTAGCATTGCTAACCCGTGTTCGTCTTAAAATGCTTAAGATCCTGTCAGAACTGATTACTGATAGAAAACTACGTAATATTGGTCTTGAACATGCGCGCTCGCAATTCGTAGCAACAATCTCGACGCCCGGCGTTGCAGTCACCAGGCTCCGCGGCGCCGGCCTTACGGCTGTACACTAAGCGATGGCCAATGAGTAAACGAAAAGAATGACGCAATCTTAAGGGGATGGCTGGTGAACTAGGCAAATCGGCATGCATGTTAAATGTAGTGCAAAAGTAAGCCAAATGCAGCCTTAATCTGAAAAGTACGGGGGACAGTTAACATGTACTTGGTCTTCCCACCTTGAAAAGTGGTGGCTATGGCCCCCTTGCCCCCCCCCCACCCCCCCTGTTCCTACGCCCATGGCTCGCGCAGTTACAGGAAATACTGAATTATTTCGCTATATACAGAAGCAATCTTTGCTTAACACAAACAGTCCCGACATCAGCAGTTCCTCATCCGCTGTGCGTCTGCACAGCCTCTCTCCTGTCGCCACTTGACCTTGAGCACGCCAGGGCGGCCATGTCGGCGGTCGGTGCGACCGGGAGCACGTTCTGGCTATTTAAACCTTTATGAACGCCCAGATAAAATTCTGGCTTACGTGCTGTGCCCTGAACACGCCACTGTATGAGCAGGAGCGGCTGTGAGATGCCATCGGGGCACCCGCCCCCTCCCCCTCCTAATTCATATTTGTTCGCTCGTGCGCATGCATGTGACTAAATGTCGGTAATAATAAAATCAAGGCAGATACGCAGCGAAGGTAAATAAAAATATGTTATGTTATCAACAAACAGGTTAAAGCGATACTAAACATTTGTTACGTGTCGTGCAATACCTGTTATACGCTATGCGATATTTCATGTCATACGTAGAATTTTCGGTGCAACATTTTGCGGTGTGGTCTCCGTTGCGAAATCCTACTCAGCCCATACCACACGTTATAAAAGGTGTGTTCCTTTTAAACGCGTGCTTTTAGATTCAATTAACAAAAAAAGAACAGGGAATGAGCGTCATCGTCATCCGAGTGGCAATTATCGCAATATTTTCCATTTTTCTCCACGAGATCGAGGGATGCGCGGGTATGTTAAGACGGCTAGCCGCGCGAACGCCACTGAGACTACGCTTGGCCTGTGGCCTGTGTGAGATTTCGGTACGCCTTCGCTGCCCAACGAAACGTGATTCACTTGCGTTGGGTATGGAGTGTAGCGTTTAAAAGTGGTAGAGCTTCGCACGCCTGGAGTGCCCTTCTTCCTTTCACAATTTTGTATGTTTCCGGTACGGGCAGGCATGAAGCATAAATCGCCAAACGCGCACAAATTTTCAAGAGGTTTCAAAGTTTTCCCGCTTAGGTTTTACGATGAAGTTTTGGAAGTGAAGCTTCATTTAGGCGTTTGCCCCAGAGTCATTTGATTTTTATATCGGACCGAAGATGGGATCGAGTTGATAAAGAGGAAGTGGATGTGATCTTTGACACATCTCATAACATACAGATTACATCGAATTGTCCAAGGTAAGACTGTAGTTTGATCCATGCATGCGCACTGGAAATGAGGGTTCACATGAATTTTAGACACGAATGTGCCCTCCCAAAAACGTTAATGAGGGGAATTTTAGAAACACCGCGAGAACAGGTGGGCAAAACTGAGTACTGCTTTAAGCATGCATATTCAAGTAGTTGTCGCCGGAAAAAAATTGTGGCTGAAGTAAGTCCAATGTATATGACCATCCAATGCTTACGTGACAGCTTTCTATCATTGATTGGCAGAGGTGGTCGCTTTATGGCCAAAAATTTGATAGGACCCAAACCCCACATTCTCACCATGCGTTGTTGACCAGTGTAATGTCTTCCAGTTCACGAATGTCAGTTTCCTGCGACATGGAATTCTCCTCATACCCATTCGACACTCAGGATTGCCACGTAGAGTTTGGAAGCTGTAAGTTACCATTGTCTCAATTTCTCGCCTCGCCCAGCTCGTTCTTTTGTGCTGGTAGCGAGAATATTCTCGTCTTTTGGGCGCTTTTGGCCAATGTCAAGGTCATCTGTCATTTATCGATGTTAGTGCCGTTTTAACCGAGTCAGTTTTTCAAATAGCAGTACAAGCAAATCACGGTGGCACGGGATTGCATTTGCAAGCATGACTTATGAACTTAATCAAACTCTGTTCAGCAACAATTTTTCGTGAGGAAAACCAGCTCACTTATGGCAAGTTTCGCGAGCATGTTGCGTGGGCGCCGAAATGACGAATGGCTGGAATGCTTGACAGACGGTTACAACATGACCGAGATGATCTGGGACTGGATGTCGGCAACGGAAGCATCTACTCGAACGACAAACTGTCGCGAAAGAACTTCAGAATTACCATCAAGAGAAGTAGCCACGTTTCAAGATGCTATGGTGAACACGAAGGTTGGTTCTTTGATCCATTCAATTTTGCTAGTGTTCGATATTTTCCAGCAGCAGTAATTGTGAACGTGCGTGAACCTGTTGATTCTCCTTCCTTCTCTTTCTCTGCCTACCCGGGCCGGTGATATTGGAGCCAAACATTTATATCCACCTACCACCTCAACTTGTGGTCTCCAGTGCTACAGCCTGTAAGGAAAAGCCTGCCTCTACTACGACTTAATGTCAGATCTTCACACTAACATGCAGAAAAAAACTCAGCCCCGCTCGGAAGCGTGTAAAATGTATCGCAGCCTCATCGATGGCTACACTCCAGGCATGTATCATCCTGTAAGATAAGACCGGCAATGTCATATATCTACCCAAATCCTCCACATCACAACATACACATATTTGCTGCCAACCCTGTGGGCGCCTCCAAAGGAAGCCTCTGTGATATTGGCATTGTTTGAGTAGCCCAACACCCTGAATGACCCTTTGGTCGGTAGATGTTACGATAGACTGGTCTGCTCTGAGGGGTTTAGCGTGGTGACCTCGGGCGTTGTGCATTTCTTAGCCGGGATGCAGGGACCAGCTGTTTCTCTGGCGTCGTTGTGTGTGTTCTGTTCTGCCTGTGTGTGTTCTGTTCTGACTGCACAACGTCTCGGTGGCAAGTCGAGGCCCCTACATTTCTTCGCTTGCGTCGCCTCAGGAAAGAGCTATCCCGTCTGATGCCGACTCTACTCGATATGACCGGCTCGCCGACTCTCCACAGAGGACTGCTACGCCAACGTGGCGGTGACAGTACACCTGCAGCGACGCACCATGTTCTTCCTGTGGCACACGTTCCTGCCGTGCGTGCTGCTGGTGGCCACCTCCTGGCTCAGCATGCTGCTGCCGCCGGAGGTCATCCCAGGCCGTATGGTGCTTTGCATCACCTCCCTGCTGGCCCTGCTCACCATGTTCACCTCGAGTCTGTGAGTGTGCTCCCTGCTCACCATGCTCACCTCGAGTCTGTGGGTGTGCTCCCTGCTCAACATGTTCACCTGCAGTCTGTGGGTGTGCCCCCTGCTCACCATATTCACCTGCGGTCTGTGAGTGTGTTCCGTGCTCACCATGTTCACCTCGAGTCTGTGAGTGTGCTTCCTGCTCACCATGTTCACCTGCAGTCTGTGAGTGTACTCCGCGTTCACCATGTTCACCTCGAGTCTGTGAGTGTGCTCCCTGATGATGAACATGATTTGGCGTTTTAGGATACATCGACTGCTGTAGGTCATGCAGCGTCAGAATGTGCTCCCTGCTTACCATGCTCATCTCGAGTCTGTGAGTGTGCTCCCTGCACACCATGCTCACCTGCAGTATGTGAGTGTGCTTCGTGCTCACCATGCTCACTTACAGTCCGCTAGTGTGCTCCCCACTTACCATGCTTACTCCAGTCTGCGAGCGAGCTCCCTGCTCACTATGCCTACCCGCCGTCTGTGTCTGCGAATGGGCTATTTTCTCCAGTCTGTGAATGTGCTGGCCTTGTTCACGATATTCGCCCTCCCGGAAGCGCAGCTAAGGGGGCAGGGTGCCGCCGACCTCCCCCCCCCCCAGGCTCGTATTTTCATTTTTTGTCACAGATTGCTCCTGACAAAAAGTCAAAACTTAAGTTCTCATCCTCAAATATCCAGTACACGACAAATACCACAATAGTACTCACGTGTGCTTGCACCTAATTGCTGCGAATATTGAATGCTTGTTGGAGTGGATCGTGCCTCTCCGTCAAGAATTTGTTCCTGATCAGTTGTCATGTGGACGCGCGTTGCGTGCCTCTGTTGGTAATGTGAAGGTATAACTGCATACCTTTAATTCAGATCAGATTCGGTGTGTGTGTAAATAGATGGGCATAACTGGCAGTATCTGGTGTCCTGTTTTAAAAAAGAAGATGTCACACCGTACAGCTGGCAACAAACAGCCACCATCCAAACGCATTACACATTCATTTTCCCTTGGTTTGCAGGCATTTGACATTTGTGTTACGGAAGCGAGCCAGGTGTTTTGTCGTGTTCTCAAAATCGCTAGCGTGTCTTCCAGGCATTGATCCCACCTTGTGTCAATTTTCATCTCTCTCTGGAAATCACCCTGACGTATTCTTTTTGTGAAAAAGTAGGTGGGCCTCAGGCCTGCTGTCTGCACACCTGCAAAACTAGCCTCATTTCTGACGACAGCACCGGCCTGGAAGTGTCGTACATCCGAGCCAGCGACATCTGGTACGTGGGCTGCCTGGTCTTCGACTTCCTCATCATTCTGGAGTACGTCGTCCTCATTTTTATCCAGCGCGAGAGGAAAGCAGAAGATGGGCCGACCTGGGCCCGCCCGCGTCATATCCACCCAGCTGAGGTGAGCGTGCTGGGGAAGGGGAGGCGACCTAACGCACGTGGCGACTGGATATTCGGAAGTGATGTAAATTTGGTTTCTCTTAAAGAAAACCTGAATAAGCTGGGAGCATCGGCTTTAGAGTTTTCGCGAAATTGGGGACGTCATTGCTAATACACAGCCTGCCAGTTTACAACGTAAAGTGTCACCGAATCACTCAGAACGCAAAAGGAGAACTCTTGGCGGCGGCCGTGTTAACAAAGTTTCCAAGTTTTGCGACTTTGCAATACCGCCATGTTGACATTTCGGCGAAATGGAAACAGTTTACCAATTTTCCTCCCCATCACTTTGGACTGAAATCAGACATCTCGCCCTAAACAAAAAGGGTGCGTGATATGCACAGCAATGGAATTTAAAGCTAACTGCAAAGCATGCATCTAGGTTGCGGAATTTCCAAATTGGCTGACCGTCTGGCGAAATCCTTCGAATATTGCTTAGTTGGGGGGGGGGGGGGATATAAATACGATGTGCAGTTCAAAGCAGACCGAATGTTGTTAACATGTCCTACTGCTTTACCCACTAGCTCATCCATGGCAGTAGCTGTGTGGCATATACGTGCGTGGCATTTAACATCAACATTAACTTTACGGTCCTGTGTATACGTATGCATTCAAGCCACATATATGGAAATACACCCCAGCATATGACGTCACTCAATAAATTTAAATGCGTCTGTTTGTCGATGCCAACTTCTTTAACCCCAACGTTTTATCTGAAATATCATTGATGCTCATCAGCAAGTGGCAAGTGTCGTGAAAACGTCCATCATGTGTCGTGTCGTTACTATGAGTGCAGGTTTCGAGACACTTATCTGCGAAAAGTCATAACCATAGTCATACCCTCGGAAATTTCAGTGCGACATTTTCTAAGAGCCCATGCAGTGTTGCCGACGGCGGCCGTGTCCCCTACAACGTCCGGGTCGCAGACACAGAAAGAGATATTATTGTATGCGAGGGCGCTGGGCTGCCACATTTCCTCATATCTAACCATGTCCCACCAGGTCCCAGCCTCGCTCTTTCTCCCCCACCCGGGGCAAGCACTTCACGTCATTCTTCCAGCTCGTGGTGGATATCAACATTTACCGTGGCCCTCGCCATTACCGTTCCGCCCGGCAGAAGCTGACGAAGAAGAGCCTGAGCCGCGCGTCGCTGGGCTCCTCGGCCCGGTGGCGCGACGTCGACCCGGCGCGCATGGACCGCGTCAGCCGCTGGGCTCTAGTCGTGCTCTTCGCCTCCTTCGCCTTCGGCTACTGGTGCTACTACTGCCTCTAGGCTGGAGACACCGCGCCGGAAAAGGATGGAATCCAGCCACGATGTGAGTTTGTTGGTCGGCAACGTCGGTAAAAAGCAGCTTGCCGGCGGATGGACACTTGCTTCAAGCCATCATTCGCGTTTCTCTGACAACGGAGCATCAAGATGTGTAGTAGAGCAGCTGCAGGATTTTGTGCTGCCGTCACCGCCCGAGTTGTCCGTGCATGCTGTCCGGTCCTGGCGCGCCTAGCCGTTTCTCGGTCCGTGTCGGTCCACATGGGGCGTTGACGTCCCGTGTGTTTCAGGTGTACCCTGATATCGCCTATGTGCTCAGAAAGGTAATCAGGAACGTTTGTGATCAGCAACAGGAGCAGCTGCTGCGAACTAGATCACACCAATTGGTGACCAGAAACAGGAGCAGCTGCTGTGAACTAAACCATGACGATTGGTGATGAGGAACAGGAGCAGCTGCTGCGAACTAGACTATGACGATTGGTGATGAGGAACAGGAGCAGCTGTCGCGAACTAGACCATGACAATTGGTGATGAGGAACAGGAGCAGCTGCTGCGAACTAGACCAGGACGATTGGTGATGAGGAACAGGGGCAGCTGCTGCGAACTAGACCAGGACGAGCACACTTCGCCAGGATTCGACATGCTGAGGCAAACGCGTGTGAGAAGTTGAAGGCCGTTTGCCTGTGGGCTATTAACATGTGTAGCGCTAGAGACAATGTGGCATATGATTTGTTTGCGAGACTTTGACTAGGAAAGCACATTAACGCACGTCAGTGCGTTCCGCCAGTGATTATGGATGCATGCTGCACTTGCTTGTGCCTACCCACATGTGTTTGACCCGACCAAAGAAGTCCCTTTTGGTTATGCAAAAATACACTTTTGCGATAATACATGACATGCAAGTACTGAGCAAGTACGCAGCCTGGCGTATGGCCATGCGGTGCTCTGAAAGTCCATAATCGTCACTGTGCACCCGTCGGTCCGGTGAATGCGTTTAACGTGATTGCGACTGCGAAACATTAGTCTTAGCGCTGGATTAACAACGCCAATACGCTTCCTGATGGTGCTGGAGATGCG
>NW_023596746.1:4339091-4341591 GCF_011947565.3 Pollicipes pollicipes
GCGTCAGCAGGCGGAACTCGCGGCCGTCGACGCGATGGGTCCATGAGTGGCCGTCGATGCCCAGGTAGTGGACGTGCAGGGCGTCAGGCAGCGCGGCGGCCGTCCGGTTCAGGCGCACGGTCGGGTCGAAGGCGTGCACCGTGCAGCCGAAGCGCACCATCTCGGTCTCGAACGACAGATCGTCGCGAATGCCGAACGAGTAGACGAGGCACGGCTGGCCCGGCGTCAGCAGACCGTCGTCCAGGCACACGGTCTTGCTGCCGTCGGCGATCGGCACCAGCAGGCAGCTCTCCTCGTCGCCGGGCGTGGCGTCCACGCAGGAGCACTTGCCGCCCGGGAAGATGGCGCTGCGGCAGCGCACGCGCTCGTTGGCCGGCGACAGCATGTGCTCCAGCCGCGCGACCAGCTCCTCGAGGGAGAGCTCGTCCAGCGGCGCCGTCAGTTGGCTGAAACAGGAGTGACTGACGTTTAGTCGTCGTTGACACCGAAACCGACTTGCTCAGTGATAGTAACTTTTTTCTAAGGCTGCTGGGAGACGCCGGTCGTGTCTGTATCCAAACGCTTGATCTGGACAACATAGCTTCATCATAGCGCCTCGGCGTACCTCGTACCACGGTCAGAGGCGAAGACGCGCCCCGTAACTCGCTCCTCGCCGCCTGATCAGCTCTGTGGAATCGTACCAGACCAAACAGAGACCAACAAAACAGACCACGACTCAGATGGTCTGTCAGGGTGTCTGAAAGCTTGCCGAAGCCACGGAACTGTTCATGGTCGGTAGTCCCGATACAAGTCGCAACATGTGAATATCTACAAAAGAAACTGACGACGAGCAGGATGCATGTAAAACACATTCAGCCACGCTGTAGTCCACAAGCCATTACTAAGTTAAGTTTCCATACGTATTGTGGCTTCGACAAGCCAGGTGTCATATCAGACTAATCATGCAGTTGTAGGCCAGTCACTTGGGAACGCTTCAGCCTGCTCATCGAGAGCTATCTATGCACAGTATCGGCGCCATCAACGTTTCCCAATGGGAACAAGCAGATTTAGGGGTCTGTTTTACCGTCTGTCAGTGCATTTCCCGACTCATTTTATTCCTTTTCTTAAAAATATGTTGCATACCTTAAATTCAATGAAGCGTCTTTTAGCCCGGCACAGCACCCGGACTGCCTAATTGGCTGGCAGGCATTCCTGTGTTTTTCACGGTGCATTCTATGCATTTGACTGTTTTCACAGGAGCATGGCTTTCTTATCCAGTTGAAGGGGCTCCAGCCCACAAATGTATACAAGAAATTGGACCGAATCCGGAGCGCAATATGCCTGTTTGCGTATTTTGGGGATTCACTATTAAACCCCTAAAGAAAGCTAGGGTTTTGAACTGAACTAGTCATATTGAAGACCTTCTGATGCAGCTCACGGCCATGCCCTTTTTAAGACCTAAGGCCCTCTGGTTCCTAAGCTTAAATGCCACAAAATGTGGGAGAATTATTTGGGAGAGGAGTTGAAAGTCACCTTGCATCCATGGCGTAATAACATCACTCCAATCGTACCATTTCATAAGCCATGCGGTGATCAAGGCGGCCAAGACAGATGTCATGGTCAAATCATTCATATCTGGCGTCCGTGAACACGATTTCTAGACAAAACGACCGCCAATTGGCCCTCGAGGAATGTAATGCAAGGTACGATGAACTAATCAATCAGTGACGTGTCTAGGAGCACATTTCCTAACTAGAAAAATTGCGTCGCCCATAGCAGTCTTTCCAATATCTTCAAATGCGAAAAATCCCTGCAACCCATTTTGCGGAACTACGCCTCGGAACTTCTGATCATCCCAGGTACCCTGCTAACCAGTAGGGTCTGCTGTTGGCCATGTAGGGCCTCCTGGGATCTTCCCGGTTCGGGTAAGCAACACCCGAGGCGGACATTGTTTCCTTGCGGGCCCTAAAGGCCATAATTGGGATTTGATGGAATATTCTGCGAACGTAATCCGGGGCCTCCCAAAGTTTCGAGGAAAGCAAACAAATGTGTTTGCCGGTCTGGCTGAATGGAATGCCCGTCATATTTACTGGTAAGGCGTTCAACTTTGTAGCGACACATGGGACAAAAGTTTGTCGTCCTCGGAAGTAAACAAAACATGCGCGGATGTGGTGAGAAGTCAAGGAAGCCGTCCTGTCGAATTCTCTTTGAAATTCAGAAAGCGATCGCAAGATCTGTTGGTTCTTTGAAGAAGTTTATAGCGATGAATGTGTGCGTCTGGTGAGGAAACAAGGTGAAACGTCTTTGCTTGTCTTCAACGGAGACTTCTGAGGATCTTGCTTTTTAAGTTCGTAAAGTGCTGCCATCTGTGGCCTACTTTGTTGTGCTGCCGCCCAAAATGTTCTAGGGATGGGCAGTTTGTGTCACGAGTAGAGTTGTGCGTGTTCAATCTTGAGGCTAAGAGCTGCCAGTTTATGCAAAAAGACGTGGAAGAAGATGACAGCATCTAGCCTTCTTTCCT
>NW_023596746.1:4346591-4383179 GCF_011947565.3 Pollicipes pollicipes
ATGCTTTCAGCGACCGTGGGCATCGTGAGAGGTAACACCATGGGGACATGGAATGTGCGCCCCACATTTTTCAGAGCGTGGAGGGCTGTCCCCCGCAGGTGAGAGACCCAGAATGGTCGAACTGGGCCGGTAAGTTGTGCTGGTAAAGCGAGGCGAGAGGACAGCATCTCACAGCGCGCCAAACGTAATTGACTTGGCTGACTACGCCTTGGGAAGAGCGAACCGAACATATCCTCAAATGCTCTGAATACGTGGCTCTTCGTAATACAACCGCCAGAGCAGGCGCTCGCGACTTCAGCTGCTCGATGCACTTCCCACGCTTCTCTCCTGTTCTTCTCACTGTTCCGCAGGGGCGGAACATCGTGCCGCTTTGAGGGTTTCATATCCGCCAAGGTTGAGCGACCCCTTGGCCCCTGGTGGGCTGGGCCACCGCAAGGCGTAATTTTGTCCAAATGCTCTATCGTTCTTGTAGTAGTAAGGACGACAAATTTGGTAGAAAGAAAAACTGAAAGGGAAGCGAACGTTATATTTTGTCGATTTGGAAATATTAAAGGGCGTTTCCAACCTCCTTTGTACTTTTCACTTGTTACGTCTGACGCATACGAGTGATCAGTAATATCACTTTTCTCAAACTCCCTCAAAGCGTAGAACTTCCATTTTAAGTGGCCGACCCTGCGGGAGAAATCTCATTTAGCTTCCTGTTCATCACTTTGAAAGTAACACCTTTCATTTCCCTTTTTTCCAACGTGTATATTCTGTAATATTTGCAACGCACTTATGTGTCAAAACGTTTGTGTAATAAATGCTAAGCAAACTTGAAATAATATATTTAGACAAAAGATATGCAAACATGAAGCTATTATCCCGCGAATTCAACGAAACGTTATATGACTGATTCCTCCCCTATATATATATATATATATATATATATATATATATATATATATGTATATATATATATATATGTTATATGACTCTGATTCCTCCCCTATATATATATATGGCGTTTTCCACAGGAGCTCTTCACGAGGCGCACCCGGGTTTTGGGAACGGCAGTATCATATGATCAATGTTACGCCCTGGTTCAAACATCAACCAATTCACTACACGGCAACAGGCTCTTGCTGCCCGCTGGGCCAATCACAAATGTTATTTCATTCGCAGCAGTAGATGTGCCGCCGCGGTTGGCATGACGATGACGGCTGCGACAATTGCTGACAGCTGAAAGAGGTGTGGTGTTGTTACAAAGCGTGGGCGGCTTAATTTGGAGTGGGAAATAATTAAAATGACGTCCCTTTTATGCCTTGGCGGCGCTGCGATGGCACTACTCAGTGCTATAATTATACTAACTAGTCCTGATATTTCATCAGAGTATGTTTGTGAAATATGCCCCAAATGTCGGGCACACACTTAAAACGGTAGGTTGTTGAACTGTTTCAAAAGTATGTCGCACTTAGTTGGTGAAATGAGTAACTTAAGGCACATTTCAGACGAAGCGGGTCTCTGCTATCGACTCCCTTGTTCTGTTCGGCTGCGAGTCGTACCTATTGCTTATCGAAGTGTTCCCCCGGAATGCAGCAGTGCTATGGTTAAAGGAAGCGCTCCACATTTATGTGGGACCTTGAACTGAAATGACCATCTTCCTTTCGCTGCTGGTCACAATCACGGTCCTGTTAAGGCCTTAGCCGCTCTAGTTTTGAGCTACACGCCCGCGACAATGGGGAGAGTATTTCGGGAACGTAATTCCAAGTCACCTCGGCATTCGGGACATCGTAATAACGCCATTCAAATATTGCCATTTCATAAGGTACGCGGCGATCAAGGCTAATAGAAAATATAATTGGCCAGGTATTCACGTTTGGCGCCCGTGAGCACGATTGCAGATAGCCGTCCATTGGCTCTCAATGGTGTGCAAGGTACGTTAATGTGATGAAACCTTGACACATTGGGGAGTATTTTCACTAAACAGATAGTTTTGCTGACGAGAGAAGTCTTTTTCACCTGAAAAGTATACCAGTAGTTCTAAGCTAGCTTGTTTCATCATAGGACGCGTGTAAATCGACTCAGGAGTGCATCTACACAGAACAGCTCCTCTGCTTAAATCCACTACGAAGTGGATTTACACAGGATGCCACCCCTGTGTAAATCGACTCAGATCTGAGTTGATCTACACATAAACGCACTGCTGTGTAAATCCACTTGTGAGTAGATTTACACAGGTGTGGCTTCAGGAGTAAATCGACTCAGATCCGAGTGGATTTACACAGGAGCGCCATTCTGTGTATACACACTCCGGAGTGGATTTAAGCAGAAAAGGTGTTCTGTGTAGATGCACTCATGACGTGATATACACAGAAGCGCCATTCTGTGTAATTCCACTCGCGAGTGGATTTAAGCAGAGAAGGTGTTCTGTGTAGATCCACTCATGACGTGATATACACAGAAGCGCCATTCTGTGTAATTCCACTCGCGAGTGGATTTAAGCAGAGAAGGTGTTCTGTGTAGATTCACTCATGGCGTGATATACGCAGAAGCGCCATTCTGCGTAACTCCACTCGCGAGTGGATTTAAGCAGAGGTGTTCTGTGTAGATGCACTCATGATGGACACACACACCTGTGAATTACATCGCGATGTGATCTGCGCAGGCGACAGAGCGTATTCAACGCAGCGAACTGGCGAACTGATCTATGACTTACCGAATAAGGGAAAGGTGTGATTTCAGCAATCAAGCACGCGTACAAAAGCTGAAAATATGCATTTGCCCATGCATAGCTCATTTTTTCATCACTGAAGCCACACATCGGCGTACTTTATTGAGAACATACCGTCCAGAGAAGCGAATATATATATATATATATATATATATATATATATATATGTACATATACAATATAGTATGCGTGCGTTTGCGCGTGTACATGTGTATGTACCAGGAAAAGTAGATGCTGAACTTGTCATATTGCTTACAAGGCACGCCATGCAGCATCGCATGCTTGCCACACGGTGCTTTGCAGTGTGCGGCTTGTATCTAGTCTTGGTAACGGGTGAGGGGTGCGGAGAGCTCCTAAAGGGGCTCCTTGATGGTGAAACGCCCCCCCCCCCCTCTCATACACACAAATTCGTCAGCTTTGGCCGATGCATTTCCACCGGCATGATTTCGTGCGTGTTTTATGCATTTCTAACTTTCTGCACTGGGGCAAGAAGCCATGAAAGGTACTGGAAAGCAATCTGCTGTCTGTATTTTGTTGCAAGCAATAATTAACAGAAGGGAGGTGATGTTAGATGACATACAAAATAACGCATCGGTGTTATTCCTTTTAAATTGTTAAGCTGGTTCTATCCAAAGGGATAGACCTTAGAGCTTTGCCAAGCTTTTGTTCTGAGCTCTGCAGAGATATTCATGACCCCGTGCACGTTGAGTGTAGATGGAAATGGGGTCAGCAATGTTTTCACCTTGGCTGACCCATGTTCGCCTAGGGATGTTAAACGTTCTTTCAGAATTTATTAGTGATGCAACTTATGCAACAGTGTTTAGGATACGCACTTCAAGTCTTAGAAGCCTAATCCAATGATGTGATTACATCTCCTCATGCAGTAATGCATCTTCGCCCAGAGTTTCTATGTGGCAAGTGTATCCTCGATTTCAGAGGTCTAGTTAGGTCACTTCCGGTGAACCTAGGGTCTTGTAATTAACATCTGTAATATTACCGAGCATTCAAGGGGCAATGGCAAGAAATGCCCGACCCTAGCCATTATATTTTCGAATGGGACTACTTGAAGTCATCTTTGAAAAAACAGACTTAATTTAAGTAGCGCTCCCCTGGGCGGGAAAATCGCAATGATGGAACGGTGAATAGCGCGGTAGGTAAACTGGAGAAATGTATGGAAGACTTCGTTAAGCCCTCACTCAAAAAACAAAAACAAATTGGAACCGAAATCGGCAAATCCAAACTTGGGCCGTACGTACGTTCATGCCTATGCAACCTACATTCTGAATGCAATTCGGTACCTTAACTGAACCTAGTACTGTGAAGTAACCCAACTGAAGCTACTCAACTGATTCACACGCGGTACCAATATGGGTGTGTTTGACATCCAGATGAGTCTTTCGTCCGTAAATTCGAAATCGTTCAACTTGGTGCTAACTTAAAACCAAGAACTCCACTTCTGCGTAACGTTATGGGAAACGCTTTTTAGGTTTAGGTCACTTGCAGACGTCTGTGCCGAAAGAACCTCACTGTTAAAGACAGTCATTGGCGGTACCTAATGAGGGTACCGCCAATAATAAAATGAGATTAATATTCTCTTCGCTCTTCTATCTTCTACCTTCGGCTCTTCACAAATATGTCTTCCGTGAAATCGCTAGCATTTTCGTTGGCACATCAGCTTTGCCTGCCTTGTAAAAGACACACGATAAAGTTGTGTGCATGCAGCTGTCGTCCAACCTCGGTACCCATGATCCTCGGTCACTCAACCGAAAACGCCCTGGACGATGCCGCTGAGCGAGCTGTACTCGGATTGGGGTTAAGCACGTCGTGGCCGTCACCTTCGTAAACTTCAGCCGTGCCTTTAATGTATTAACCATGGCGTAGATCCGACAAAGCTGCAGTGATATTGTATTGATCCGAATTGGTTTGGGAGTCACCTTGCTGGTCGAAGGTGGATGGTGAGAAGCGGAATCTTTCTCTTCTGTCGATTTACGGTGTCCCTCAGCGATCCTTGGTTGACCCTATCCTCTTCAGTATTTTTACGAATGAATCTCCATCTTACCTCCTTCACGAATATCTAGTATCCTGTGCCGACCACACCCAACTGCTGGACTCTACACATCCAGACCAACCATTCGTTTTGAAATCACGACAGGAGGAAACCATTCAAGTAGTTAATTCCTTCTTCACATCTAACTCTCTTAAAATGAAGCCGACCAAAAGAGCTATTCTTCCCGGCACTCCACAATCCTGAAAGGAAACCTTATATTTTCACCTGGGCAGTGCGTGACACCAATTGAGCCCTTCGTCGCCCATGAAGGTGCTGGGGGTCCTATTGCAGGTACCTTTTCTTGGGAGATGCTCACATCCTACGTTAAAATGCGCAGCCCCATCCTTTTCCGCTTGCATAAAATCCGCCACAACCATATTGGCTGTTTGTGACGAATCATAATGAACAAATTCCACCACAAACCACAATCAACAGATTCGTCACCCGAGGTTCGTAAATCCATCATCCAGTCCCATGTTCTCATCTTCTGTACTGCCTCTCGGTCTGGGGTGTGGCTGCAGCGCATCACCTAAATAGAGTGCAAGGGGTGATTAACCGTGGGGCCAGGATCGTCACCGATGCTCCTCAGCAAGATCCAATGGCGGCGACCGTTCAGGCGCTTGGCTGGCGCGGTGACCTAGTCATTCCCCGTGGCAGCATCGCTGTGTTCAGGGCCCTTAATGACTCGTGGGTTCCTTTGGAGATTCGGTCCCTGTTCACCACACGCACAGCTTTGCGCCAGCGTGTCACCCGCGCGGCAGCGATGGGCGCCCTGGGTCTGCCAGCCCTCACCTATCGACAGCACGCAGGTCTTTTCGTATTTACGCGGCCTCATCCCGCTGCCGCCGACCACCACCATCTCTTACTCCTACAATGTGTTTTGCGTCAGTCTGAGCGATGTAGACTGCCCTGTTGTGTAATCATTGCTTGTTTACCGCTTCGCGATATATTCTGACGGCTTAAATTTTGATACATAATTTACTGTTGGCCAAGTTGTTAGAACGAAGGGACGATTGATATCGTGCGAATCTGGTCGCGCGGTTTTTTAAAAATATTGCACCGATACTACTGTTGCAATCGTACCAAGTCAAACAACCCAGCTGTCTGAATAATTTGTGATTGAAATGAGCGTGAACATGACCCAGCCACGCATTCGCAATGAGAGGTGTCATTAGAGCTGCCAGTGGTCTTGCGCATACGGAAGAAACTCACAAGACATTTGATGGATTTCCTCAGGCGTATTTGTGGATACGTGACATTTTCACAACGCGCTATAATCACTTCAGCAGAGTTGGTCAGCTTTAAATGTATTTAAGTATTGAGGTCAATGACCTCTCTGGGATAACCACAGCCTTGGAAGGTACGCGAAACGCAGTTCTGGGCACGCAGCCGTACGAGCTTATCACAGATGCATGCAATGAGAAGTAGCAACCATGTCACAACAGCGCATGTATTTTACCGCATTGGAGCGGCCAGACATGCCGCGTTATGTCAGGAAAACTTTCTCACATGCCAACAAATCCCGTACACTAACAAAGGCACACCCTGAGTGCTGAGATGCATGGAAACCCACCACTACGCACAATCATCAACGTTCTTCTTGACTAGATTCAAAGCGTGCGAGCACAACCAGTGTCAAAAAACATCAATAACAACCATGGCTGAGAATTGTTGAACGCACTAAGCAATTATATAACAGCGGCCCGACACATTGAATAAGTAGCCAAAGCAATGCTCTCATGTTGGTATTTTTTAAAACACATTCTCCTTAGCGGTCACTGGTTAAACTAGCACAAAACAAAATTGCACATACATTTGTATGTGTCTTCCTCGCATGGGGCAAGTATATAATTACCCAGTCAGTTCTCGCATATGTGGAACTGTCAACGAAGAACGCATCAGACATTTGACGAGGCTACTTAGTTCACTTCAGCTACTTAGTTCAGGTACACGACAGATCTAAGCTCGCTCAACGTTCATCTCGACTAGTGAGGAGATAGTGCAAGGACATCCAGGGACGCAGGAGGTTGGACGTAAGCAACCATTGCTTGGTGAGCGGTGCTATTTAACAAAGCTTATCCAGTTTGGGAACAATCAACACAGATAGTCGGAAACGCTTTCAGCCTTGCAGAGTCTCTGGATGGGCTTGCAATACTCATATATGCACATGAAGATGTATCTTGGCAAACTAGCTATTCACATCATGACATGCAAACGAATATAGATATCGAGCCTGTTCTCTACAATAGAAGAAGCCTAAGAGCTCTACAGGTATCCGGGAAGTCAAGGCGTTTCCGATGAACGAAGTTATGTCAAATTCGTGGAACACCGTGACCACGCGGTGCATGATGATAGCGGGTTTAAAGCCGAGTACGTGGACGGTGTAATCCAGCGCTCCCACCATCCACCGTTGCTGTTCAGAACTCTGAAGAAAAAAAAGGAACACGTTAAGAAAAACTTACATCAAGACATGGTACGCACTGAGCAGAAACATTATGACCTAGTTTTAAGCCGTACCATGTGTTATTGATCGATACAAGTTAGTCATGACCGGAAACGCACCGCATATGAGCCGGTAATATTTCCCGACTCATTACTGTTCGAGACATGGTTTTACTAACAACTGTCAATGAAAGGTCGCATCAATTCACAACAAGCAAGCTTACCTTATTTCTTTGCTGATCCCACGACTGTGGTGACGCTGCCTTTAGGACGCAGGCAGGCGACGATTTTCTGGCTGCAGCAGAAAGCTTGCCTTCGACACCGGGTGGGAATGCTCCAGTGAGATGTCCCTAATCTCTAAACGCAATGACTTTTCCAGAAACACTAGGATGCTTACGGGACGGCCGACTTTTTTGGTTCTCGTGTTTCGGACACGACGGTCACCAGCTTTGCTTTCGTACTGGCGCCCACCATGAGTGCATGAAAATTTAACGAGACGGTACTTTTCTGCTGCAAAAGCGCCTCCTTGTCAGCACGGTCAGCGACCAACTTTGAAATGAAGTGCCCAGGATTTGTCTGAAGAAATTTACCAAGAGTGACAGAGCTCGACTTGAAAAACTTCACATTCGTCTCGGCCTCCAATTCACGGATATGGGCATCTAGCTCATCAAAGGAATGAAAACAGTCACCTTTCCTCAACACAGGCATCTTCTATCTTTTGTTGAGATGCTATATGTCTGAAACATAGCGAAGTATGTTAGCTAAGTGCGCTGCCCAGTAATGTCCACAGACATTATGCACAAAGCACAACCAGCTAGTTTGCCAGCTGGCATACCAAGAACCACAAGGAGGCAGGAATATTAGGTCAGACCAGCAGGGATTCCAGGTCAGATCATGAGGGGTCACAGGTCAGATCATGAGGAGTCACAGGTCAGTTCATCAGGAGTCACAGGTCAGGTCATCAGGAGTCACAGGTCAGATCATCAGGGGTGCCAGGTCAGATCATCAGGGGTGCCAGGTCAGATCATCAGGGGTACCAGATCAGATCATCAGGGGTAAGAGGTCAGATCATCAGGGGTACCAGGTCAAATCATCATGGTACCAGGTCAAATCATCAGGGTACCAGGTCAGATCATCAGGGGTAGATCTGGTACCCACCTCCTGGTGGCCTGACCTGGTAATTCTAACTCCAGTAGTCTGATCTGGTGACCCCACACACTGATGGTCTGATCATCAGTAGCACCATGTCAGACCATCAGGCACAAGGCACCATGCCAAACAAGCAGGGGGCATGGGTACCGGGTCAGACCAGCTGGCAGCAGCAGTGCCAGGTCAGACCATCAATAGTGGGGGTACCCTATCAGGTGGCAGGAATACCAGGCCCAACCACTAAGCACAGGGGTACCAGATAAGACCATCAGGGGCAGAGGTATCAAGTCCTTCTACCATGTGGCACAAGTACCACCTCAGATCACCATGAGACAGCAGTATTATGCTACTAGGAGCACTGGTACCAATTCACACCATCAAGTTGTGGTACTGGGTAAGGCCACCAGGAGGAAGTAGTACCAGGTCAGACCATGGGGGGCAGGAGTGTCAGGTCTGGCCACCAGGGGTCAGAGTACCAGGAGGTAGGAGTACCTCGCCAGACTCTCAAGGGCAGTAATATCAGGTCGGGAAGCCCTGACCTTGAACTGCTGCTATCTGATGCATCAAAGGGGCCTCTTGAATAGAGAGTGCCTCTTAATCCAGTACAGGGCTTCCTGGCTTGTAACACAGCCTGCCAAGCCAGCAAAGGGCTCACCATAACACAACATTGGGCCTTCTGATCTAGAACATCAGGGGCCAGGGCACCAGATTGCAGGAGTACTACATTAGACTATCAGGGCCAGAGACAAGAGCCAGACCATTAGTGCTATATGAAAAAGTTATCAAGGCTGTATACCACATAAAATGTTTAAAGCCTAGTTTGGCTCAACCACTGATGTATAATGCAGGGATCACTCAGCACACATTCAGCTTTTTTGCCACTGCGGAGGATGATCAAGCCATTAAGTAATAATATTAGACAAACAAGGGCAATGAGGAGAGTCAATCCAATTTGCAACCTTGATAGGTTATGAAAACAAACTGAAAAAGCCAGCATGTTTGCTAGCATATGGAAGCTGCATAGAAACTGGTCGCAGTCAGGGAAGACCTCTGTGATGGCCAACTTCTCAGCATGGTCCTTGTCAGTCAGCCACACCTACAGCTTTCTTACATATATATATATATGATCTAAACACCATTTTTAAATAAGTTTACATACATGCAGAGTATGTGAACAGTTGTGAACAACAACAATCATGTTTATTGTTTGCATTCTAACCTTAGTGGGTCCTAAAATGCATGTTGATGAAGCTAAGATCTCCAGTAACATCCTTCCTTGCCTCACCAGATCCAAATTTGCTTTTCAAACACAGCTGCTGTTTTCCCAAAGTTTTTAAAATTGATAAATACCTGTTTTTGGCCACTTGTTTTGTTACAATTGTGTACCTCGCTCACAAGATATCTCCTTGTCAATGCTAGACTTTGAAAAAAACTTAATCATTCCCAGCTGTTACTTTACAGCTTTCAATACATTTGTTAGAAGCATATATGTACTGGTCAAATCTTTTCTTAAATTAATACCACCTGATGTAAATTACTTTCCAGCATTTCCACAAAATCCACAGATTTTGATGAAAACACCTACCCAGTCTTGCTTTCAGCCAGGATGGGCCAATTCCTTTTCAAACCAGAAGACAGGCATTCAAAGAATCAGCTGAAGATCACCATTATCTTATACATAAGCACTGTAACATTCAATCAGCTGACAAAACCTGCTCCCATTTGTGACAAAATGTATAGGTACAAAGTATGTGCTACTTTTAATGAATTACCTACACACAAAGTAGAAACAAGTGAGGGAAAATCAGTCCAGCCTGCTGATGCTGACAGAGGGAATGGCACCATGGATTTTTGGTTTGGGGGGAGGATATCCAAGGGGCCTCCTAAGCAAAATGGGGCTGCTTCACAGGGGGCCTCATGGGCAATATTGTCTTGAAAGTTGAAGGGAAAGGAAAATTGCAGGCATATGTTCTTTTACCAAACTGTTATAAGCATTATATCCAGGTAAATAGATGTTGACAATAAAACAAACAGGACCTTATAATTTTGCAACAAAGGGCATTGGTACCATACAACATGGCCTCCTGGCACGTGAAAGGGCTTTGTCACCAAGAACAGCATACTTTCAATCCACAAAAGGGGTCTTCAAAGTTTAAGGAGATCCTGATTTGGAACTGCTGCCATCTACCCGTCCCTGGTTGAAAGCACCCTGATTTTGACCTACGCCTCGTCTCTGGCCAAGTGTACCTATTTAATGAAATTACTTTCATTGATCTGTGACTCGATTCGACATGCACATACCTACATGCACGCACAATATGCACATACCTTCAATCCTCATTTGCCGCGCACCACATCCACCCCCACCCGCACCTCGACACGCCCGGCGTTCAAAACCGCGCGTCGGTGCGGACACGGTCGCAAACGCAGGCGAGTGCGCATGCGCAAACGTGACGTCATGAATCTGACTCGATTTACACAGTGGTGCAGTTGTGTGTAAATCGACTCGGATCCGACGTGATTTACACAGAAGGGCCGTTTTCAGTAAATCGACTCATGAGTCGATATACACGCTCTCTTCATCATAACTGATGCTTGCTTTCATATCCTTAAGTGTCAAACATTTCCATCGTTTTTTTTGGACGGGCAACATTTGCGCTTGCTGCTGCAAGCATTATTGAACACCTTATGGCTTGTCGATTGGGTGCATTATAAATGCTCTCTTTCTCGGCATTATGACCTTAGAAATTCTATGCCGAGTCACGGACCCTCGATATGATAAGAGTTAGGGTTAAACAAGTTAATAAAGGAGTAAAAATTGGTTATATCGTTAGCGGCCAACGTTTCAAGCTGTGCTTATAACAAACGTGTTACCATAAGCACTCAGTAGTGCCCCGTGGACGTCCTCCTTGCTTTTGTCCCATAGGGCTTTCCTCTATTGACTTTTGTATGCTGTTTTATCCCTGCCGACTTCAAGTCCTAGGAATTTTTCAAGTCACATTTTTCCAATTGAACTTTTTATTATTTTGTTGTGTCTAACTCGACTCCTATCTCTGCCGACTTTTCCAACTCGACCTTTATTCTTGTCGACCCTTAGCCATGTCGACTTTTATCTTTTCGACTTTTTGGCCTTTAAAACTTTCTGATTTGACTTTTATCAGTTTCAATTTGTTGTTCTTCGTCTTTTTCCTTTTCGACTTTTATCCTTATCGACTATTATCCCTTTCGACTGTTAGTCCTAGGGCTTTTTCAATTCCCACTTTTTCAGTTGGACTTTTTGCAATCTAATTTGTGTCTAATTCGACTCTGGTCCTTGTCGACTTTTCTAAATTTAACTTTTATCCTTGCCGACCTTTATCCCCGTCGAATTTATCTTTTTGACTTTTTCTCTTTCGAAATCTTCCGATTCAACCTTCATCAGTCTCAGCTCGTTCGTTGCCCTTCCCGATTCGACCTGTTTCCTAGTAAACTTTTATCCTTGTCGACTTCTTGCGCTCAACTTTTTTCATTCGACTTTATGTCTGGACACCCGATGCATTACGGGCGTTTTTTCCGGCGTAGCTTAAATGTTGCGTCGTACATTTCAGAGGCACTCTTTTACCTTTATCATTCGTCCCGGAGTAAACAATTAGCATCAAGATAAAGACAACTTAGGTTCTTTCAAAATCAAAGGTCAGACGTTATACACACGATGCTCATCTATGCGAAAAGTCGTGGGGAAGAGGTGGCATACGGGATGCACCACGGCGAGGGTCTTCGACACGAAGGATCCGGAATTGAGCAACCAAAACATATTGTATTCGCCACGACCCCGCCATCTAAATTATCCATTTAGCCCGAATTATTTTCAGATACTTTTTTATTTTTACGCAGCTCAGGCAAGAGGGTGAGATCATTTAGAGTTACGTAGCATGTACTCGATATTTTTGCCGGCAAAAAGTTTGATATTATCATATATTTTTTTTTAAATCATGGGTGAATTATATTGCAACCAAATATGCCGTATTGGGTATGTCCGTGATGTCAACCGAAGGCTGTGTCTCGCAACGTTATTCTGATTTTTGTCGTTAAAATTCACGTCTATGAGAAAGCACACAAGTTATCTTAGTTGACGACGGTTGTTGCGTGAAACAAGTTGATGTTGCTGCCACTCCTCAAGTCTCTGTTATGATCACCCCATTTATCTTTGTGGTCACTCTTGGTAGCTTGTTTCGAGGGCGTTCTGCCACTTTGTTGAAACGTGACGTGCAGGGCTGCTGGGATAACTTATCATTCACGTTGGGATCGTTGGAAAACTCGGTAGAGTTTTCCAGTTCGAGGAACAGTCCTACATTAAGATAGCCATGAAACGCTCCGAAATATTTTAAGCCTAATGAAATAAGCAAAAATAGTCAAACAAGCACACACTTGAATAATTTTACGCCAACTCGAGCAATGAAGGGTCACTTTTGACACCCGACTATCTGGGATTTCGGCAAAATTCTGTTGACAAGGTTTTCTATATTCCTGCACACGATTTTGATAGGAAGATAGAACGATTGAAACTACTCTTTTGAAATCTTAGACGTTTGCTCATTTTCCTGTTTTGAAAATAGGTGATTGTTAAACGAGCCCACCTAAAAGGTCTTTATCACAAGCCAAATATTCACCGCTACGTTAGGCCGTAAGCATGGCCACATTTCGGTATCGATATCTTGAAAACTTATAATTAAACATAAGCGGCTAAGATTTTCAACCCTAATTGTAAAAACAACAATATGTATGCTAAATCGCTCCCTTCGACAGCGTCAGGCATCTGCCGCGGACAGGAAGCGGCGCACAGG
Organism: Pollicipes pollicipes; assembly: GCF_011947565.3. Classification (NCBI taxonomy): domain Eukaryota; kingdom Metazoa; phylum Arthropoda; class Thecostraca; order Pollicipedomorpha; family Pollicipedidae; genus Pollicipes; species Pollicipes pollicipes. The sequence goes on from NW_023596746.1 coordinate 4,359,766, forward strand.
GAGAAGGGGAGACGTAGTTGCTGATACGAAGCTCAGTAGGCATGTGATTTGTCACACCTGGCTATCTACACTAGTTTGATACAAAGGGTCCGCCATCGTGACCGCCGTAAAGACATATGCCAGTTCGCTTTACAGATGACACCAACAAAGAACGACGCCACAGTACCGACGAGAACCAGCTGCATTCATCTAGAAAGAGAGAATTCACACGATCTCCTGAAGTTGAGGAAGCCCTATGCGCATCGTAAGGGAGCGAACTACCACGACATTTCCTCAGTCTGGACAGTACACAATAATACCTTCAGATTATGACCAGCCGTCGACCAGCTCGTCACAAGCAGCACTCACAGGGCCAAGGGAGAGCAGCAGCAGCGCCATCGACGCCGGACGTTCGCCACCAGCAGCACCGAGACCGCTTCATCGTGCGCGGTCAGACGTACTCCCATTAAAGTACAGCCCGGAGATGGCGATAGCAACAGCATTCGTCAATGCCATCAGGGCAAACATCGGAGGCACGCTGGTGAAAAAAGACGTCAGTCAGACATTTCGTGTAGATAGTCGGCCCCATTAGTAAGTGCCCGGGTGGGGCTCAATTTGCCCCCCCCCCCCCCTCCCTCTGAAGGTTTTCCGGAATTATTACCGAACAACGTGGCGTAGCCAGGCCAAATTTTGCATCGCTGTAGACAAATAGCGGATCGATTGGTATCAAACTTTTAGATGTACCTTGGCAGATCATTGACCTACGACAGGTCAACGTCGGGTCATGGATTCACCGAAGACAATTTCTAGGGGGTTGTTTAATCTGATTAAAGAGCATAGTGTTACAAGAATGTTTCCATGCATCTCCGAGATTGTTTCTAAGACAGCTCAACAATTGGATGAATCAATTCAATTGACATAGAGTCAGGCATAAAGGTCGGAACAAGGTCAAAGCAGCCTGTTTTATTTCTCTAGAGCTTGCTGTAGGGGGTAGCTTCTAGAGCTCATTTCGAATCTATTGATAACAGGAACCGTATCATAACCTTCCATGTGCTTCCTAAATGTCAGAATAGATGACTGATCTAAAATGACACAGATCAAGAACTTTTTTAAGAAGCATACTGCCTAGCGTGATATTTTGACCCTTATTCAAATGCAAACATCAAAGAGGTCTTGCATGATTTTGGTTACCATGACCCTCAAAAGGTCAAATATGGTGACTGAACTTTTTTTTTTGAAAAAGGAACCATTTCAGGACAGTGAAGATCAAGATCGAATAATCTGCTTCACGTGCTTGGAAAGTGTGCGATGGAAAAATAAAAGCAGTGCCAAATTTAATTCGGAATTTAATGGAGAGGTCAGGTGAGCTTTAGAGTTTCAGAAAGAGTCCCTGTCTGAACGATAATCCTTTGCTGACAGTCAAACACATGATAACCCTCCCTCCCCCCGCCAGCATGAAGTGCCTACAAAATTGGCATGCTAAACATGTTTCTGCATTGTCTGTTCAGACAGATCAGGTCAAGATAGTACGAGAGCAGCTCAAAGGGAGCTGCAGTCAGCGGAAGTCTCAAACGGAACTGCAGTCAGTCGCCCGAGGCCTCAAACGGTGTCTTGCATTGACATGTGACGTTGAAATAGGATTTAGAAGTGGTAGAAACGCATAAAACTGGTGGCGAGCTGTGTGGAAAAATTTGTCTCGGGACTGGTGGAGAAACTTAATAATCCAATTACGCCGCACTGCGTAGGAAATGCGTGCAAAATGGAATGCGACTCAAATTGGAATCCCATCCAGCACCAATGCCGTAGGGCGTCAACAGCGGACCCGCCCTGCAGGGGCGGCGTCACGGATTTTGAGTTTGGGGGACTGGATTTTCTGGGGCCCACTGAGCAAAACAGGGCTTCCTCACAGGGAGTTTTCTGTGTGTTGTATTCAAGGGGGTGGGGCACCGAGGGCACTTTCCCCGTTGTCAAACGGTGCATGCATCACGTGCAACTAAATAAATGTCGACGGGTAAACAAATCCAGAATTGGCCTTCCCATCATCCCGCAAAATATCTTACTAACCTATGACAGGGTTTCCAGTCCCCGAAAAGGGCCTTCCGATGCATAGAGCCCTCCTAGTCCAGAACAGGATGCCTGCGATTCATGAAAGGGCCTACAAATCTAGCAAGGGGGTCTCGCAATCTCAAAACAGGGTATCCTGATCTGGAAAGGCAAATATCTAATACATGAGAGAAGCCTCCTAAATGTCGAGTGTGCCTCCTTATCCAGGACGCGGGCTCCTGGTTCGTAACAGGACCTTCCGGGCGGGCAAAGAGGCCTTCTTGACACAATATTAGGTCTCGTGATCTGGAGCATTGATTACCTGATTCATAACGGCCACCTAATGATCCAGAACAGACGTTTCTTGGTATGGAATAGGGTCTTCTTAGCCCGATTTATTACTTCCTAGCTCAGCTATGGGGGCCCCCCTGATCTGGATTTGGTACCCGCGGGTAGCTACAATCCATTAAATCGGGTTTAAAGAAGCTTCCCAAAAATTCGGGGAGGGAAAAATACACACTCTTGTCCCACCGCCCGCCGACAGGGGTGTAGAAACTGACCGTCCTCCTGCTGCGCCACCCCTGTGCTCGACCACCCCATGAAAAAACTTTGTGAGTTCACAAATAGTGTTTGTTGCGACATTCCAGATTACCAAGTAGCAGGGGCCTTCGACTCATCTCTTGCGGAATTGCCAAGTATATCCTCCGAGTGTGGCGGAGTGGAATACATTGTAGAGATGGTCGGCCCGGAAACAACAAACTCATCAAAACATCACTTCATCGTAAAAACGGAATGCGCGTACTTGAGAGGGTTATTTGGATATTCGAAGTACAGAGTGTATTTTGTATGGATATTTCCTTAGGGAAACTACTCTTTTTCTGTTCAAATGCGCGTCCAGAGATTCCATTGGGGAGCAGCTGAAGCAAAAGTGCATCCGTTCGTCGTGTACATGGTAATGAAAGACGGCTAGAAAAAGTCAGAATCAAGGCTTACGGACTTGTTCCGCTATACGGCGGAGAGTTTATGGGTGATTTGTAATTGCATTATTTCGGGACGCATTCAACACCATGCATGGGATTTCCCGACCGACCCGAACTCAGGCTGCCGGGATACCTGACGGGAGCTGCTTGTAGTGTGATGACTACCAGGGACGTTCAAATCTTGATTTCCAGATTTCCACTGCGGCTAGAGCGCTGTTATGTATTCCAAAAGATCAAGAAAACCGCACTTGCTTCTTTGGAAATGCCAGATCTCCCACTTTCGCCACTGTCACTTGCCAACGCTGCTGCAATGTTTCTGTGTTGTCAGTCTCTTTAGTGACTCCAAAACCCGCCCCGCGAAGCCGATGAGGGTATTGCTTTGCCATAGCAGTGAGCTTCACTGAAAAGTTATTGCATTTGGTGGGTCCTTTTATTGTACCCGTCGCAAAGCATTCTTCACTCGACGTGTAGTTTCTCTGACATTCTTGTAACAGGGAGTTTAGATAATATATTTTATCGTCGCTTTATCTTACTTATCTGGCCACAAGTAACAAACGAATGGATGAACGAATGAATGCTGCCGGACGGATGTCGACAACATACGGCACGTGTATGTTTCGTCCTTTTACTCAATATACTGGCCGCCGGTGACTGGACGGTAAACCGGTCGTTTTTTGGCGACACGAAAACGTGGAGTTTGTACCGGTTAGGTTAAGCTAATGTATGGACAGGACAGAGCACACCGCGAAGATGCCCTTTGGGAGGGCACGTTCTTCCATTCGATCGAGGTGGCACGCTCGAAGCGTGCCACCTGGACGTCGAGGCTTCGCAAAAACTAGTCAACCAGTCAAAAATAGCCAAATTCATTTTCCGGCACGCGTTTGATGTGACGCTTGGAACGCATGGCCAATCATTGTCATCTTGTTCGCTACATTCCTTGTCAAAGAATGGAACTCCCGAGTCGCTCCATGTCCTGAGTGCCGAGACGCGGCACAAAGCTGGTAAACCTGTCCAAAATAACGACTTAAGTCTCTCTGAAGCGTGTGGGTGTGACATGTGAACCGTGCGCACGTCCGCACGAAAACACGGCTGCCCGTACAATTCGTTATCGCCGCATGCCAGTTCTGTGTCGCTGCGGTCTCTAGGCGCGAAGATAAGGCGTACAACGGAAACATCGACGGAAATGGCCAAGGGCAGCTTCGTTGCGCCGATCCGGTATGCGTGTGACAGATGAACCGATAGGTCCAGCCTTCACGAACACACGGTTGGTTACGGATCATAACCAGAGTACTCACCATCGCTCCCTCTCCCTTCATGGAGCAATTGAACTAGAGTGCTACTCACGTTTTCACTACTCTGGAACTCGTGGAGCATTTTTCAGTTGTGTAACACATGTCAAAAACCTGGCCTGCACGGAAGCGAGGAGTGAAGTGACCTGTTTATTTGTCTGTCTTTAATTTTTCGGTTGCGGGGAGGGCAGAATTATTGGTTGTCGTTGCTATTTGTCTGCGTTCACCGCTCTGTCGATTTCAGCGGGCCCACAATTTGTTAACCTGCCCTGGATTCACGATAGTTTAGCAGTTTCTAGCAAGATCACATCATTTTCATCATTTTCCTGGTTACCTTACTATTGAACCTTTCGTTAAGCTCGATTTCGGCATAAAACTTGTTTGTGACATCACCTCACTCTACATCTTGAGTCACAACCTATTTTCGATTCGAGTGGCAGAAGACGACACATCCTGTTTGGTAGCTCGAACGTTGACGTACGTGACGGTGTACTGGCCAGTATCTGTCTAAACTCGCATCATCCAGACAGTGCATCGGCAGCACGTCTCACCACCTCTTTGCAAACTCCCGATACCTTGCAAGTTTCCATTTTCTAAGAGCAAATTCGCCTTAAAATCTGTAATAATGCGTACCAACCAACAGCTGCCTCTCCTACCCCCTTGCGAGACGCCTCGGACCCAGGCGCGCAGCCAGAGCCTTGGCAAGGGAGGGGGGGGGGGAAGAACGAGGTTGACAAAGGCCCCTTGATAATGAAAGGGCTCCCCAACATCTGAAATGTCCCATTTCCTTAAAGGGGCACTCTTTTGTATTTTGACATCCTTTAACTGGAATAGACCCCAGAAGCTACCGCGAAATCAAGTCTGCCTGAATTTTATATTCAATGAACTGAAGAACTGATCTAAATGCCTTCAGTTTTACAATGGTCTAGTAGACTCTTTCTTATCCGATAGGCCTCCAAAGCTTTACCAGAATTTGTATCTGGGTGTTACAGTTAAATTAAGTATTCCGCGACTGTAGATTGTACATAGAAATGTGTCAAAAATTTGTATGAACATGGTCAAGCTATGTTTGTCTGGGAATGTCCAACATTCAGTCCCGATCGATTAGTAGTACAAATTATGTTACGTAGTTTTAAACACGCGCGCTCGCAAACCTTAGCAACAAAAACCTCAGCGCCAGGTGTTGCAGTCTCCAAAGGCGCGCAACGCCCGGTACTCAATATTAGCCCGGTGGCTAATATTGAGTACCGGCCAGCTGGTGGACAATGATGACGCTTTTGAAAGAAGTACACTTGAACGCAGTGTCCTAGAATTGCCGACTTTGGGTGTGAAGCAGCACCCTATGAGGAGGATTTTTTCTTTCCTTTTCCCTATATTTTGTGCGAATTTTTCACTCCTGCCTGACATTGTCTAATCGCACATGCCAAATCCCTATTTCCCTTTCTGAGGTTTTCAGATGCCATCCAAAACCGAGTTCACTTGAAACCACCAAACATAAACGAGGCTCCACAGAACCTGAACACCTATAGCTATGTCCTGCCTCACCTACATCTGAACCATGTCTATGTATGCACAGAGCAAGGGTGCCAGGTTCGTCCAAACCCAAGAACCCCAGGGACTCCAGCCGCTTGCACGCATTAAGTTTGGCTTGTTCACAAAATGCATCACTATCGGCAGCCGTGTGCCAAATGCAGTTTTCACGCATCCCCTATTTTATTTGGTCTCACCAACACACCACGAAAGCAGAGCCTGGTGCAAACACCAGCAGGTCTTGGTAGAGAATTTTACTCTACGCATTTCTTTTTCCTGAGGAAACTTGACCACTAAATTGCATCACTTCCGAAATGCAGGAGTAAAAAATTCAAGAAATCGCTTCTAAATTTGATCTTCAAGATGAATATCACCATTTGAGCACTCATGTTAAGGTTTTAAGTCAAATCAGCTAATTACGAAACTTTGCCAGAAAAGTAACAGTCTTTATATTTATCCAACTGTTTTTGTTTTTCTTGGTATCATAAGAGTGTGATACCACTTTATTCTTCTTTCCTTCGCGATTGCGTTTAGAGGCACCATCCGTTGCTTAAAATGTTGACCAATTTCTCTGCAAGATGCTCCAACTGCAAACTTGTACGTATTTGACACATAAATTGAATTAATTCGCCGGCCGCCCAAATCTGTTTGATATGCACCCAAGAGTGAACAATTTACAGAGAATGAAGGAGACAATCTGAAGCATGGAACTTCTTTTTACTGCCATTTTTGCCATGTTAAACCCTCGGTTAACCGTTTCCTTGGTTCATGGCGGTGCTCAATAACGATAAATCAAAGCATTTCAGGTGTCTAACTCACCAGACTATCTGACAAGGCTCTCCTAATGTTGCCATACGGAGCTTTGGGACAGACCTGACGCAGCTAATACAGAAATTTTTGATGGCGAAATTCTGCTTTCTGGAGATGTTTATCATGCCCAACTCCTACATGTTTCGCATTTTAATCTCGTAGGTTGGTGGGCATGATCGATACTTATATTTGGGGGTGAGTGGGATGACTCTGTCTGCCAGTAGACCATGCAAAAGGTACTGAACTTTTGTTTTGGGGGAGCAGGTTATATGACATGACATGACATAGGTTAACCATGGCGATCAAAATAAGTTGTTCAAAGTGATTTAAAGTGTTTTGATTTGTGTGTCGCCAACTTCGTCTGATATCAACAAGCATGCACAAATGAAGTGAATACAAATGCAAGTTGAAACCAGTCAAAAATTAGCTTTATTATGTTTTTACCACAAGTGCCGCTGTCGATAGGTAAGTGGGTTGAGATGATGTATGACATACGGGCTACTCTAAGTTAGGTTAGGTTGGTTAACTGCATGGCAAGTGGCAATGGGAATTGTGCAAGATTTAATAACTCACAACTACTGCTGTGATATAAACAGGCTAGACAGGGTGAGATGAAGTAAGGCCTCTTTAGGTCAGGCAACGTTAGGCTACTTGCATGGAAATAAGCATCGGTATTTTGTAAGAAACAGTGACAAAATGTTTGTTTTCCCTGACCCAATCTTAAAAAGGCCATAGGTATGTCTACTGTGTTTGACTTTCTGATGGGCTGATGCGTAGGAGTCCAAGGTTTTTTTGTTTGAGTGTTTTATGCTTGTTGAATTTTCTGTTGTTATTTTGGCATTGAATTCCTTTTCTTTATTTTGTGTTAAAAGTGCTGTGGAAGGGAAGTGCAAAATGCAGCATCAAACGATTGGTGTTAATAATGTTTTATGCTCGTTACACTGCCATGAAATTACTATGCTTTAATGTATTCTGTCTCACTTTAATGGCCTAAGATGTTAAAAAGCAGTTTTGTCAGGTTTCTGATATTACGTCCATGCCAACTTGAAATATATTTCTTTGTTTGCTGAAGCGTCAGTCACGAGCTGAATTCCATCTTCTGTAAATTGATTTTTTCACTCCCGCATGGTCTTTTTGCGATAGAATTTTTCACTCCCACCCTAGTTCAAAAGCGATTCTAGCTCCCTGCTTGAACGCTTTGTACATCTGACCATCAAATCTTACATTAAGGAAGCAGTTCGGGCGTATATTTCATAAGTGCGATTCTTAGATTAATGATAGGCACGGATCGGCCTTTGGTGGTGGAACTGGAAGAGTTCATGTAGAATCTCTATTTTTTGTACTGTTGTAACTGGTTATCTGTCCAGAGCTCAGACCCCAAAGAAGTACAACCTGAAAGAAGTACAGAAAGATACACCCAGTCTAATCTTGGAACGGTACGAATTAATTTTGGAAGACATTGGTGACCATCGTTTCACGACGGTCGTTGGTGCACATGGACATCGCCGACTGGTGCCACTTGCAGAAACCAATGCCATTGATTTTACGGGAAGCTGCAACCCAGGCCATCGCTATCCTTGCTCCCGAGATTGTGGGCGCGCAGGCTCAAACCTTTCGATGTAATTTGTTTAGTAGGCGATTCTGCAAAAGAATAAACATCCTCAGGCAAACATGGGATGACCTTGTCCGTTTTTAACTCATTTTGACCCACTCTACTCAACACTAATGCAACCCATTCTTTCTTTCCGAGCAAGGAGCCCACTTGACTAGAACACTAGGGGTACGTTTCTATTCCCAGTCAAGGGCTGAAGGGCCATTCCATCCCACCCCCGGGTGTCTTCCGACTGCCATTCTGGCGGCACGGGGTGGGATCCCCTGGTCGATCCGGAAGCCGTTAGAGGGATACGTCATATCATATTATTCCCCTCCCTGACGCGGGAGGCCTTCTGACCCGCACAGTTTGCCCCGGACCGACACTGGAGCCTTCATTGACACATCTTTTTCGTGGAGGGCGTTTGTGTCGCCTCGCGACGACCCGGCCGGCGGCTTGCGCGTACCCGGGAGCTAATCAGGCGTCGTGCCGGGCCCGTGAAGTTGATGTTGAAGGACGATGGATCCGCTGTAGCTACATCATTGGGTGATTGATGAATTTGTTGCATGAAGGAGTGTTGCGGTATCATGACATAGATAAAATACGGATCTCGTCACAATGTCAGGTGACAAATATGTGCGTCTGACTACAAAGAAGCATGACACTGTCGAATAGTCTAACAGTCATGGCCAACTGTGACTTAGTTAATATATGACTTTATGTCATCGGATGTATTATTCCTGGGATTGTTGTGTAAGTAGCTGGCTGGTCTTGAATGCTCGTGAGTATTCATTCAATTCATTAGAACCTGGCTAACCAGTCACTGACCTGCTCGGGTGCCTGCTCGTGCGCCCGATGTACCTGAGCGTGGCGAGTACTCGTGCTGTTCGTCTTTCTGTGAATGCCGTTGAACTGGCCAAGGCAGCGGAGGGCGACACATCACGCTCCACACGATGCAGATTCGGCAGTGACCCGCAAGTCCATGCCGCACGTGCGACTGCCGACACGTGGACACGGGCATCACCGCGGCACCAGGCGTGCCGGTGGCCACCCCAGGTAGCATCAGATATCACGCCCCGGGACGCCCACCACGGAATCCGGCACAACGGCCGGTGAACCCGACGGCACTTGTCCTACGAATGCTTGACGTGAGCGCGGCGGAACCATCCGGGCCAGTGGCGGCGCCGCGGCGGTCATCAGGGGTCGGCCCACGCTCCACAGGCCCCCCGAGCGGATGTCGCCCATACACATCGGATACCACCGCACCCAACTCCCGTGGAGTTCTCGCACGCCAGGAGGACAGGGAGATGGCGGCCCCACCATCGCTCGGCGCGAGCGTGGCGGACCGTCCTCGCAAGCAGCGGGCCTGGAGGTCGGCGGCGGGGATTTCTCCGGGCGAGTAACTCATTGGGCAATGAAATACGAGAAATTGATGTTTCAGGATCGTTGACAAAAGGTCTTATCTCGTTATGCCCTCTAAAATCGGTTCTAGCCTTAATGGTTGCCTCTCTCATCCTACAGAGACCTCGCCCCGTGCGTTCCAAGGCCTCTGTCAGTCCACGTTTCTTGGCTGTACCAATATGGCGACCGGCTTTACGCACCGGCAAGCGAACCACTCCTTTCAACCTATCTAATTCCGTATATTTATGGCCCGATCGCTCTAGTTTTCTCAGAATCGTGCTCTGAGCTAGATTGACGCAAAACATTCACACGCACACACACACACGCACACGCACACGCACACACACACACGCACGCACGCACGCACGCGCACACACACGCACACACACACACACACACACACACACACACACACACACACACACACACACACACACACGCACACACACACAATCAAACCCCGCCGACAAAATGTTGAAATCCCAGGGGGTCGCGCGACATAGATTCGGTGAACTGACGTGGAACTAGCATAGCGTAAAGCGAACTAGCAGGCTGTGCTGAAAAGCTAGTTGGGCTCCGAAGGCCCAAGGCTGCTGAAATTGCATCCACCCGATGTGTTGGAAACATCGCAAATCGCGATGCAAGCAAGTAGTTCTTCGACCGCACAGCAAGACGTAACAACTGTACCCGCGTATTTGTGGCATGTGAGCATTGGTTCATTGCTCTGTGACATTGCTGTTATTGCATTGTTCTTATGTATCACCTGATGACCGCACTGCGGCGCAATATTATCACTGACGGGATGTGCCGATGGGTACAGTATGTCAGGGAGTGTGTGACAGGGGCACACCAACCTTCCCTGCGACTACCGTACCAGCATTTCACCACTCACAGACGCTGGCTTCGGCAGCCCAACGACACGAGCTTTCCTCAGTCTTTTCCACCCACTGGCGTGTCCGCCCGGCACACCATCGCATCGGCGTTCCGCGAAATATGCGCTCGTGCGTCAGCGCGAAGATTACCGCCAAGTGATCTGCAATACACATCACTGCTCTCCATCGCCACAGTCCGCAAATTTGAGCTATCAAGCACTCAGGCCAACAGGCACGAAGAGTCCCGACCAAATTTCGGTTGGTGAGGAAGTCCGTACACCGGTATGGTTGTCACCATCGGACATGAGAACACCGCGAATATCTGTCCTCGGCGTACAGGACACCCTTCGTCGGAGCGGACCAGACCGTGATGTCGGAAATATTAAGTTCAAGGAATGCGGTGATGTAGCTTGTTTTATGCAAGGGATCACCGGGATCTTTTCGCAGTTTCAACTTGTATGCTACAGGATCGGCCGAGGGCACTAATTCGGCCGTCAATGCGAGTTACGACGCACCGTCGACGGGCATATCTATCGGGCCGCCGACCAATGGCACTGATATTGACAACTCATCTGGTACAGAATATAGCTGCTAGCTCTCAATGCACATTTTACTGCTCTGAAAGTGATCGAAGTACTGACTTAACGGACTACTGACTGCTCCCCCCCCCCCCCCCCCCCCCCGATAACATGTGATGGATAATTGCACGCGCTCGACACGGAAGGCAGAAATCGGCGCAGTCCTGCCACGGCGCTTAGTAGACTACCGCAGATGAGTAGCTAATGAAGGCACGCTCGCCCCGTCAGTCCCACAGTCCGGTTATCAGGCGAATTACTTCGCTTCCTCAGCTTCGGGTGGACTAAAGTAAAGTTCAGGACTACGTGAAACAAACCGGACTTTGCATGACACGTTTAGTTATTTTTCTTCACGCTCATACCCCGCTACGCTGGCTCTGATGCGAACCGCACGCTGCGCCAGACCGCATGGCGAGAGCCCACGAAGAGCAGCGGGACGTGTTGCCCCCTAGCGGCGCGACGGCAGCGCCATCTATACTACAGAAGGCACATTTCCGCCCCAGGCAAGGCGTACAGACAGTTCCACACTGACGGCGCTCATTAGTGATCGTGTCGGCGCGCGTAGTCCGGCCACGCGTTAAAGCGCGTTGGTCTGTGCGGCTTGGTGTTGGCCTGCCTCGCACCGTCATCACAGAAATGTACACGCCCGGAGGTCATGAACGATTGTGCGCTGCCGCGTCACGAAAGCGTTCCGTTAATTCAGTGCCGTTGTCCAGGGTATTTGAAAAGTGCACGTCTTGAAGGGCACACCGTGCAAGTCACGCGCAAATAGCTCGTGGAAAACCAGGTCAATTTCCAAATGATCATGACATTAGGACAACACAGCTCCTGGACTTCTTAAATAAGTAACGCACTGCGCAAAACCTGGATTACATGTACGACATTACCATTGCGCTTGAAGCATGCACCGCTAAATTTGAACTTCTAAGTACACAACAGTTGCCAGCAGCCTCTCCATGTCAGTCATGCTCACGCGAGTGAAAATGTACTCAGCTTGAAGGTTTGTTTCATCTTGAGTCACTTCTCCACAATCAATCAATCGGTAAGCTAAAGCGGAACCCAAGTAGCGCGGTCAGGTGTCGGTGCGTATGGGCAGCGCACGGCAACCTCAGCTGAAGGCAATTTTTTTTGGTGTTGGCAAATACGGTAGCACCATGCATACGCGTTGACACCAATTGCAAAACCTGCAATGAACCTGCCGCCCTTCATGGCGCATACGTTCTAGCTGGGCTTCTTGGCCACGTAGACGTTCTTTTGCTTGTGTTGGTGCCAGGGTTACCTACCACTTCTCAAGCCATAAGTGCAAAGCACAGTACGTTCTGGACACAGAGCTGCGGCGGGAACGCTCCATTGTCAGTACTACCATTATGAAGTTGTAGATATTCTTTGTGAAATCGCAGCAACAGCGCGTGAGGACGTCCCAGTCAACTTTGAACGGCACTAGCACTGAATTATTTCAGGAGGGCTGGCTGAAACATGCAACCTGTGATGGAAACCGGGCGTGACTTTCTGACACCGGGGCGGACAACCGTTCGCGCATGACGCACCGCTCCAAACACCACGCCGCACGACTCCCCACCCGGCATCGAACATCTGCTGTCCCCGATGAGCCCGCACCACGGCGGTGACTCGCGTCTCTCTCTCCCCGCCCCTCCCCAGGCCGGCCTTCAAACAGTCGGATGTCGTCGCCGTGTGTATTGCCCTCAGTGATCGCCGTGAGCAGCAAGCCGCCTTCCTCTGCTGCACCAGCACCTGGCCCAGCTCCTCACGCTTCCTCTTTGCCGCGGATGTGGCCGCCCAGCTTCTTCTTGAGGAACTTGAGTGCCCGCTGTCGCGCGAGATCCTCAGCAGCTCCATGGCGCGCTTCTCGTACGGCGAGAAGCCGACCACCTCGCGCACGAGATCCCGGATGAACTTGTTGTGCTTGGTGATTTTCTGTAAGGGACAGAGGACACGAGTAAGCGGAACAGCACATAAATCGTTGATGCTGAATAATAACCGGTATTTGGGGTGGGAGGGGGGGGGGGGGGGGGCTGAAGAAACGGGAACCATAACGACACATTTTATAACGAATGTCTTCGAAACCATCATTTCAATCCATGCGTCAGGAAGGCAGAAGTGGCTTTAAACCGCCGCTGTCACCCGTGCGAAAATTCGACGATGAAAAGAGCAACAACACATACCGCACATCAATTGGCAAATGCCCTAAACCCCTCCAAAAACAATGCCAAAAGCACAACATGTGGAGGATTTGAATATTCCATACCTAATGTTTGCCTCATAGGGTACAACTCAAGTTGAATCAAACAAGTGAATTCATGAAAATATCCTAGCTTTAAACCTGGTGACACCATAAGATTCATCCAACAACCATTTCACCTTTGGCCAATCATCGCAAATTTACAACAGATAGCAAGCATAATAAGTTGGCCTGACCATAAAGGCACCAGTGGTTATCAGGAACAATTTGTCATCCGGCTAGCCTTTGCCGTTCTTTCGGATCCGAGCAGCTAAGATTCAGTATGATACCATGTAGAGTGTTCAGCAGATCATAAGTTTTGCTCAGGCTGAATTCATCTGGGACAGCTATGGTGTTGAAATTGCAAATGCCTTCAGGCAAAAATTACAAACATGTGGCATGTAACAAAGCATGCATGAATCACCTCCCACTAATAACCATCAGTACAAAAATACATTGACATACCACAAAAATTACATTACAAGGATACACAGATTTCAGCACTTCAATTTTCAACCATTTTCCATACCAGTTTGATCACTGACAAGATATCACAACATAGAAAATGATCACACAACACTGCTGTGATTCAGAAAAAGAGTTGATGTGGCATGGTATTTATGACATCCATCACATGTCAACATATTCTGAAGCTCTTAATTCATTCCATATCAATCATTCTCCAGTTGCTTTGAGTATTGAGCCAAACCCTCTTTCCAGAGCAATGTGAAGCTTAACATACAGAAATGGTAGGAGATGCATGCTCAGAAATTATGCTGTGCATGGAGGGAAGGGGGTTCATGGGACAGAGCAGAAGAGTAAGAAGGGACAGAGGGTGACATTTAGATCACTGAGACACACAAATTTGTGGATGGCCATCACTACTCCTTGACCACATGACACTTTTCATCTCCCAAACACTTTACAAAGCAATAATTTCAGTCTGTCAGCATGGGCATGGACCTAATAGGGTGAGATTATAAGGTTATGGTTCTTTCAACAATGCAAACTTTAGCATATTGCACTGTAGTGAGCCATGTGCATTGGTTGCAATATTTCAGCAGCTGAGTTCACTTCTTCAGGAAGAATACTTTCCAGGATTGCACATGCCATCTGTTACATACAAATACAACCTATTAGCTTCTTCAACTAGACCATTCTGATTTTTAAGCTGCAAGCTAATTGAGGGCACAAGTCATAGCACCATCAAGACACAAAGCACAACAATTATGAGTCCTGACCATGTCAGATCACAAGCAAAATTCAAATCCAAGCAAAATTCAAATCCTGTCAGTGCCCTCTACTAACATCAACCAAGCATGGTTTGGAGAAAAGCCTAGCAAGAGAACTACATACACCCTTTGACGAGGCAGGCCTGGGCTTGAGTGTCTTCTTGGTGACTGGGAATCCCTTCTTGAGACCAATGGCAATGCTGTAAGGCGCCACCTGAGCCTTGGGCTTCTTACGACTCCCGCCCTTGTCCGACTTCCCTGGTTTCTTGGCCATTGTGTTCCTGGAAATGGCATGTTATAAGTCCGAAGCAGACAGGAAAGCCAGCACAGCCAAGTTCAACAGGTGAACAGGGCACCTAATTCACCCCAGTATTCATGTTTCCGTCACACAATATTTTCATGGAGAATGAAACAACAGGTCATTTATTGCATCAAGTCACCTGCAGGAATATCTGCAAGAGGGGGCGATGAAACTGCTGAATGCTAGCCGGACTTGACACCCTCCATAGCTACTACTCCCACCATAGCAGTGTTGTCCCTTCCTACAACCTTCTGTTGATGTGCTGTGACTGTAAAATATCTTTAATAATGGATGAAGACATATTTGGAAGCATAATTGTGTACCACCAACATATGACAAGATACTACAGTTGTTAAAGCAAAGGGCAGGTGTAGAGAATGAACAAGAAAAGGAGAGTTCATGAGAGAGGCAGGGAGAATTTAGCCATAGTTGTGTACAGGAAAACATGAGTCAAAAGCAGTTCTTAGAAAAAAAGCTTAACAGCATACAGTGTGACAAAGGTTTGTGCTGTCCAAAAATTGTTATAAAAGTCCCTAAAATTAATGGTATTGCAAATAGCTACAGTCAGGGATATCCACAACTAGAAGCACAGCTACATAGCCCTATACCATCAGGTAGTATTACATACAACCACTCAGCTGAATGAACATTACGAATGCTAAGAACTCAGATGACACTACCACAAAAATTTGGCATTGTAACACAACTTCATATAATGCTTTTTCATGTGGTTGAGAGCCACAGCATATGTACTGATACCTTCTAATGTACAATGATTTATCAAACCATTTCTATGCCCAGCTGTAAAGGCTGCTCTGACCACTCCACATCAAAATGGAATTTCACAGCCTACTGTCACTTAAAAACAACAGCCACTTGGTGCAAGTTCTGATTTGTTCCTGTCTTTTTACAAGCAAACATCACACTATGCTCATGTTTAATGATCTTCTACCAGTGAAAGGAAGGCAGTGTCACCTATGACAACCACCAGAAAAAATATTGATGAGAGTGACAGGCTGTACCACAGAAAAACACAGGAAAATGAGCCCACAGCATATCACACACATACAGTCAGCATTTCATTTCTAAAATAACAGTGTCTAACCACAAATGTCATGCACTAGCAGGACTGTGACATTTATTTACAATCCTGTCTGCAAAATATTCCTAATCAATTGACCAAATATTGCACACATGCAACTTGCACCCACCTGAACACAAAACAGTTATCAAGTACGTACCATTATTTTATAACCTCAACAGCACATCACAGCAAGAGTGCTTAAAGTGGTACACAAGCCCTCCCATGACAAGAACACTTTGCTTAGGGGACATTGCAACCATCTACCAATATTATATCTTTTTTAACCCAATATGCACTTAGGTTATTAAAAAATGTACAAAATACAAACTCAGAAATCAAACAGCAAAAACACGCTGCACATGTCAGGCATAGCGGAGATATTATTAACAAATTTTGGTACATGCGTGTGCTATGTCAGCATACCCAGACCCCAGGGAGGCTACTACCAATCTCAGAGAACACATTCTAGAACTATCATGTTGCAAGGGTGATTCCAGGTGAAAATACTCCTTAGAGCATTCCTGTCCTGGTATTGCATACAAGACTCAATGTGCTGATGAAACACAGGCACCCAGATCATAAGATGGATTTATTGTTGACTAGCCCCAGACTGCCTACCACTTCATGGGCATCATTGCAAGAGCAAGACCAGGCAAGTGACATAGTAGCATTTAATGCCTTGGCATTAAACAGTGTGTGGTTAACACAGGTAGATCATGCCATCCATAAGTTGCAATCTTTCACCATCGATGACCAAAAATTGTCCACACAGAGCATAAGTTTCTACATCACTGAATAAAAAGCACAATGAAGTGCATTCACCCTTGACATAATACAAATATGTGACACTAAAATAGAATGAAACTAGCTCATTGTAAAGGGCCTCAATAATTGCCCACTACTTGTTATAACAAACCCTTGATCATTCAAAGGATAACCAAATTACCAAATAAAATCAAAGCTAAGGGAATCAGTAGAATTCAAAGTCCAGACAACGTCGTAGACGCGTCAACATTTTCAACAAATCGTTAGTCTGATTTCTTCGGGAGTTTGAGACACGAAGGCTTTCCCGCAATGTCTAACCCGCGCCATATTAGGCTCACTCGTGGTAAACAGCGCATTTATTCATAACACCAGCCGTAACAGAATCCCAATAATGCTGCATCCGTCAGGGTAACAAGGAAAAATACTTAACCAAGTTGAAGCCTGTAAGAAACGCCAACTGAAACTTGAATTCCTACCTGATATATAGCTTCGCTGCAAACACAGGAAGCCACACAATGTAAAGGGCGTTGCCGTGTGCAGAAATATTAAAAACCGTATTTGAGATAAAATGGACTTACAACGACTTTTGCCGATGAAATAAATTAAATAGGTACATTGATAAGAAAAATTGAGCTAAAACCACCCAAAGTATGATAACTTGACGCCCATGTAAGTATGCAATCCAGATGAGACACATCAATAAAGCTAATTTGGTAGTAGGTTCTTTCCACAGCCTGACGCAGTGGTTTCAGTTACAGCGCAGCAGTACTATTATGTGCTGGAGCAGGCGAAACGCGAGCAGCCATCAAATACAAGCTGATGTAAAAAAGGCTGGCGTGGTTTAAACTGCAAGCCACAGTTAAATGCACCGTTGAATGGGCAGCAATTTTCGGCTACATGCGATTCTTTGAGCCCACGGTAAAATCGCTGGCTGAGTATGTGCAAAGTTCACTGTTCAGGCACATCTTCCCAATATGAAACTCAAGCGCTTGCGCGCTAGCTTCACTGCGCTGATGTAAAATTGGAAAATTTTCATTATGTATCATTTGCAGTTGGAATCACGGTTCTAGGTGCCCAGGTTGCCAGATTATCACGTAAAGTTTGAAAAAGACGGCCGCCGGCCGCGCGCGGTACTGACAGCCTCTGGCGGCCGCCGGCAGATGACGCATTTCGCCACGCTATCTGCAACACAGCCGAATCTGTTCCATGGGGTGAGAGAATGGTCGTGGGGTGTGGCCGGTGATTTTCGTCCCTTCTATCAACTGTCAGCCTTTTGAATGATAGCAGCACACACTGCCGTTGTATTAAACAGCATTGCATTGTATCGAGGAGTAAAAGACGGCCGGTCATGGCCAAATCTATCTTGCCGGCCACATGCGTAGGAACGCTTCAAAAAGTGGGGGAAGGCCAAGCTCAGGGTGTGCTTCAGGAACTTTTTCTGTAAAAGCAAGCCCGATGACCGGGGGGAGGGGAGGGGGGCGGTATTTGAAATGGAGGTCGTTGTCGTTCTTTATTCAAATGCCATGGCTGTTTTGCTCGACATGCACCTAGAGCTGCACCCCACTGGTGCACAATCTTTCCTGTTCGACTCGTCAATGTCATTCGGTAAATAAGGCTGTCCAGCTTCGTAGATTTATTCGTACATTTCAACATTGTCTTTCCTAGGGAGGCGAAATTCCAATCGCGGGTAGGCATTCCGGGTTACTGAGGAGGCATCTGCCTCCACAGGATAAATGTGGAAATACGGCCTGGACATAGGCTGGCGGGAATTTTGAAAACGAATGGATGGCTCACAGTGCGATAAATTTGGTATGTGCCTTCATTTTGCTGGCTGATTTTCAAGAGATATGACATGTCGCAGCATTTTAGACGGAAACAAATTTGAAGCCTTGCAACTGTCAGAGCAGTGTGACAAAAGCCATACAACTGGACATTATCCTTTAAGAATCAAGCCACAGAATGAAGACCCTTCTGTCATATATTCCTTACGTAGGCCCTGCTACCGTCCGCCGTCTGCGGCCTCTGCCCTGGACCGGCTGTCTCCGGCATGACTGACCGCGAGCTGACCGTATGAGCGCCTTGTTGCATATTTCTGGATCAACATCACTACTAATTGGTCTGTAAAACATATGTACAGCATCTGCAACAGTATCTTTTTCCGAGTTATCTTCCCTTGCATCACGCCATCGCAGAAAAAAACCTCCGGGAAGCTGCCTGCCTTAGGTATGCATTCCCCCAACGGACATTTTATTGCCCATCATTCAACGTGGGCGACTTGGTCTGCTTTTGTGTGTAGGCTGTGGCGTAGCCAGAGCCTTGCCAAGGAGGAACACGGTGTTGAAAAACGCCGTTCTTATTGTGATCTCACCCCTCTAAAATAATCCCCAGATACAGCTACGTGTTAACAAGGGACACGGTTTTCTTCGTTTGTTTGCTATTTTTACTTTACAACCAGAACAGAAAACAGGAGCTACCGTGAGATCAACTCTGTTTGTATTTTGAAGTTAATAAACGGCAAAAATCAGGCGTTGAACGACCGCATGAAATAAATCACCGGCGCCTTTAATTTACAATTGCTTTGTGGACTCTTTCTGAGACGATAGAGTTAAGAAGCTGTGCCTGAATTTTTATCTGGGATTTATAGACATTAAGGACATGACGAAGGCACGCTGTAGATCGATATGTCTGATCCAAACTTGGATATACAAATTTGATCGTAGATCGAGAAGTCAACGGTGTGTATTGATATGATCAAGCCTTGTTTGGTTGGAGGTGCTCAACGTCCAGTCAGAATCGGTAAGTGATACAATTCACGTAACGTGGTTTTTTAACATGCGCGCTCGCAAATCTTAACAACAAAAACCTCCACTCCAGGCGTCGCAGTCTGCATAGTTCGCGAAACGTTAGTCTGGTGGCTAACGTTTAGCTGTGGCCCATCGGTGGACGAAAATGATGACACTTTTGAAATAATAACCTTTAGGCACTTGCATGGATTAGTGATACCAGTTATGTGACATAATTTTGAGCACGTGCACGCGCAAATCTTAGCAACGGAAACCTCGACGCTAAGCGTTGTAGTCTGCCGAGGCCGCTCAGCGTCGGCCCAACAGCAAATACTAAGCCGTGGCCAACGGGTGTTCGAAAATGATGACGTTCTTGAAAGGAGTACTTTGGAACGCGTCAGGACATCAAATCTTGCATTTAGAAGACATTCTGGGCGCATATTTCACGTGCGTGATTTTTAGACTGATGATAGGAATGGATTGGCACTTAAAGCACCATAAAGCGATGCTGGAGTCTGGCGGGGAATTGGAAGAGGAGAGGTAAAATCTCTTTTTTTCGTGTATGTGTAACTATTAATCTGTCCAGAAGACTTATTACCACGGCGCCCGCCGCCTGGTGACACTTGCAGCGGCCGATGCCGTTCGGTTTTACGGAAGCTGCATCCCAGGCCATCACTGTCCTTGCACTCTAGGCTGCAGGCGGGCATGTTCAGACATGTCGATGTAATTTGTTTTACTAATCCATTCCGAAAAATGAGCGTTCTCAGGCAAGCATGGGATGGCCTTGTTCGTTTTTTTTTAACTCATCTCAATGCACTCTATTCAACAGTAATGAGGCTACCACTCTACTCAACAAAATTGAGACCCCTTATTTCCTTCCAGGCAAGGGCCCTTGAGTAGAGCACCCGGAGCACATTAACGTTTCAGGTTAAGGGCTGAAGGGCCATTCCGTCCTATCGCAAAGTGCCTTCTGGCTGTCATTGTGGTGACACGGGGCGAGATCTCATGATCGATCCGGAGGTCATTGGAAGGATATCTCATAACAAATTGTTCCCCTCCCTGACACGGTAGGCCTTCTGACCCGCACAGTTGGCCCTGGATCAGCACAAAAGCCCTCACTGAAACAACAACATCCCTGATCGCTGCAGGGGTCCAATAATTGTCACATACACACCGGTTTCATGTTGTTTTTTTGTGTTCTCCAGATATATTGAGGACTCCCTGGACGTAGATTGTAGATGAAATGAGGGTCCCAAATTTGTATTAGCATAGCTAATCCATGTTCGTCTGAAAATGTTTAAGATTCAGTCAGAATTGATCGCTGATAAAAACTATGTAGCATGGCTTGAACATGCGCGCTCGCAAGTCATGGCATCAATGCCTCGATACCCGACGTTGCAGTCTCCATAGGCCGCGCGGCGTCGGCCCTGCAGCTGCAACACTAAGTGGTGGCCAATGAGCAACCGAAAAAATGAAGCGTCTTGGGGAAGATGGCTGGTGAACTAAGTAAATCGGCATGTAAGTTAAATGTAGTGCAAAAGTAAGTGAAACACAACCTTAGTCTGAAAAGTGGGGGTCCGGTTAACACTGCTGGCCTCCCACCTTGAAAAAAGACAGGCATAGCCCCCCCCCCCCTGGTCCCCCTGTTCCTACGCCCATGCTGCTGGCTCGTGCACGCGTTACACGCAGCACGTGCGACATTGCAATTCATGTAACGTCTTTGCTCGATTTAAAGATAGTTGCTTCAATGGTGAATGTTGGGGAACAACATTCAGGCTTCTACCTGCTTTTGCGCCGAGATATAACGGTGAACGTAAAAACGCGTCAAAAACGGCCCATTTCAACTTGTCAACACGTGTACACGTGCCACGTGTGACGTGGCGCCAAAAACGCACCCGATTGCGATGCCCATTCCGTGCTCTATCGCACCTATCTTGGACCCCTTTTCACACAGGATTAAGGACCTGACTCGAAGGCCCGAAAGGTCGGCCGCAGATCGTATTCAGGGGCTCGGGCCACAGGGCCGGGCACTCCAGTGCCAGTCAGAGCGCCCTGTGCGCTGATCAAGGGCCACCTGAGTCTATAAGGGCCTATATATCGGTTAGCCACCACCAATAACGCACAGTTAGGCTCCGTGTCGGCATGGACCGAGGGGCCCAGTCCCAAGCAGGTACAAAGCAGGTGCCAACGATTAATATTGGCTGGGGCCCTAGCGTCTGTCGGGGCCCCACAGCGCCTAACAGGTGGCCCTGTATTGGCAAGGAGCCCGGATTCGGCTAGAGGCAGTGTTTGAGGAGGCCCGAAGAGCCTGGAGCGCCCACCGGAGCCGACGACCAAGTGCCCAATTGGAGGCCTTTGGGCACGAAGGGATGGTTTAAGTGTTATTCAGGGGACTCGGCATGTGGGGACGGGCCCTCACATGATAGAGCACTTTTTGCCTATCGCGGACCCCCTGAGTCGATATGGGCCTAAGAAGCGGTCAGGCATTACCAGTACCACGCAGTCTGCTCCGTGTCGGCATGGGCCTGAGGGCCCACTTCCCATTCAGCTACAAGGCCGGGGCCAGAGATTTACGCTGGTCGGGGCCCCTGTATCTGTCAGGGACCCACAGCGCACAACAGGGGGCACCGGGTTTGCAAGGGTCTGTAAGGATGCCAGTCAAGGCCACCAGTACCGAACGATGGGCCCTCCAACCCAATTCCAGCATGGGCCCGTTAAGCCGAGCTGGAGTTTATGTTCCAATAATTAGGCATGTGGCTCTCAGGGATGTCGTTATGTGACTGACGGTCCCTGCGGGGATCCGGCCAACTGCGACGATCAGAAGGCTTTTCACGTCAGGGAGGGGACCATGTGTTATAATGCATTCCTCTACGGCCTCCGGATCGACCAGGTGGTCCCGTCCGAGTTGCCAGAACGATAGCCAGAAGGCAACCCGCGGTGGATCGGATAGGGCCTGCAGCACTTGACCGGGAACAATATGTGCCACCTAGTGATTTTCTCAAGGGACCCCTCGCCCGGAAAGAAATGAGGGACCTTGTTGGTATTGGATAGAGTGGGTCGAAACTGCTGAAAAAGTGAACAAAGCTATCCCATGCTTGTCTGAGAACGTTCATTGTTTTGCAGCATTAATTAGTGAAACAAATCGCATCGGAATGCTTGAGCCTGCGCGTCCCAAATGCCTAGAAAAGCAGGCACTAAATGCGCAAGATTGAAAGCACATTTAGGAAGATCATAAATAACGAAGCCCCAGATGTCTTCGACAACCAATGTTTATATATATATATATATATATATATATATATATACATATCCACATGTATCATATATGTATATACTCTGGCCCCCCCCCATCATTTTTAGAAATTGATACCCGTGCTCACAAGTATATGTTCTGTTCGGGTCGAGCTTTCTGTTCGTTACGTACAGTTCAGTTTCCAGCCGGCTCATGTTTGGAAACCTTCTTAAGACTGAACAAGCAGAAAATGCATCCTGAAGAGATCACGTACTTCAGAGCAATAGTCGAGTTGGTTACACTATAGCCACGTTCTCGTGAATTCGAAGAAATTGGACGGGTTTTTACCGAGCACCTCTTGACAGGTCACTACTCTTGGGAAATTGCTGTAATTATTTGCTGTACACACAAGAAACCCCTGGATTTGTCTGCATGTTGAGGCTAGGAACGCTAACATTCAATTTCTGTCCTGGGAAATGGTGCTAAAATGACGCGCACGTTTGCGAACGAACTGCTTTGAAAGACGGTATAGGGAGATCCACATGTTGAATCATTTGCTCGATCGCTGAAAATGGATGTTCTGTATTTAAAGATATTTAAGCAGGCGTCACTTAAGATGATATATATATATATATATATATATATATATATATATATATATATATATTCCTCTCCTCTCTCTCTCTCTCTCTCTCCTCTCTCTCCTCT
>NW_023596746.1:4386679-4428342 GCF_011947565.3 Pollicipes pollicipes
ACCTGAAACTACTCTTGCTGCAGCTGGATCAGAACGGAAATGAGCTCAATGTCACTGCGGACTGCTACTCCGGTAGTCTGGACTTAACACCATACTTTGCCGTGTCGGGAGACCGCAAGTACAGCGTCTTCGGTGTGACACACCATTCTGGTGTGGTGTGCTTGGGCTACCACACGATAACCGTATACACACCTGTTTTGAAGTCCGGTATGAGTGCAACGATTCCAGAGGCCAGCCCATCCTTATGCACCGCGCCAACAGCAGCGAAGCATACATCCTGCTTTTCGATCTGGTCAGTCACTGACCTGGTGCCGACCTGAACGGCAGTACACGAAGGAGTTGGAGAGGGCTGTCCCAACTCCAGTCCTGCCGGTTAATTGATTTTGTAATGCTTAGGTCTTCCCATACACGAGAGGCTTTTATGGGTGCGCTGTGCATTTGACAGTGCGCACTGATGAAGTAAGCATATTTCTGAGGTGAAACGAAAACTGGTAGTATTCCTGTGTAAAATTGAATGGCTATATTGAAAGCCATTACGACATTCCATGCCTTTTGTTTGTGTTTATCCAAACTTGCATGAAGTTCAGATTTGCTACCAAATTTTGATGTCTGTCTAGGAAGGTTAGCTTGAAAAGTCAATCCTCAGGCAGCCTGGCGTCGTAATTGTGTGCCATAGGGTGGTCTTATTGCATTATTTCCTTCCTTCGTCGAAGACAAAATACGCCGCAATAGTCACACTAGGTTTTGGCCGCAGTACGCCCTTCTGGGAAACGGGTATGCAATTGCGATAGTGATGCTTTCCTTCCATCGGTTTTAGTGCACAATGTATCGGTCAAACAAACCAAAACGGTTGTCAGTTTTTTTTTGTCAGCGACTGGAAGGCTGCTTTTTCGTACGTGGATATTTTGGTTTACCTGGATAAATGAAACTACAAAACATTTTCGAAGCCTTTTGACGTTTGAAATGTGGACGCAAAATGGCCCCAAAAGTCGGCGCGCCCCTAAAACCCCAATCATCATCGACGTTTGAAATGGGCACAGGAATGCGATGCTTCCAGCTGAAATATACGTGGAAGCTCGTCAGTCCGCTTTCGTTCGGAGGCGTTCTGAAAGCGTCCGATATTTGGAAACGTGCTCGAGAAGGAACTGTATTTAAAAGACAGTAGAACATATCCCACACAAAACAGTATCCATTGGAACACCATAATGTCACAGCAATTTTGTCCCATATGTCCTCACATAGACATAGCAAACAATCCATGGAATGGTCATACTTGCAAAGAGAAAAAGGTAATGCGCATATGTGGGGCCTGCGCAAAATACCCACGGCATAAATAAAAATACGAACAGACCGAATGCCAGCATGGTGCCAAAGAATGTGAATGTTGTCCATTGACGTGCCTTTATGTTGTTCAAGTGCTTTTTTGTAACGTTCAGTTCTTGCCTTCCGTGCCGTGATGTCCTCTCCCCTCCCTGGTCACCATCCGCCGCGACCCCTTGTTGTGACCCCTTTTCGTGATCCCTCGCCTCGACCCACGTTGAAATACGGATCGTGCTTGGCGTGCCTTTGGTCTCCATGTGAGCCTGTCTCGGTCCTGTGCGGGGTTTAGATGCAGAGCACGGCGTCGGTCGTGCTCTCCTCGATCCATGTCAGCGCCGATGTGACGCGTGCAAACACGTCCGGAGTGTTGGGGTTAGCGCAAGGGCTGCCCAGCGATGTGAGCCCGATGAGCGTTGTAGCGGTCGGAGACGGACGTCACCAGCGGGCCGCCGCTGTCGCCGTTGCAGACGCCCTTGCCGCCGGAGGGGAGCCCACCGGCGCAGATCATGCTTTCACGCACAAGGCTGCCCCAGATCTGCGTACAGCGCGTCTGCGTCAAGACGGGCAGCTCGACCTCGAGGAGCATGTCGGCCTGCGGCATGTTGGCCCCAACGCGGCCGAAGCCGGTGGCCACGGCCGTGACGCCGGCGTACGTCTGGCCGGCCTGCGGCAGGCAGACGGGAGCCACCCGGCTGTCGTAGACGATGGTGCGGTCCAGGCGCAGCAGGTGAGAAGTCGTACCCGGTACTGGCACTAACAAACTGCGGGTGCTGCAGGATCTGGACGACCGGGGTACCGGGTCTCGCCGTCCGGCACACTGATCCGGTGGTCGCCGAGCAGCACCTGGATCTGGGAGGCAGATGCTCCGGCCGTGCAGTGCGCCGCCGTCAGCACGTACCGGCTATTGATGACGCTGCCGCCCGCAGAAGGTGCGCGTGCCACCGGGGCGCACCAGGCCGGCCTGCCACGGGTACTCGTTGACGTCGGTCTCGGTGCCGCCCACGACCCTGCTGCGCCGGTTGGCCTGGCCGCAGCAGGAACTGGTGGACGGCATCGTCGTCGTCGTCGGCCGCGTCGTGTTCGTTGGCTGCGTTGTCGTCGGCCGCGTCGTCGTCGTTGGCTGCGTTGTCGTCGGCCGCGTCGTCGTCGTTGGCTGCGTTGTCGTCGGCCCGCGTCGTCGTCGTTGGCTGCGTTGTCGTCGGTTGCGTCGTTGTCATCGGCGGCGCCGTTGTAGCGACGGCGGGCACGGTGATGAAGCAGATGAAGCCTCGGCGTGTAACGCGGCGGTTCGTCCTAAACCGAATCCTCAGCGAGGTACTGCTTTGCTGGCGGATTCTGCCTGTTCCGCAGTACCTGACCCTATTGATAGCAAGCCAGTCAGCCGCACAGAATCTCCTTCTCTCTATATCGACGTCGGGGCAGCGGATGCGGATGGCCTGGTTCTGCCTGCCTCGCAGGGTTATGTAGACGATATTGATGTTATTACGATAATTTCTGGGGTAACGAGGAGATGCAATATAATACCGACCAGGAGGAAGTCGCAAGACGTTACGGCGGGACCTCCCGTTAAGCTCGCCATTTAGTTTCATCTCGTTCACCCCCCGCTTTAGACTCACCCCGTGTACTCCCCGCTTCAGACTCAGCCCGTTTGCCCCCCGCTTTACACTTAGCAACAAAGCCGCCGCCTCCAGCTTCTCTTCTGACTTGGCAGGCACGATTTGTGGATCAAAGGCTAAAGGACCACGTGAAAAATCGTTCCCGTTCAACGCTTCAAGCGACAGGAGTGACGCGCTCTCATCTAGACGCCCACCGTCGCGGGACATTTCTGCCACTAGTTGCTTCCCCCGCTGAGAGGGCACGGCGAGGGAGCCACCCACGACCAAACACCACGTCAGGACGAGGGTGTTCATGGCTGGTTGGTGATCCGTGCAGCGTTGCAATCAGCTTATATGCCCCTTCAGCCGAGCACAGGTGTGCACAGGTGTCCGATGTCGTATCCGGTGCATCGACATCGCTGACAGTGCTCTCATGTCAGGGGAATTAGAGGTCATACAGGGTGTGGTTTCTAGGGCGGCCGCTGCACCAGTCATCATGTTCCGCAGAAAGACATGTTTGATGGTATTGAACCTAGGTGTGGGGAATCATCTTTCGTTTTTATTGCGCACGTTGTGACGAAAAGACCGGAACCGAAACCTAACCCGTGCCCGGCCGGGGGTCTGAGACAAGCGCGCCGGGCCGGGGAGGGGGAAAATTGACCTTCCCCTGTGATGTCCAACTTACAGACAGCGTATGAGAAAACAAAGATACCGTTTTGAACGTCTCGTCAAATCACGAATCATGCACCCGAGATTTGTGACCTTGTGTCAAATGTGAGATTACCAAAAGCCACGAAAGGTCAAAAACTGCCGTTTTGATGGATGCAGGTAAAACTTATTTTAAGGCGTCAAGATGCACGAGAGCACGGAAATAAGCGTTAAGGCTGTGGGGAGTCCATTCCGGATATTCCTGTCACCCTACACGGGCCAGGTCAAATCAGCTCATCACTCAGAATTGATCTACCAGGAGCCCACGAGAACGATATTTTTCTTGACAATGTGCTTCTGACTAAGTTTATTTTATTAGATGTAGCTGTAGGAAAACACATTTCAGACATCATATTACTCTTTCAGGGTGACCTAGAGGTCATATGAGGTCAACTAAGGTCAGATTTACAACCCACGCAGTGACAATTTTTTAAGCGCTAACCCCGTCCATGTGACCAGTACTATACTTTTTGTGGTCAGAAATAGTGTATTTGACATCTATAAGTACTGAAGATCGCATAGCTGTTGTGCACATTATGCGTAGTCACTTCGACGCTTGGCAATGTATTTGTAACAAACTGAAAGCAGGTATGTTGGTACATGAAATCAGACGTCCTCGGCTTCACCAACACGGCAAGGGGTTGGTTACACGCGGCGCATTCGTTCATCTGGTCTCTCCGTTATTGGCAACATAGGCAACTGACCTTGGATGACCTACTGTGACTTCATTATGCATTGCAATCATATCTAAAAATGTTTTCAGGGGTTTATTCGAATTCTGCGCCCAAAATTACCAGGGAAAACCGCCTATGTTGAGCTCAGCACGCGCTTTACGGAAGGTAGCTATAGAAAGAAGTTGCGTCCTCTGTGGTCATATGATGGTTGTGCATGTAAGTTACTACTCTCTTCCTCCTGCACAACACCAGAATAACACAAAAAATCGTACAAGCTTGCATTACAGCGAATATGAACGAATAGCGAAAAATGGCCTGACTTCAGGTCAATGACCTCACATTTTCCGAAAAATCTGAAATATGCAAATTGTGGGCACTGTCATGTTCTATTACTACACCAAGTTTAAACAATGGTAAATTATAAAAAGTTATGTGTGGGAATAATTTTAGCGATTGACCTCTTTGACCTGACCTAGGTAAGTGATTTTGCTAGATTAAAACTTGAAATACGCATAAAAGATGCTGCATCGATAGATGATCAGGTGATAAAATTTTGTGTCGCTACGAGGGTTGTTTTTGACCTGTGGTCGAAAAAAGGTAGGAAGAAGTGAACTTTTCCCCGGCTGGGCGCGGGTTAAGTATAACGAAAGCAAACTGGTTTTGCCAGTCGATGCTTTCCATGTAGCGTTATGCATAAGCGTACTTCTAATTTTACGAAATGCTGGAGATGCAACTGCGTTCCAAATTACCGATGAAGTTTTGTGCACCAGCCAGACATGAACACTCATGTCTTGTACAGGAGGTTCGTCTTCACGACACATTTGTGTCATTCAATGTACACTCGCATGAATTGTTTGGCTTATGCTATCTTGGTTATGTCTCCTGTGTTTTCCAAATTACTTGAACTATATGACGGCATAGTATGTCCGGAATCGGCTGTGGTTTTGCGAGCTAATACCGCATCGCAGCTTAACAAAAGCCAGCTCCACTTGGGTCATCAGACAGCAGTTTCCTGTGGTATTTGCGGCATGCCAGGTGGCGAGAGAAGCTCTCATCTACACATACACGCGAGCTTTCCTATGCACCAGACCCCAGCTTGCTCACCACTGGTCAGTAACGCTGAGGAAGAGCATAGATCGACGTCCATAAGCGTCAACGTTCTCAGCATCAAGCAAAACGCACAGCACTTTAGGTAAAGCATCTTCCTTGAGAGTCATGATTGTCACCACTATTCGTGGTCGGTAAAGACCAAGACTAAGCGACGCGTGACAACATTTGGCTGTTTAGGCGCTTTGACCGCATGACAATAAACTAAAAGCATATTTATCAGTATCAGAGGCCTTTAAAGCGTCATTACGACAATGTTTAAAAACAAAGGTGTGATGGGTGCTAGGGGTGTGGGGTCGTATTCATTTGAAGTTTCTTGGGCCTCCTCCTCCGCAACACCCACACACTACCTGCAGCTCAGTTCTTCGGACAAGACAGCAAGCCGCTCCAGCCCTCGATACGATAAAGATTCCAGTCAGCAGCAGCCAGCAACCAGCATCAGAAGAAAATAATTTAGGTGCTCAAAATGCAGTATTCAGTCCCATTGGCACGGATATTTTTTGTATCTATCTTTACGATCGTTTTTATAGCGCACATATTGACGGGCATGTTCTGTCAGCATCGTAAACAGGACTTTAAAAAAGCATGGTGACTACATGCTGGTCTTCGGTGTTGAGTCTTGCCATGCAATATCATGCGTATGCCGTAAACCAAATCTACAAGCCGAAGGATTGTTGACACGCTCGCCACCTGTTCGCATAGTTCCTTCAGTGTACGAATCCCTGCTACTGGCTTGTTGATCCAACAAGCTGAGCATAAAGCTAAGCATAGCTAGCAACGATTATGAGCATTGACTGACATTGACAGCATTTCACTGGAGCTTGCTGCTGGGTTCCCACGGCCGATGGACATACTTGTGCGTGCAGAGCCGGTACAAGAGACTCCCGGTACTGGTCGCTCCCAAGTGGGTTCTTCTGGAAGCTTGTACAGAAGCACTGAGATCCGTATTGTTCCTGTAAGTTTCGTACATTGCCAAAAATCCTGTTTTTGGCTTCCGCACAAATGCCATCTGCGCTCGTTTTTGGCAAGGTAATATGGTCTGTGCTTTCAAAGTCAGTACGAATTTACCTAGAATGGTACACCCAGAGGACAAAGCGCCCCAGAAGGTCAATCCGTCCCTCGACGGGCATCTTAGGGAAATACGAGCCTTACACACTAAGCCATGGTCAGAGACCCCTAGTCTTGGCCCGGCCAACGACGGTCTAACCATCAATGTCGTTCTCCCATCATTCGTCCCAGGCTAATAACGGAGCTTCCTCAGAGTTCGAACTGCCTTCGCGGCAAACTTGCCGTCTCCCTCATCCCCTCTATCTCCAAACCATATATATATATATATATATATATATATATATATATATATATATACAGGGTTGTGGCAAAGTGCTGCATCCAGTTTGTTGGGTGTCTGCTTAAAGACGGAGGAATAAGGTCGCCCATGTCCTGACACATTTAACATCTCCAAAGATATCACCAACATCACTTCACTTATACAAGACATTTGATACGAGATCACTCCCGTGCAGATTGATGACATCCGCCACGTGCAGGTTTCACCCGCCACTTCGTCCGAGACCGGCTGTTTCAAGACTGTCGGCGCTTCTTTCACGAACGGGTGTTCTGCAAACACGTTTCCCGGTTGCTCGGTCGGTGACTCTGACAGTTCCCCATCTGCGGAAAAGCACCCTTAGCATAATAGTCCTTGCATAAGAATCATGCGCACGATATATGTCATTGGTGTAAGCACGTCTCTGGGTGTAGTCACTTTCCAGATATTGGTGAAACCATTTGACCTGAAATGATGTTTGTAGGAGGGAAAAATGTGGGCGACATGCGCTTTATGCTCAAAATCAAGGAAAATGTATATTTGCCAAGTTAAGCAATTTATTTTTGTTTCACGAACTATCAACTTTGTGAAATAATTACGTTGAGAACTTGCATCCCGACCCATATCTTTTTCATTCCGGCTTATTGTGGAGGGAACGACTGCGGCTGCGACGGTGTGCTTCGGTGAGGTGATCCTGACGCTAACAGTGCCGGTGTATGAGTCCTTCCAAAAGGTAGCGGCGCACACCTGAAGAAGCTGATCTGATTTGTTCTGAAACATGTCCTCCACATCACAGAGGCGGCCCGACCGACACTTCCGTCTTGCTGCGCACTGCAATATGTGAAAGCGGTTGGTTGGAAACAACCTGAGGGTCTTGAATCCGAAGGCAGTCGCAGGTTGTTGTATTGTGATGATGACAGAGTGTGATTGCGTACGACCGCGGTCTTGATCTGTCAGCGTCCATGCGGTGCCTGCGGTCCCTCGCGCTGCATCATGGGGAACGTGGTTCCCTGACAGCGTCATTGACTTCTCGCGATAAAATCGTTCTGAACCCGAGTACGCTGGAGATGTCAGAACACAGAGAGTCGTGTCTGGTGGCCACATCGCCTGCTGGCTCGCAGTTATCATTTGATGCTGTGTGACTGAAGTGCCACTGTGCCACTGAAGAGCCGCTGTGTCGTTTAACGTGTCTGACGCTGCAGCTACTTTACCGTGTTCTGGTCAAGCTGTTAACCTGACTGTTACATGCAGTCCTGTCTGCCTGATTTCTTCGCTGATTTGGCATACGAAAGCTTCCGCTTAGGTGCCCTTTTCGCGTGATAAAAAGCAATATTATCTGATGTTTGCTCGTTCCTATAAAATTTAAAGCTGACGCATGAGCGAGCCTAGTGGAGAGACAGTGGAATGGCGCGGTGCAGGTAACAGATTCGCACGCTCTTGTTGACAGAGTGGTACGTGGATGGTGCTGGGGAGGTTTGCCCCCTGGTTGGTGAAACTAAGGAGGAGATGCAGAGCTAGTTTGTGAAACTAAGGAGGGGTCGTGCGAGCCTGGTATAAGTGTTGTAAACGCAGCAGGGAGGCTGTAGGAGAGACCAGTCCCGTGTAGTACCTGAGTGGTAAGTGTGTCGTTAACACCCGGTAATTTGGTTGGATAACTCGGCCACTACCCTGCCACTAACAAAAGTGGTAACATTCTCTGTCAGTGAAAGCTATATAAAAAAGAATGGAGCCTTTGGCACCAGAGTAACCTGGAGTTTACCCAAACATAACTCCGTTCGCCGTACATGGTAGGATGCAAATATGTCATTTACCGCACGAAGCAATTGTGTCCAGTGCAGTTTAGAGAGGTGGCTGGTGAACTAGGTAAATCGGCAACATTAGCATATATAACATAAACATACAGTAACCATAGCGACGGACAATCATATTAGATCAACATCGTAAAAAACCACATAGCATAGCGTAGAGTGCATAGCATAGAGCTACCTGAACTTTGTCCCAGCACATTTCCGTTCACCGAAGGTACGTGGCAAATAAGATGCTGCCATTTGGT
Source organism: Pollicipes pollicipes (assembly GCF_011947565.3). Lineage (NCBI taxonomy): Eukaryota > Metazoa > Arthropoda > Thecostraca > Pollicipedomorpha > Pollicipedidae > Pollicipes > Pollicipes pollicipes. The sequence continues at coordinate 4,395,461 of NW_023596746.1, forward strand.
TATCGCCTGAAGCAAATTTGTTCGGTATGCAAGTTTAAGCTCAACGCACAGAGAGGCGCAGCTCAACCACCACACTATTTACCCGCGTTGAGCCACGAAATGCATGTTATTCATGTTAGGATGCCGACATCCCCCCATCAACTTCACTTCACGGGTGACCGCCTGGCGAACACCGACGAACTGTTGCCTGATAACTTGAGTAGAGTCCGCTTTTACCAGGCTGAAATGCGATATTAGCTTGCAAATATATGCACAGCTGCTGTCTCCTCGATGACCTGGCTCGTCATCCCACACGTGGGGCGATTCGGAAAACACAGCCGACGTCGTAACGACCATAATGAAAGGCAAAGCTATTGGCGAGTCTGACATGCATGACACCTGCCCCCCCCCCCCCCCCCCCCCCCCCCCTCTGATCTTGGCATGACCTTCCCGCCACAATCCACGACAATTGAGAAGATGCATGGCTGCCCACACCTGGCTTGGACGCCGTTATGGATGCCTTTTACCCGGAACGTGAACAACGCACCAGCTGAGCCGCCAACCTTCACCGTAATAACTCTGGCTGCCGCACGTGGGAGCTGTCAACGGGGACAGTACACAGGGCGCGTCGCCTGACGCCTGTGCTCGGTTGGAGGGGCAGATAAGCTGACTGAATCGCTGCAAGGATCGCCGACCAGTCCTGAACACCCTCGTCCTGACGTGATATTTGGTCCTGGGCGTCTCACTCGCCCTACCCTCTCAGCGGGGAAAGCCAGTACCAGTAGACGTGTCCCCCGACGGAGCGCACCTACACCTGACTGCAGCCCCCTTACCGCTCAAATCGTTACCTCAGAGCTGGAGAGCACCTCTGCTTCCAGCCGTCGAGTTGCAGGCCTCGGCTGCCACGTCAAGAAACGGTAAGGACGGCGTCCCTGCTACCAAGTAAAGAGCTGGAGGAAGCACCACTGCTTCCTGCCGTCGAGCAGCAGGCCTCGTCTGCCACGTCAGGAAACGGTGAGGACGGCGTCCCTGCTACCAAGTAAAGAGCTGGAGGGAGCACCACTGCTTCCTGCCGTCGAGCAGCAGGCCTCGTCTGCCACGTCAGGAAACGGTGAGGACGGCGTCCTTACTACCAAGTTAAGAGCTGGAGGGGGCACCTCTGCTTCCAGCCGTCGAGCTGCAGGCCTCGGCTGTCACGTCAGGAAACGGTGAGGACAGCGTCCCTGCTACCAAGTAAAGAGCTGGAGGAAGCACCTCTGCCACTGGAGCCGGCCTCTGACGGTGCAGCAACTCCCCTACCCTTGCGGCGGACGCTGAGCGAGATGTCCGACCGTGCCACCTTACGACTCCGTGCTGACCCGCGAGCCGCTAGTTCTTTTGGCTCCACCACTAGCAGTTCTTATGGCCCCTGCTGAGGCCAGGTCGACCGGCGCAGCAGGGTCGTAGACGGCACTGAGACCGACGTCAACGAGTACCCGTGGCAGGCCGGCCTGGTGCGCCCCGGTGGCACGCGCACCTTCTGCGGCGACAGCGTCATCAACAACCGGTACGTGCTGACGGCGGCGCACTGCACGGCCGGAGCATCTGCCTCCCAGATCCAGGTGCTGCTCGGCGACCACCGGATCAGTGTGCCGGACGGCGAGATCCGCTACTCGGTCGTCCAAATCCTGCAACACCCGCAGGACGTTACTGGGGCATCTAGATCTGGGGCAGCCTTGCGCGTGAAAGCATGATCTGCGCCGGTGGGCTCCCCTCCGGCGGCAAGGGCGTCTGCAACGGCGACAGCGGCGGCCCGCTGGTGATGTCCGTCTCCGACCGCTACACGCTCATCGGGCTCACATCGCTGGGCAACCCTTGCGCTAACCCCAACATTCCGGACGTGTTTGCACGCGTCACATCGGCGCTGACATGGATCGAGGAGAGCATGACCGACGCCGTGCTCTGCATCTAAACCCTGCACCGGACCGAGACAGGCTCACATAGAGACCAATGGCACACCACTCACGATCCGTATTTCAACGTGGGTCAAGGTGAATGGTGTTCGGGGAGGGGAGAGGACATCACGGCAAGGAAGGCAAGAGCTGAACGCTACAAAACAAATTGGCTTAAAGGTATAGCAGCACGTAATGACATTACCGCCACGTTCATAAACACTATGCCGACATCCCCCCTGCTTGTATCGTAGGGACCGAAAAGGTACGTTTATGCTGACAGTACTTTTGCAGTCCCCACATGCTTATTATTTTCTCCTTTTTCTGCCCCAAATGTGCCCATTTAATGGACTGTGTGTCACAGGATAAGACATATGGGACAACATGGTTGTGGAGTAGCGTCGTTCTAGTTAATTGTGTTCTGCATGATAAGCCCAAAGTTTTCATGCTGAGTTATGAACCTTCAATATACCAGGAGGCACTGGTATAAGGATGATATAGTGCTGGTTTTACGATTACGTTGGTGGCAACTATTATTTTGAGCTGCGTTATCCTCAAGAGTAAAAAAGTCGTTGTTAACACTTTGGCATCGTTTAACCAGAACATTTTTGTATCTTGAAGATCGTTGGCTTAACACAAGAACTTTGAGCCCACAATTCCAAAAAAAACATGCGCTGAAGGCCTTTATCCTTGCATATGATGTTACTGATGTTTTGCAGGGGATATATGTTTATGTCTATTATATACGGTATGTTGTATACAGAAAGCGTATGCCTATTTTCTCAGAAGGCTTTCAAACATTGAACGTTTTTGCAATGCGTACGAAATGAAGCCGGCTGCCGGCTCTCAACGCAGATTTAAGCCAGAAATACCGAACTGCCATCCATTTTCACGCGTCAAAAACGGGGTATTGAAGGGAAAGCAGCTTTGGTAACTTTCATAATTAAAATCACCCAAAATAAAAGTGAGCAGAACATGCTTGCTTGAGAAAGCGCCTTTTTAGCCACTCACAAATTCGGCAAGCCAGTTAAATCAATATCTTTTTTTTTGTTTGGCCACCGCGCTTTGCACTGAAAATGATAAAGTGAAATTATTACAGTCGCAATCGCACGCTCGTTTCCACACAAAAGCATATTGCGACTAAAACATTTCGAAGCCATTGCAGGCAAACAACAAATTGTACCCGTGAAAGGAGGCAATAACAAAAAAGAACTACGATACTACACAAGATTGAAGATTGCTTGAAGAATGCACTTGTCGTGCTAGCGTTATTGGACAGGTGCTTAGTTTGTAAGTTGCTCAGTGCATTTGCAAGAGACATTATTCACGTAGATAAAACAGTATCAACAGCCTGGCTTCTCGAAAAACAAACCAGGAGAATGGAGGCGTAGATGTACTGACATTTCGGCAACATACCTTTAGCAAAACAGTATCATAATATATGGAATAGCATATGTAAGAAATGATACAATCAACTACAGTGCAAGTCATTGACCAGCCTTTAAATAAAAATTATTGCACTTTCTGGTACCTTCTGGTTTCTGTTTCAGTTCAAGACGGCCTAAATACGAAGGGAAGTGGTTCCTTATTGTATATAATTCCCCCCCCCCAAATTGTTCTTTTTGGAGCAGAGGTTTTTCACTAGCAGACCTCCACGTCGGAGCCAAAAGCACAACTACCCAACCATTACGGCTGTGTATGCTCCTACCTGAGTGCTACCTAGGTAAGAACATTGAGTGCGCTCATTTTTTCCAGTCTGATGGACTCTTCCATTGACAGCGAAGGATTTTGAAAAATATGTCGAAGGCGAAGCATTCCAAATAGAAATTGGTTAAAGTTGGCTGCTAAATGCCGCCATAATCAAGCACGACGGTTGATCTAGAGCTTTGTTGCCGCTAGGCGGTTTTGCGCTGGCGGCTACTTGGCCAGGGGCCGGCAGCTATCTGACAAGCTGATTTGGTGATCGCGGTGACACGTGACTAACGCAGAGTCCCGCAACTGACTACTTCTGGGTGTGAAATAGAAAATCGAGTTGTCCCTTTAAATACCATCATTTTAATGTAGGGTTTTCGCAGGATCCTAAAAAACAAGCCAATTTCCGAAGATCGTAGTGAATTCCCCAGGGTCTCATTGCTTGAGCTTGATTGCTTGGAACCCGTTACTCGGGTAGCACCTCACTCCTCTGTGTAAAAAGGCATGTCTTGCAAATGGTGTTACAAAATCAAACCAATTGTAATACCCCCTCGATATGTGCAGATAGTTGTCTCATTCACAGTACTTTCATCGTTTTTCTCCCGATCAGTATTTTCCCGTTATCTCTAGCAATTGTACGATGTGATCGCGTAAACAATCGTGTCGTAATGGGTCGCGTTCGCGAGTTTTAATTGCACTTAACAGTCTTGCATTATCGACAAATGCACAACTAAACCTGTGTAATAAATTGAGCGTCTACGAAAGCCAATGCAGCGGGCCCCTGAACGATCGGGAGTGCCTCGGCAATACCGAAACCCGCAGCCAGAGAGCATAGAGCTCCGAGCGAATGAGGACTTAAAACCAGTGCGGATGGCCCCGGACGATCTAGAGTGCAGCGCGATCCAGTATGAAGTATCTAAGACGATGTGACGGGCCCCTGCACAATCAAAAGTGCCCGGTGGATCCATTGTGAAGGGCCCCTGGAGCGAGAGCAGGACCCTCCGCAAGTGAGATAAAGTGGGAAGAGCTCTGCACCAGTGTAGAGGGCACCCAAGCATCGAACGTCTCGGTAAAGTACCTTACCTGGCCCTCAGGAATAGCGCAGGGCCGTCCGAGCAAGTGGGAAGAACTCGAGACTATCGCGAACGTTCTCTGAGCGACTGAGAGTTCACGGGAACTAGCCAATGGGGCTCCATGCTACCGTCGTTACAGTTTTCCGGCAAATGCAAAGAATTCGTGAAAGACCACTGATTAATCGAGATCGCCCGGCTGACCATAGGTCCCCCGACAGCACCGTCGGGACCTCCGAGCAGATGCGAAGAGCCCAAGGGCAGCGTGGAAGGCCCTTTAACAATCGAGGACACCGAATAAATCGCCAACTTCTCGCATACCATTTCGGAGCCAAAGGCATTGCCCGTGGCCCCTTTGGATATAGCAGGGGGGGGGGGATGGGGGATATCTGATCAGCAGAGAGGGATTTGGTTAAGTGCGGGAGCATTCCCTCACACCGAAGAAGTTAAAAAAGGTCCTGTCATGATTCCCAGGCAGGTACTGAGCCAGAATGCTGTTAGGGAGAGGCACCGGATTGAATGGGTCCTTTTCTCGAAGGTCCCTAAACAAATTAATTCCTCGGATCTAGCCCATCTTATGTCGAAGGGACCGAATGACCTCCTTTTAATTGCATTCGCGCCTTCTTTAACTGCTGTCAAAACGAGAGGCTACCAGATGGCGCAGTTCTTCTTTCATTTGCAAGTCAATAAAATGGAGGAACCAGACATTAAGTGATTTTATGGAATAAGCCATCAGCGCTATTAATTTTACATGGTTCCGTCGGCTCTTCCTAAACCGATAATAGTGAGGGCGCTGCAATATATGGCATGGGGAGGGACTGAACAGACACTGAGCACGTCACCTGTTGACTGAACTTCCGCGTAGATCGAAACGGGGTCCAATATTTGTGTCGATCTCACCAACCCATGCTCGACAAGGAATGTTAAATGTTCACCTTTTCTCAAGAATCAACTAGTGCCAAATACATCAAGAAGTCATGTGAATGCATACTATCATTGCTTACTAAAAACAACAACATCTAGCATTGCAATCTCCACAGGCCGAGAGTCATTGAACAGCTAAGATCAGGTGGCTGGGTGACTGAAAACGGTCCAGTAACCGATGAATCAATTTTGAAATGCTTTATGCTGTATGTCTGGCGAGTTTTGTTTTCATTGGGCGTGTGATACACCTGTACTCGCTTTCTTTGGTGTCTTGACATGGCCACTGAAAGATCTACACGTCAGTGGCCTAGCCAGGAATCCGCCCAGGAGGGGCCCAACCGAGTCCTAGGGGGATCTTTCGGCTAAGGCCCCCTCTTCATCGCTGTGAGAACGTTGATTTTGGATTCAGAGGAAATTTTTAAGGTCGAGACTTTATCTTATGTCTCGAGGCCCGTTTAGAAATGTATTGAAGAATGTGAGAGCATCATAGACTGCCGAAAAAGAACTGGGCCGTCGGTCCAGGGACTCACAGCCACCTCCATAGGGTGGTCACGCCCCCCTCCACAGGCCCCGCCACTGCTGGACGTGTTCCAGCACGGAGTCAAAATATACGCTTACAGTTATGAAAATAACGGAAAATATCTCGCGCTCGCGAACCTTTAGAAGACAAAACGTCGACGCCTGCCGCCGCTGCTACCTCCACTGGCCGCGTCGTGGCGGACTCACGGCCAACGCCAGGCGGCGGCCGACATACGGACGAGAATGACCACGTTCGAGAAAGTAGGGCCTTCGAACGCTCTACCATGACATTAGTTCAGTGCGACGGTAGATTTCACCCGCACGCTTTTCGAATTGATGTTCGGAACGGTTTAGCGTGTGCAGCACCAGGGGCGACGCAGCAAGGGGGAGGGCAGGAACAGAGAAAACGGGAGTGTGTATTTGCGCCACACACATTTTGTGGGGCCATTTTGCCTAAACTTAATACTTCGCAACTCAGGCAGGTTACGTAGAGATCAGGGAGGCCCCTGTTTCTGTGCTAAGGGGCACTAAATTGAGCCGAGAAGAGTCTTTTTGCATCAGGGGACCCGTTTCTAGATCATGATCACCTTTATGAGCCACGAGCCTAAATCACCTTTATGAGCCACGTAACCCACGCTCTGGACAAGAAGCACAATTCTGGTTTAAGGAAACCATTTGCTGGCTTGGGAGACCCCCGCTGTGAACTAGGAGGCCCTGCTCTGAATAAGGAAGCACTCGCTGTGTAACATGAGGCCCATTTTCTGGCACAGGGGACCCTTGTATGCATCGGGTGACCGCAGTTCGGAATCAGGATCCACTATTTTGGGATAAGGAAGTCCTTTGCTGATTTTGGAGGCCCATTTGCGAATCGGAAGGATCCTGCTCTGGATCAGATGGCCCTTCTATGCATCAGAAGGCCCCGCCGTTCTGGAACAAGGGTACCCTTTGCTATAGAGAGAGAGAAGACCACACCTGTTAAACAGGAAACCCATATTCTGGATTTTAGTCGTTGACAGTTTTAGGAACATATTTTAATATATGTAACAATTTGCAAAGAAAGCACATGACGTCGGTGACCCCCCTTCTCAAACGTAACACTGCCCAGGGGGACCCATGTGGGAAAGCTTTATTTTGTCCAGGAGGCTTGCTGTAAAATCTCACCCGCAACTCAAATCCCGTGACGACGCCCAGCTGTGCGACACCACAAAACCCTTGAGGAAATTGTGGAACATTTGCTGCTCGTGTTGTTGGAAATACTTTGCACAGGTGAAATTTATGTCTCAGTCAGCCTAATATGAATTTATTTTTGGAGGGCTTTCGGAATAATTTTTTCTGGACACATGGTCTCTCATTAACAGTCTGCCGGCCGCCTGATGTAAGCTGCGGCAGCCAACGCTGCTCGAGTGTGACTGAAACGACGGACATTGTTTGCCTCTAGAGGTTTCGAGCGCACGTGGTCGCAGCTATGCTACACCATTTCCTCACCAGTTTATTTTTGCAAAAGAATAAACTTTTTCAGTCAAACATGTGCTGGCGATGTCGATGCAACTGCCGGCTTCCATTCTGGCGGCACGGGACCGGAGTCCCCTGTGTGATCCGGACACCCTCATAGCGACACATCATACATCAGTTCCGTTGCTGACGGGGGAGGTGCTCTGACCGGGGCAAATAGCCGCAGATCAATGCAAGGGCCTCCGCAGACGCCAAATGATCTCTTACCAGCGCAGAGGATCCAAACTCCAGTTCGACTCATCGGGCCCCTGACTCACACGGGCGAAGAGCCCCGTTTGGTCTTGGGGCTCCTGACTTATACAGGCCCTTTCACTGTCTCATTGTTAATTTGAACATTTTCATCGTGATTTTTCATAGATCCTCCCACTGTAAGAGAACCCTGACCAAAGCAACAGGTCCGCTGAATTTGAGGTCCCGTACATGTCTCCGTTCGGCGAATGTGCTCCTGGCTGACTCGGAGCCCTCAACAGACACATAATTCCCTGTAAGGCAGTGCGAGCTCCTGAACAACACAGGGTCCCCTCGTTGTTTCAAGTGTCTTACCAATATTAAAGGCCTCCAGTGACAATTGTGGGCCACTGCCTTGTCGTCGTTTGGGGAATGAGCCACACACCAAGAACATGACCCAGACCCTGCCCCAGACCGGTCTTGGCTCCAGGGGGGTACAGACCAACGCAGGGCGCACGTTACGGTTCGGTTCAGATCGGCTCAGTTTTGGTGGTCTCTAATCGGCAAAAAAGCCCTCATCGACCCAAGGGGCCCGATCGGCGCAAGAGGCCCTCTGACTGACATTTGGGGGCTCCGTACTGCGGGTACAAGTCCTTAACTACGGCCTCCAACCGGCTCTCCAGACCCTATATTCTGGCCCCCTACCGTGCTAATAGGTCCCTTGGGCCCTTCGTGTCCTGGGGAGAGGGCAAGAGCCTTTTTCCCCCTGCCCGCGCCCCTGTCCTCAGGGCAATTATATTGGGACCATGATAATGGCCTAACAGCGTTTTGTTGTGTGATATAATACACATATTGAATGTATTTATGCGTTACACATGATTAATGTCTGACATCTAATGTCGATAATTGTCGGCAAACAATGCCACTGTTTATCCAACATATATGAAATAAGTCCTATACATTCAAGACCATGCAAATGGCTCAGTATTTAGACAAGCAATGTTGTCCATCACTAAAACCGTAGGTTGCGAGGCTGCGACAGTTCATGCGCGGGTGGCGTAGCCAGCCGGTTTGTGTGTTGTGTGTGTGAGCGCGTCGACGCGTGTCCTTATGGAGCGCACTTGCTCCTCGACTGAACTTTCATTGGGTGTGACGGGTAGTCGGGGCTTTCGTGTTTGAGATAATATTGACTTTTTTCTATCCAGCTGCAAACCTGGAACAGAAAGGTGAGATTTTGCGAGCGGGTAAGCGTGTTCTGCTGTTCGACATGCTGTGTAAATGTTTTGAAGCGTTGGTGGTTACGTTGACCAGACTACAAGGAATGTATGTTTTCCTGAACTTGTCCACTTGAGCAGAAACATCAAGACAGCAATTCAAGTGTGTGTGCACAGGAAATGTGGGCATTTAAAGTTCGGTGCAGACCACCACCAGTTATAGTGCAGGGTCAATGTGTCAAGGAATTATGATGTTTCAATGATAATTTCAGGAAAAAGCTCCTAGGAAATTTTTCATGCAAAGGTAATGTAAAAATGCTGCCTAATTTGGCATGGTCTGAGAACAGCTACCTGCAGGTGAAGTTCAGTGTGCAAATGTTGCAGAGGTGCCTAGCACAGTAGGTTTCTTTGCAGACTGGTATGTTGGCTAGTCCATAAAAATCATGTCATTGCAGACATCTCTGGTATAGTGGTGAGGCTGTACAATAAATGACAGTGCATGTATTCAGTAAGTACTTGTGCCCTTAGTATGATGCATGGGTGCCAGCCAGACTGCAAAAATACATGTGATTGCAAACAGGTCTATCTTAGCAATGATATGGGGCAGAGGTTTGCCACATGTGCACATGAAATCAGAGCACTGATTTCAAAATATGACAATATTTCCAAATTATTCAACACCTGGCTGCACACATGCAATAGATTCAGTTTATTGATGTCACTGTGGCACCTGGGGCAGTATATGTTTTTTAAGCTGTACTGGTAGCACCAGGTCATTCTTGTTACTACAGCTAGCTGGCATAAGTAAGGCTTGGTGTCTTTTTCAAAGGGCCTTGGCAATCGTCTGGTATTTGCCTACCACACTGATCAAATGACCAACTAAAAGATTATCCCAGTCATCAAGAGACAATAGAAACCCATTGTTTTATGAAAAATCAGCAATGCTCAGCACGCACTTATCATGAGGTGTCATGAGGTGAGTGCTGGCCTAGGTTATAGGTATGGTATTTATGTTTTTTCAGAAGCTTGGCTGATTAACCATTAAGACTGCTATGAAATGCTTGTGTTCTTTTGATATGAGTACTAATGGTGCCTGGCCAATGCACCAAGCATCAAAACTGCACTTGCTCTATTTGGCATGCACTTGAGGTGGTGATTTGGTTGTTGGTTGTGTAAATAACTTAAGTCATTTTGGACTTATCCAGAAGAATGTGATAAAAAAGAACCTTGCATTGTTACCTGGGCCAAGGCAGATGGTTGGATCCATTCTCCAAAATATATTGTTGAAATGCATGCATCCTGAGATGCACAAAATCCTGATCACAGAGAAATGCTCAGAGATGGATGATGCAAAGATGACTTAGTCTTGTTAATCTGTAGCATGGATGATACATAACCAAGGACATGAGGTGCAATAAGTGCAACCCATTTATCATCCACTGTCATTTAACATGTTCAGGGTACTTGGTTAGGATTAGTATAAGACACTAGGTCTATGATTGAAAAGTCTTTGTCAAATTCATGCAATGGAAACTACCTGGCCTTGGTCTCAACAAATGTGAAATAGTAATGACTGTAGTGATTTGACTTCCATGTGTCTTTGTGTAGCTCAACAACTGACTGCTTAAGCTGCAGTAACTGCCACATAGATGTGTTGTGTGGCTGTTGGATAGGCAACCACTGCTGTCAATCCATGTTTCTGGTGGAACTTGGACAGAAACCACCAGAAATATACCACCCAATGGCCTAGCCTCAATCTGCTTCACAGTATTTCAAGTGGGCTGATTCTGCACTTGATGAAATCGTAAGATTTAGTTACCTTCCTGAACAGTTGTTAACTTCCAGATGTGCCACATTGCCTGGGTATGGCAGAGAATGTGTGCGACCTTTTGGCAGATATATCCAATTATACTTGATGTGCACAAGGCATTCTAAAGATAATTTTGGTGTGCAGTATGATTTTAATTACTTTGTGTGATAAGGGAGGACTGCATGCTGCACAGTAACTGGCTTTCCTGATGTAACCTGCTCTATGTGGCATGGTAAACATGTTGACAAAAGTGTTTGCATTTGTCAGCAAAAGTGTTAAATATGAATTAATTCTGTTGGGCTACATCCCAGCAAATAATATCCCTTCATGCTACCAACAGCCATGGCTATGATGGTCACTGCATGACATGATGCTCCATATCTTTATGATATGAACAGCTATGCCACCCAATGTTATGGATGACCACATAATATCCTAGAATTCTGGTTTTCAACCATGCGCCCACTTGCAAAGTCATATTCTCAACTTTCCATGTCATCACCTGATAATGAACTTCCGGTGTCCCCATTAAAGTAAAGTGATACCCCTTCAGACACTCAAGTTTTTTCATGGTTTCTTATAGCTGGTACATTTTTGAAGTGAGTGTGCCAGAAGCTGCTAGATTTTTTGGCTGCAGCGCAGGCTGCTGTCATACCAGTCTGAAGTTCGTCCGTTCACGATGCTGCCAGGAGTCCTGTTGCACCATGCAAACATTTAGATTGTGGGTTGGTTTTCGAGCATCAGGGTTGGAAGGGAATCTAGACTGTAGTTGTTTGGCTGTTGTTTATTGCTGAGACAATGCGTTGCGAGTGGGAGGGGGGGGGGGGGGGGGGGGGGGAGGAGATCTGCGGTGACGCGGGGTAGTCGCGGACCTATGGGCCAAACACGTTTTAAGATGAACGACTGTCGGAATTGTTCGGTGGAAGCATGCTGGTGTTTCTTCTTTTCTGCGTTGTCTTACGTGACAAGTGGCCAAATTGCAGGATGTTTAGACAAACGAACGGAGCTGCGTTCTTCGGTTTATTGTCTTGGCTGTGCTCTCATATGATACCATAAAGCCGAGTGCCGCTGTGACCAGGGGGCCGGGGCGTCGGCTCTGTGATGCCACCGGCGCGGAGTGTGTTTCACGCCCCCCGGAGCGCCAGCCCGCGCCGGCCGGCACTGGCCCCGGTGTCAAGACCGGAAGGAGCGCACCCGATAGCTGGCGCCCGCTTCCGGCGCGACTGCGGCGACGGCTGCTCTTCCGCTCCGGTCCAGCCCGGCTCAGGCGGTCAAGGGCCGTAGATGCCCAGCGGAGGAGGCTGTACCACAGGCGCCGGCCAGGGAGATTCAATCGCTGCAGCATTGTATGGCGGGGTTTCCTGTTGCCGGTCGGTGGAGCGCTTGCCACTCTTGGGGCTCGCTCGGCTGGGATGGTATTACGGGACTCGTAGTCAGTTGTGGGGTTCTGAGTTGTTTTATTTGGATGACTCAGGCAAGAAGCTGCACTGAGTTGGCGCGAAACAATAGCAGGCGTAAAACAACCTCCAAGTGGCGTCCTTGAAATGCAGTAGACAAAATCACGGTGGACAACAACTGAATTGTGAACATTGCAGCTGGGAGCTACACGGTATTTTGTTTCCTAGGCAGTGAAACAAGCAGCCGAGCATAAAACATTCAAAGTCGTGACATTTAATTTGGTATGTACTGAACGTTATCGTTTGTCTGTGTGGCTGACCAATATCTGTCCGTGCTGCCGTCGAATCCAGCGCCCTGCCAATCGTTTCGAGAGCAGGTGCTTCCAGCTGTTTGATGACTTGTGTGCATTGTGTGAAGGCCCGTCCGCTTACGCCAGTACTTGTTCCCGACGTGACTACCCGCCCCGTTTGTGAATTCACCCCCTCCCCCGTGCGAAAGGTCCGTGTTGCCACACGTGGACGCCCGCCCTGGTGCTCCCCGCGTTCGCACTCTTGTCCCACACGGAGTCTGGCTCCCCGTCCTCAGTCCGGCCGCCGTTTTGGGCGCGGGCTCGGCGCGGCGTCCCTCGTGTCCCCGTCCGTCGTCGCGGCCGGTCCGCCGTCGGTGTCGTCGGCGGACGGCGCGGCCCCGTGGCGGCCAGGAATAGCCGAGTGACCGCGCGCCGCCCTGTCGCCGCCGCAGCCTCCGCTGACCCCAGTACGGCGCCGGCGGCCGCCCGGTGACGCGTCGCCGCCGCCGCGCCGCGCCGCGCCGCGCGCGCGCGCCGCCGCCGCCGCCATGGCCGACGAGCAGCGCTACATCGTGGACGTGTTCGTGGGTGCGCTCAGTCCGCACTACGAGGCCCTCAGCATCCAGGCCAGCAAGGCGACGTCGGCGGCCGAGATCGTGCTGTGCATCGCCGACAAGCTGCAGCTGGCCGAGCCGGCCGCCTTCGAGCTGGCCGAGGTGGTGGGCGACGAGCAGGGCCGCGAGTGCAAGGAGCGACGGCTGGCGCCCGACGAGCGGCCCGTGGCCGTGCAGCTGCTGTGGCCGCGAGCCGCCGCCGCCGCCGCCACCGACGGCGCCGGACACCAGCAGGAGTACAGGTCAGTCAGGTCAGGCGGGTTCGGTCTGGGAAGTGGTGTGCTTGACGTGTGCTGTGTGTTCCGCGGGCCCCCAGCAGAGCCAGCGTGTTGTGGGCGGGATATTGACAGCACGTTGGTCATTGGTCAGTCGACTGACCGCGCTGCCGAACGGTCTGTCGGCATTGGTTGTCAGCATGTGTATGCATACGCGCGCTTGTATGTGACTGGGCCATGGATGACAGCTCCGACCTCTGAAGGCTGTCTGGCAGCCTCGTGCTCAGGCATGTTATGCCCGCGCTTAGTTTAAAATGGCGCTTAACATACAACGATCGCTTTTCATGGAGCAGCTGCCATTGTCGGCCGCGAATGCGACCAGCTAAGAATTTTCACCTTCGTGATTCAGAGCGCCTCGCACCATGCCACGTAACGCTTCTCGCAAGTCGTAGCGGTGCAGGTGTTGCCGGAGATTGTTACGCAGGCTGCCCGGCCAGCAGCAGGGAAATCATGCGTGCGATGTGTGAGCGGATCCGCGGCGTGTCCTTTCGCGAGTTTCCTGTGGGCTTCGTTGCGTGACCGTGCACGGTCTCCGAGAAAGCCGGCTTAGGGCGATCATCAGACGGAATGCTTGGTGCACCCCGCGGGTCTTGGAGTTGCAAAGAATGGTCTGCGGCACAAAGGAATGGAGCTTTACCCGGGTGCACTTTGTGCACCAGAGTCATACTTTGGCGAAAAAACCTTTGCGGCACACACACACGGTCATGCTGCGCGTGTCTTCAGCCTGAGCTGGCGCCCACCCTTCGCGCAGTATGACGTCGGCGTCGTTGAAGTGACGCCCTTCCCCCACGTAACGAAGCCCCCAAAATAGCATTGAGCATGTAACACCGGTCCCACGTGGGGAACGCCGGATGACGAAGGGGGCGGGGGAGGGATCAGGCGGCGGGTCGACCCGTCGCGGCGGCGCGTTGTCTCAGCGCCGTCACCTCACTTCCTGTCGTTTGTTTCGGGCCCGGCGGGGGTAATAACTGGGGTCGGACGGCGCGTGTCCTGAGCCGCCCGGTTCGCGAGTGGGAGGCCGGGCCCCGCCTCCGCCATGCGGGACCTGACCCCGCGAACCCCTGCAGGAGTGCCGCACGTAGTGCCGAGTGGCGCCCCCTCAGCTTGCCACGCCGACGGGACTGGCGACCGAGAGAGAAACACCCGGCGCCGCTGTTCCCGGCACGGGCGTTCTGCGGGTTACTCATTGGCTGCACCCTAAAGGGCGAGGCGGCGGGCGGCGTCCCCGGCGACGCGTCCGTGAACGCTGTGGTACGCCGGGTACACCGCTTCCGCAATACGCCGGGCTCGCACGCCGATGGCCGGCTGTCTCGTCGCTGTGTCTCCGGGCCGGCCTGCTGGGCGGGACGCTGCGCCGGGTCGCGGAGGGGCCGGCGGTGCCCGCGCGCCGGACGCGGCCCGACGGCCGAGGCCGGGCGAGGCGCGCAGCGTCGCGAGGGCCGTCAGAGTCAGCGGCCATGCGTGTCAAGGTGCTGGCTCCACGTCTGGGGAGACACGTCGACAGGGCCGCGGATCGTACGTCGGTGAGCCGCGGCACTCGAAGCTGGCTGTTGCGTGTGCTCGCGCCGACGCCGCGCACGGGTCCGCCGCGCGCGGGGTCGCCGGCTGCGGCGCTGAGGCGGCAGTTGCCACGCTCCCACGTCCCCGCCCGACGGTCAGGCGGTGAGTGTCGCTCGCTGTCTCGCTATCGCGCCATCAACAAACCAGCCTGATTATGTCATCGCCTCCGAGCCGGAGGCATGAGCTATCATTAGCGGCGGCGGCGGCCCGCAGCCGGATTGCACAAACAGCGTACGAATTCGTCACCGTTCCGGGAAGGGGCCCGGTCGGCTGGGCGCCGGGAGGTCACCCGAGCGTCGCCGCGGCGACAGGGTGGCAGGTTACGGGGTCTGTAACATCGGGAGCGGAGCCACGGCACCGGCCGCTGGAGCACGACGTGCAGTTGGCGACGGCGCGCCTGGCGGACCGCGGGTCGTGCCGACGTGGGTGAGGCTTAAGTGAGTTAATTGTAGTGAATGCATGCGCGGTAGTAAGGCCACATTGCTGCTAGTTAGCACCCCAAGTGTGGTCAAAGTAAGTCGAAATCTGAGCCATGGAGCCGACGGGCGATGAAGAATGGGTGTCGGAGGACGGAGTAGGCGGGGGACAGTGCACGGGCCCTGACACTGGCAGCCCACGGCTGGCTTGCGGCCGTGGACTGCGAAGGCCGGGTCCAGCTGCCAGTGCCGGCGGAAGTGGAGCGTTTTGTCCCCGATAAGGATAAACAGCAACCGCAGTGGACTGCGCCTCGTGGAGGCGCGGCATTGTCACGTTATCGGGACCAGCCCGCGCCCGCCGGCCCGAGCGCGCACCAGCGCCGCGCGCAGCAGCACACCCGCACACCGGTCCGGCCGGATGTCGCGTCAGTGAACTGGAAGAGTGTGTCGGGATGCGCGGTCGCCTCGCTGGCGCGACGCCAGCGCGGCGCCCCGGCGCGGGGTCGCGTGCAGGTGCTTGAGTTGGGGTACGAGGCGTCCTACGCACAGTGTGCCACACCTCAGCGGGGACACGGGTGGATGTTGCGCCAGAATGAGTTCCGAGCGTCCGTTGCGTCCATATCCGACGCGTCGCACGGAGGTAGGGGCAGGTAGGGAGGTGTGGTAGGGGCATGCCGCCACGTGAAGCGCCGCTGCCGCCGGGGTCGGCTCAGAACCGCGTCGTCACGGCCGACACGGCCGACAGAGCCAGAGGACGACGGCGGCCCCCGCAGGCCGAAGGCCCTCGCTCCGCTCCCGGCGGGCTTGTCCGCCCTGCAAACGGCTCGCTCTCGGCAGCGGCCGGCCTCTGGCAGCTCAGCGGCCGTTCCGGCGCCGCGCCGCCGGCGCTAATCATGGGACCGTCGGCGGCCATGTTCACTGGGGAGCGCCGCCGGCCGGGGTTCGTCAATGCGCGCTGACGGCGGCGACGGAGCGCTGTTGTGGCGGGCGCTGGCCGCGGCGCGCTGGCCGACCGCCAGCGCCCGGAGACGGCCGGCAGCCGGCACCGGCGGCAGCTCGTGCGCTGCGGCCGGCCCCCGGCGCCGCTGCGGATGGGGCCAGGGCCCCGCCGCCGCTACCATGGTGCTGGGGACTGTGGTACCGCGGGCCGGACTGAAATCGGTGGTCTGAAATGAACTTTTTCGATAAACTTGCTGCTGCGCGGGTGCCCGTGAATTTCTCCGTTTGCGTTCGCATTGCAACGTTGCTCGCCGCCGCCGGCTTGTTTACGTTATAGTGTTAAACGTGTTGCACACGCGCGGAACATTGACCCCTGCCCCAGTTTCCACAGACAGTTGGAAGGCGATTAAAGCTGCCTCGTTTGGTCGTTATCCCGACGTCAAATTGTATTGGATTTTTATATTGTAGCTGCTGGAAATAGGTCAGGTAGCAGTTCAGCGCCATTCGGCATTTGTTGTCCAAGCCTTTATTTCTGTCGCTGTCGGTAAGAGAAATACGCCGCCGCACCGTTTCCTGCCAACTTCTCCTGGCGTGTTTTCGAGTGTCGCACACTCACAGACCGCCGGGTCGTTGTGCCACGCCGATGGCTGTGCTGTTCGTGCATCAACGCCTACCCCATCTCACCTGTCTCTGCCGCTCTCGCTCGTTGGCTCCGCGCGTTCGCAGTCGACCGGCCGTGTTGAGTCATGCGATAAGCCGGTGCGGCGTGCCGGTAGCGGCCGCATCCCCGCGCGTTCCTCACCTCGCGGCCGACCGCCGGCCGCCCACGTGCGCGCCACGCCCCGGGCCACGCCGCGCGTGCTGCCGTGCGTCAGCGGCGCCTGCCGTGCCGGCGGCGGCCCGCCGCGATCTGTCATACGCGCCCGGGCGCAGGCGCCGCCGCCCATTGTCTCAGCGCGGCAGAACAAACGGAGGCGGCGGCGCACGCTCACGAACGCCGGGCCGGGCGCCCCGGGTCGGCTCGCTGGCTGACCTTTGCCGGCGCTGGCGGGCGCGGCGGCGGCGGCGGCGGCGGCGGCGGCGGCGGCGGCGGCGGCTCCGGCGGCTCCGGCGCCGGCCGGGACGTGTAACAGTCGGCAGCGGAGGCAATGTCTTTGTCGGTCGCTCAGCCGCCGGCCAGGTGCTCAGGCGTGTTTGGCCCGCACGCGCCGCGCTGCTCGCCGAAACCAGTCGGCGGGCCGTCACCGACCCGCAGCGAGCAGCGTGACAGCGCGAGCGCGTGCTCCGGGGATGACCGCCATGTGAGACCTTGAGGCGGTGGCGCTCGCCGGCGTCGCCCGGCTGTTCCGTGAGTTCCGTGGGATGATGACCGCGCGTCGAACGGAGCGCCGGCCGGCGGGGAGGGGGCCATCTCCGGCCGAGCGCGCCGGCGAGTGAAGGGCGGCCAGACGCTGCGGCCGCCCGCGGCGCCGATGGCCTGCAGCCGACCCCCCCCCCCCCCCCCCCGGGCCCGCCTCCCGCAGGCGTGGCCACCACCGGTCAGTGTGTGGCCGGCGCCTGCCGGGTGAGGGGCGCGCGGCGGCTCCGGTCCTGCCCAGGCGTAGTCAGTCGGCGGCGGCGCCGGCCGAGCGAGCGCGGAGACGTCGGCGGTGCGGTGCCGACACCGGTCGCGTCAGTACCCGCGGCTGACGGCTGCAAGGTGCGGCGCCGGTCACCGGCTGGCTGACGTCACCTGCCGCTGGCGGGTCTTTGTACGGACCTCTTCGCCGTCGGGTGGTGACTTCCCCGCCGCGCTCGGTGTGGAGCGGAGCCGGCCGCAGGAGCTGAGCGCGGCCTGGAGCCGGCTTCTGCCGGGCGTCGCTCCGCCGGCAGCCGTCGCCGCCGGGCTGCCGTCCGTGCTGCCCGCGGGGCCGGCCGGCGGGCCGCCCACGCGGCTGCCGTACAAGGTGCGCCCGGCGGCGGCCGCCGGCGGCTGCAGTGGCGTCAGGCGGCCCGGCCGGGCAAGGGTGCGCCGGCGGCGGTGCGGCGCCGCGAGCCATGGCGCTGGCGGGCGGCTCGCCGCCCCCGGTGGTCAGCGCAACCTTCCGCGTGTGAGTACAGAGCCTGCGCAGCTGCGCTCGCGGCGACGGCCCGTGGCAGGTGGCGGGAGTGGTGGTGTCTCACGGGCCGGCGGGGCGGCGTTTTACCGCGGCGACGGAGCGTGCGGGTGGACTGTCTCGGCCCGTGGAGCGGCGCGCGAGGCCGTCCGATGACGAGCTGGCCCGTCACACCGCCGGCGTCGGCCGCCACCGCGTCCGGCCGAGCGCCGCCGCCACCGGCCGCGGCTCCGCGCCGGGCCGGCGGCGGCGCCTCGGCTGGCCGCGGGCGGAGCCGGCTCCCGCGGGCCGGAGCGCCGCGCAGGCGGCTGCCGTCAGCTGCGGCCGTGAGTCACACCGGCCGTGTGGCAGTGTCGGCGCTACCAGTTTGCACGGTGAACGGGACTGACGGGCCGCAGCTGCAGTCTGTTACCCGCACTGCGGTTTGGAATCGGAACTGGGGATTATCCGTGCCGATGACGCGAGTTGATGGCTGCCGCAGCGTGTCTCATGCAGCCGGCTGACTCGGTGATGCGGTCGGGTAGTAATATCCTGTAAGCCACGCCGCGGGCGCGTTGGGCAGACCTGAGGCTTTGTCCTGCGACCTACCGCACCTCGGTGCTTGACAAAGCCGGTCGACCGCCCTGTCGTAAAGCCCCGAGCCGTGTGTCGTGACTTATGACCGCTTTCCCTAATTGCGGTGTGTTCAAAGGGCCGTCGGCCGGCGGATGTGGGCGGTTGTGCGGCGGCGCGGCCGGCGCTCTACGCACCCGACCCGCTGACCCAGACCGGGTCGGCTTCCGTCCCCGGGGGCCGGCCCGGGTCGCTGCACGCACCGTTGGCGCTGGCGGCGGCGGCCTGCTTGAGGACGGCCGCGGCTCTGCGGTCCTGCAGACGCGCCGCGTCCGCGAAACGCAGCGATCGTGGCGGTCTGGCGCGGCGCGAGCGCTGTGCCGGGCTTGATTCATGGCGATGACGGGGGTGGCGTCCGCACGGCGCATCCGGGACGACGCGCGCCGCCGTTGGACGCGTGACGTCCCGCGGCGGCCCTGCGGCGGCGCAAGTCGCTGATGCAAGTCCAGCCACCGTCGGTGGCGTCCGCGGCCGGCCTCGCGCCGCCGCGTGGCGCGCGAGCTGGTCCGGCGCGCGGCCGCCGGACCAGTGACGTCAGCGCCGCAGCGGCCGCGCCGCCGGCCGTCTAATGAGAGCGGGCGAGCGCGCCGTCCGAGCGGCGGCAGCTGATGGGCGGCGGCAGATGCCGGCCCGCTGACTCAGGCGACGCCGTCCGCCCGGCGGACGGCGTCGCCGGGCCGGCGGCCGCCATCGGGCCGCGGACGCCACAGCGGGCCCGCTGCCGTGACCTTTGACTGGACGCGCTATCGTGAAGCGCCACGGCCATGGGCACCATTGACAAAGGTGCCGGGATCCTCCGGCTGCCGTGTCTGCTGGGGAGTCGCAGAGACCGCGGCCAGGTTGTCGGAGCGGCTCGTCCGGTGTCGCAGCCCGGCCCGATGACCTCCGGTCGGGCCAGGCCGTGAGCGGGGCGTGGACCGGTCGCCGGGGCCGGGCCGCGCGCTCGTGTCCGGGCGGAGCGCCCGCGGAGTGCGCCAGCTGCTCTCCCGCGGACGTGGCGCAGTGCGGGCGCGTCACGGTTGTATGGGGAGCACGGAGCGGCGCAGCGCGGCGCGGCGCGGCGCGGCGCGGCGGCTGCGACCAGCGGAAAGCGGAGCAGGCCGGCGAACGGGAAAACGCCGCGTCGATCCGCTCACGCCAGCACGGGAAGCCGAACGGAGTACATTTGGTGACGCAGCGGCGAGGGCCACGCCAGCCGTGCCGGGCTGGAGCCGTGCCGGGGGAGCTTGGCCGCCGGCCGGTGTCGCCGGACCGGCCGGCCGCGTGTCCGCGCTGTCGTCTCTCCTGCACCGGCTCCCGTCGCGCCGGTGGGCCGGCGTGAGTCGCGGCCCAGCCGGCGGCCGGCCGGCCGATGCTTTCCTTGGTTGGTCCAACGCTCGGCGCGGTGCGCCCGCCGGGGCCACGCACGGAGGGCCGGACCCCGCTCCCCGCCGCGGCCTCGCTCTCCGCCGGGACACGCCGCTCCGGTGCCGGTCTCCGGTTGCTTCGGTGAACGCGACGTGCGCTGGACGTGAACGCGGACGCGGACGCGCCCCGGCTGTGGGTGGCGTGGGATGCCGTGTCCACCGCGCGCCGTCCGGTTCCCACGCAATCGCGGTAACGGCCGTCCGTACGCCGTGGATGTAACGGTGGCCGGCGCCGGGGCTCGGGGGCCGTCTGCACGCACACGCAGTGCGGGCCGGCGGGTGGGCGGGCCGCCAGCGCCGGCGTCAGGCGCGCCGCCGGCGCTGACGCGGCGGTGCCGGTCTCGGAGCACGCTCCGTGCCCCCTCCCCTCCCGTCCCCTGCCCTCGTGGAGCCCTGCGCGTGACGGGTGGCGGCACGGAGCGCGGCCGTCGTGAAACCGGAGCGGCGGCGGTGCTGGCTCCGGGAAGGGCCGCCGGACGGGACTGCATCCGGCCGGCGGGGCCGGCGCTGTGTCATCGGCGGAATGGCCGCGGCCGGGCTCACGGTGGGCAGGAGCAGGGTCCGGCTGGGTCAGAAATGGCTCGGACGGAGGGGTGTTGATCTGAGAAATGGGCCGGTTGGGTCAGGCGGGGTCCGGCCCAGCCCTGGCCTTGGGGGCTCCGGACATACTTGGCCGACGCTAGTCTATCGGGTCGGTCCATAACGGGCACGGGGGCGGGATGGGGGAGGGGCACATCTGCACCCTTCTTGGTCGACGTGATGTCGTTTGAAAGCCGTACCCAGAGCGACGGCAGGGTACTGTCTTGGGCGGCGGAAACCGTCCTGACCGCGCGCCACAAAGTCGCCGAGAACGCCGGGAGCGCGGTCACGGACTGCGGACGGCGCCCCGCGGTGCACGCGAGCCGTCCCCGACGCGGGCGGCCGGTGCAGGGTGTCGGGGTCAAATATCGGCCCCGCCGCGGCCGCCGTCGGCCGGTGCGCCGTGTCCGCGCGCCCGTCCGTGCCGGCCCCGCGGGCCGCGCACCGCTGGCATCGTCGGACCGCCGGCCGCGCGTGAGCCCGCCAGCAGCGGCGTGCGAGCAGCCTTGGACTCTGAGGAGCGAGAGCGACCGCCTGTTTTTCCTCAGCCGGCTGTCTTGTGTGCAGGCCTGACCCTGGCGCGGTGGTGTCGTCGCCGCGTGGGAGCTCGGTGCGGCTAACCGGCGCTGCTCGGTTTCCGCTTCTAACCGGTGACCCGTCGACAGGCTGTACCTGCGGGACAAGCTGTCGGACGCCCTATGGACGGAGAGCTTCGCCATGGACCCGCAGGTGATCCGCGACTACTTCTCGCGCTTCATGTGCCAGCCGCGCGACCGCGAGTACCCGGATCTGTGCCAGCTGCCCGACCTCACCGAGGAGACGCTGCTGGGCAACCTGCGCGCCCGCTTCGCCAGCGGCCACATCTACACGTACGTCAACTCGATCCTGATCGCGCTCAACCCGTTCAAGTTCTACCCCATCTACAACCCCAAGTACGTGAAACTGTACCAGACGCGGCGGCTGGACGAGCTGCCGCCGCACATCTTCGCGCTCGCCGACGCCGCCTACCAGAAGATGTTGCGCGACGGCCGCAACCAGTGCATCGTCATCAGCGGCGAGAGCGGCAGCGGCAAGACGGAGAGCACCAACTTCCTGCTGCACCACCTGACGGCGCTCAGCCACAAGGGCGCGCTGGCCTGCGGGGTGGAGCAAACCATCTTGGCGGCCGGCCCCGTGCTGGAGGTCAGTGTGCGGGGACGGGGTGGGGGCTGGTGAGATGGGGCGGGGCGGGGCCAGTTTACTGGAAGGTCCGTGTTAAGGGGTGGGGGAGGGGTCGGCTGTGGGGGGGGGGGGGGGAGGGGATTCTGAGAGGTTCTCCCCGTGTTTGAAAGTATCGCCAGAGGGGCGCTCCTAGGAGGCGACGCGTGATGAGAGGTCATTGTGGGTATGCGGGGGGGGGGGGGCGGATGTGGTTTAGTGCCGCGCTGTGCTTTGTAGGGAAGCGTGCTACGAGGGCCCCACGTGGTGACGAGGTGGTGAACCACCTTTGGGTTGGGGACGGAGGGCAGTGTTGCGCGGACGACGGTTTGCGGCGAGATGCCAGTGCCGTTCCGCTGGGCGGCGGGCCGCTGGGCCGGCCGTTCGTGTTGTGCTGAGCAGATGGCTAGGAACTGCGCCCCTGGCTGATGCTGCTTCTGACCCTGGAGAATGGGCCCGCGTGATCTGTGTGTGGTCGTGTGCTCACGCTTGTGTGATATGTGTCTGACCCCTGTGGAAAGGTGCTTGGGGACTAACCTTGTGGTTGGGGATGTGCCGACGGCGCGGTATCGGTGAACAGGATGTGGACCCGGTCGTGTCATACGAGGGAGTTTATGTGCAGATAGGCGAACTGAGGCTTAAGTGATCTGGGTACCGAATGTCATGCTTAAGTCCCGTCAGGCCGCGTGCGGGTTTTGTTCCTCGCGTTGGCCGTCTATGGTAACTAAACAAGCTGTCTGATCCGAAAAACAGATATGGATAGTTGCACGGGTAAGCCATGGTGTTTCTGTAATTATTTGGCCCATTCTTCGATGGTCCCGTTTCGCGTTAGTGGAGCGCACAGCGGCTTCTGCTGAGTGCGACGCCATCGACTCACCGTTTGACGCGGAGAATAGCTCCTGACGCAGCGGAGGCTGGTTCGCGAGAGGTGGTCTGAAGACGTCGGCGCCGTTTCGCGCGCCTGCCAAGCAGATGCGGTCCTGGCCGCTCCGTGCCAAGGCGTATTGCCGGTGCTCAACCGTTAGCGCTTGGCCCCGAATGGGCCTTCGATTGCTCGTTGGCGGCCTGTCTGCCAGATTTGGCGCGGCGTGAGCTGCGGCGGAGGGTACCACCGCGGGTTTTATTGAAGGGCCCCGCCTGTGATCGGCGTCGAGGTGTCGCAGGCCTCGTAGTATCGGCCCGGTCGGAAGCCAGATGTCTCGTGTAGCGCCAACCCCGCCGCACTAACGTAAACTCGGCGGGCCGCCTGCGGTTCCGGCTCGGCCGGCCGTCAATCGTGCGCACCCAGCGCGCCGCCGCGCGGCGGCCGCCGGGCCCCCATGATATCACCGCTCGGGGCGGCTCGTTGACGATTGCCGGCGCCCGGGTTATGCGGCGAGCGCGCGGCTTCGGTCATGCGGCCCGGTCGGAGCCGTGTCGTCGGATGGCGCGGCGCCGGTGGCCTTGTTGGGAGAGCTCGGCGGCAGCGGCCGCCGTATCAGGAGTGCCGCTGGACGGAGTGAGCCGGCGCCGTGGGTTGGACAGGTCGGCCGGGCAGGGCCAGGCGCAGGGGCCGCGCCTGTCCGCCGTGCTGGGCGGCGCCGCCCGGGCACTAGCTGTGACCGTTGTTGCACTTCACGGGCGCCGACGGGGGCGGCTCTCTTGGCACAGCGCCTTCGCACTGGTGTGTCGTGTATGCGTCTCATTGTTCCATGGGCACTTCTCTGTAGTGCCGAGGTATTGCCACGCGGCGTGCCGTATATCCTTCCCGTTGTCGGCACGTGATCTATCTTATACGCTTTCCCCCTGTCGCTTGACGTGCAGCTTAGAGCCCCCTTTGTCGCCACGTGTTGTGATCAGCTGACCGTCCCCACTGTCGCTGCCCGTCTGCTTGCCCCCCCTCCCCCCTTATTAACGTTATGGTGCCAGGGTCGCATGATCGGCCACTGTTGCCATGTGCTGTGTTGTGTCAGCTTCTGTTCTACCGCTGTTATCTGCTCCGAGTCATGGCTGATATCGTCACGGCCCGTTCAGGCCCCTCGTTGTGAGGTCAAGCTTACGGGTTGCACCACCGCCTCCATCATGACCCTCAGGCGGCGCGCTGTCCCTCGCAATGCGTTGAAAGTCGGCCTGCGTCCCCATAGCCGTCGCGCCCTAAAGCCTAAATCATCACCATGCCTATGAGGTTCGCCCAGTCGGTGGGTTCCTGGGTGGGGTCCCTCGCGTTTCTGGCGCGGTGCTCGGTGTGGGTCGAGGCAGGGGCATCTTGGTTGTTCGGCGATTGGCCCGTACGGGAGGTATCCACCATAGGCCATCCACCTGCGCGCGGTTCAGGGGCGGAGTGTCGTTCCCGAAGGGTCCTATCGTGGTATCGTGAGTTGAAAACAGCCGTGAGCCACCAGCTTGTCGTCAGTTGGCTCCACAATCGTCACTTTGTGTGATGTAGTTCGGAACCTAATCGGAAAGTTACCATAACCGGCCCACCGTCATAGTCGAGGATAAGCAAACGGCCGCAGTCACCGCGTGGTCGTGACGAGGGCATCATCAGTCATGAGTTTTGTCACCATTCCCTCGCCGTCCTCGTTGCTATGGTCTCAGGTTACTGCCGGGCTCCTGATCAATGATGTCATCTGTCACACCAGGGTCGTTTGTCACCGTCGTTATCTCGTCATTCGCCAAAAGATCGGCTCGGGTCAGACGAGTCATCGTTGAAAATCATGCTGTTCACACGAGGCGTTGGAGAGCGTGCTGGGCTGGCCCCGCCGGTCTCTGGGACCGGGAGTGGCTCGCGGCGGTCTCACCTCGCTTCACTCCCGTCACAGGCTTTCGGCAACTCCAAGACGGCGCACAACAACAACTCGAGCCGGTTCGGCAAGTTCATCCAGGTGAACTACAAGGAGAACGGCCAGGTGCACGGGTGAGTGAGCCGCGCGCCTCCTCCCCTCCCCGATTCTCCTCGACCCTCCACGGCGTGCGGCGGCGACCCCGACTGCGCTTGACCTGCCACAGGTGGGGCACCAGGATATCCGCCGGCGCCGCGTCAGAATCCCGTAATCCGTCAGCCACTCGCGCTAATGAAAATAGCCGCCGGCGCTGGCATGTTGATGGCGCTCGTACGTCAGCTTGTCCCGTGAAATGGCACCGGGCTGTCGGCGCCAGCAGGTTAATGGAAGCGCCGCTCCGTCTGATGAATTCGCTGCTCCGCTGACGGCCGTGACGCCGGACTGTCGGTGGGCTCTGACGTAAACACGGCGCGCGCTACGCCGCGCCGCGCCCGGTCTCGGGTTAAGCGGCGCTGAGGTACGGCGCATGGTGGCGTCTCGCGGTGCGGTGTCTGCCGCCGCCGGCTCGCCGGCGCTCGGCTCGTGTGGCGGATGCCGCCCCATGCGCCTGTATCTCGCGCCGCGGCGGTGTGTTGACGTTTAGTTCTGGCGCCGGAAAGCCTGAGGAACGATCGCGTATCTCGCACCATGTCGCTGGCAGCTGTTGCAAGCGGTTAGCGGTTCGACACCTCCCGGCTTTTTTCACTCATGTCGGATCCATGTTTCCGTTTTAGTGATGGTTAGGTCTGACGGGCGCATAAACTGTTGGCCATGTTTCCGTTTCAAGGTCATGGACCAAACGCCGCACAAAGTGGCCGTGTGCCCGGACGGCCGGCAATGTCAGCTGTTTGCCGCTCGTGAAGGTCGAAGCTCTCGGCTTTCGCCATCCGATTCCGCGCGCGGCTTTCGCGCCAGCTCCCCTTTCACGCGGTGGCCAGGCCACGTCCCGGCAGGGCGGTGTTGCTGTCGGCTCCGCCGCAGGAGACATGGCCCGGGCCGCGACGTGAGGTCCTCCGGCATCAGCACGGGTCGGACTGCCCTGGCTGATCTGTCCTGACCTGGCCTGACCTAACCTGACTGACCTGAGCCTGAGCCTGAGCCTGAGCCTGACCTGAGCCTGACCTGTCTCGTATATGCCACTAACCATGTCACGGACCTTCCGTGCAGCGTCCGCGAGAGCCGCCGTGTTACATGCTGTCGTTGATGTACCGGTGATGTGAGCAAGTGATCTGATCGTGTCCCCCGCTGGCCTGCCTCGCACCTGTCCCTGACGCGCCTCCGCATATTCTGTCACTGACGTACTGGGGAACTGGTGGCGGTCTGTCATGCAGCTGAGGCCGGAGTCTCGTGGCTCAGTGCCGGTCCCGCAGCGGTCGAGGGGTGGCTGATATGGTGCCGGCTGTGTTATAGATCTGCGTCACACGTGGCGTGTCGTATGTCGCGACGTTATGTACTGTTCGTGGCCGTTCCACGCGTCTTAAAATAAGCGAAGGATGGTCTGTTCTACAAGTTGGGAGGTCTGGTGCTGAGCCGTTCAGCTGCCGCTGATTTGCCTGCCGGCTGAAATGAACCTCATGAAATGAACCGATCTGCGACCTGCTCATTTCCCCATCTCCTATTTTCCCCTCCGCTGGCATTTAGTGGCATGACAGTGAACTAGGACCACATGCCGTCTCGGATCAGCCAAGAAATAGTCGTTCGCCTCGCTGTGACCTTCCATCTGGCTGCCGCTCAGCAGTCCTGGGACTCGCTGTAGCCTGTCGGCCGTCTGTGACCCTACACTTACGTGTCGCTTACCAGCCCACGGCCCCGCACTGGTTGGGTTCGTCCACGTTCGTTAGCGCGCGGCTTCTCTGACCTGCTGCTGACTCCTGTTGTCTCCGCTCCGCCGTTTTCAGGGCCGTGGTGCAGAAGTACCTGCTGGAGAAGTCGCGGATCGTGTCGCAGGCCCGCAACGAGCGCAACTACCACGTGTTCTACTATCTGCTGGAGGGCGCTTCGGAGGAGGAGCGGCGGCAGCTGCACCTGCTGCCGCCCTCGCAGTACCGCTACCTCAGCCAGGTGAGAGAGGTCGAGCCGGGGCCTGGCTGAGGCCGGCAGCGGGGGGACTGAGGCTGGCGGGGAGTTCCGGCGGCGGGCGGACTGAGGCTAGTGGGGGAGTCGTGCTGCCGTGGGCGCTGCACCGGCAGCGGAGGACGACGACGCTGGCCGGCTGCAGAGGGCGGGGGCCTCGGCCGAGGCGATAGCGTGTGCCGTCAGGAGTCCGGTCCACGGTCTGGAGCGCCCCGCCGGCGCGAGGTACGTCCTCTCGTGACAGAGGCCACTTCGATGCGGCGCTCCCCTGCGGGTCGGGCGAGATGCTTCGTGATGACACCAGCTGGCGGATTCGCCCGTCACGCCTTCTTCGGTGGACATTCCTGAGCCGGCCCAGACGCGGAACAGCCCCGCCTCACCACCTCCTCGGTCACGTTCACGATACGCCCCTACGCCACTCGGACATTGGCACCAACACTGGAGACCGCTTCGGACAGCTAGACGTGGCGTCTTCGGGGTCTGCGCCGGCCCGTACCCCCCGGGCCGCGCGGCGGCTGTCCTTACCCACCGCAGCTCCCGCCTGCCGTCGCTGCTAAGATAGGCCAAATAAACAGCCGTCGCCCGGCGTCGCCGGTCGGCCGGGCTTGAGCCGACCGCGTCAGCGGCGCCGATCGCGGCCGCTCCGATTAATTACTGCTAATGAAGGGCGCCGCCGCAGGGTGGGGGAGGGGGAGGGACGGCGCCCCGCCGTCGACCAGCCGACGCGGTGTCAGCAGCGCCGGAGGAGGCTGGTGGACGCCCTCCTCCGTCGCCGCTGGACGGCAACAGCGCCCTCTTTGGCCACCCTGGAAGCGGCGACCAGGCCGGGTCGGGCCGGTCTGGCGCAGGTGGACCGCGGCGTGGCGTTGGTCGGCCGTCGGTGGTGGGTGTCTCGTCGGTTGCTCTGCTGCCGACGGCGGTCGTGCGTTGGTGTCGACGCCGGGCGGGGGACGGGACTTGGCGCGGTGAGCATGGCAGTGGTGTCCGTCTCATGTGCCCTCCCCCGGCACTGGTCACCTGTGGGGCCGGTGCTGCGCGGGCGGGCCGTGGCGGGCCGTGGGAGCGTGCTTCGACACGGCCTGTCGGCGGCGACCGGCGCGGCCGTGGCGCGGTGACCTCGGAGATACACTGACGACATCGGTGGCGTACTTGCCGCTGCATTGACGGCGGCCGCCCGTGAGATCTAATACGCCGGTGTTCAAGAGAACCTGTGTGTCGAGTAGACATCTCACGTCCCGGCAATTTTTTTCTGCGACCGGCTGGTCTCTGTGGCATCTGTTGTGCCGGTGAACGGATCATGAGGCGTGCCTTGATGCCCGACGGATCGGGAAGATGTTCACACGGTTGACCGCCCGTCTCCCGGCCCGCCGTCGACCCCCGTCATACCCCGTTTACCGCCGCTCTCCCGTTGGCGCCACCCGTCCCGGCGGCGGTCCCGTCCCTCCGACCTGCTAGTCTGCGTCGTTCACGCGGACCAACAACCGCAGACGGACCGGACGGAGACCGGACCTCATGTCCTCGTGACGTCTGGCGCTCGGCGACCGGTCGGTCGGTGACGTGTGACCCGGTGACCGGCCGGCGGCGGTGACGGGCGCGGCCAAGGCCGTCCCAGCGCGGCGTCGGAAGCGGCTCTGCATTGCAATGGGGTGCGCCCAGCTTGAGTAAACAAGTCGGCGATGAGCTCACGGCTCTGACGCCCCGGCCGGCCGCGACCGGCGGACGGATGGTGCTCTGGACGGCCGGCCGCGGCGGGCGGACGGATGATGCTCTGGACGGCCGGCCGCGGCGGGCGGACGGATGGTACTCTGGACGGCCGGCCGCTCTTATCGAGGAGGGGGGGGGGAATGCGCCCTCTGGAGGGTGATGGTCCTCTGGAGGGCGACGGGCCCTCCGGAGGGGAATGCGCCCTCTGGAGGGAACGGGTTTTTGGGAGGGGGATATGCCCTGGTCCTTTGGGGGGGATGATTGGTCCTCTGGAGCGCGATGCCCCCCCCCCCCCCCGGACGGGAATGTGCCCTCTGGAGGGTGATGGGCCCTCGGGAAGATTACGAGTGTCTGGAGGGATGCTGGCCGACCTGGATGGGATGAATCCTCTCTGGGCGACGACAGCTGCTATAGAGACGATCAGAAATGTTTCGGCACCGCAGCGCTGCAGCCTGCGGGTGCCCACGACCTCGAGAGTGGTGCGCTGGCGGGCCGCACCGGAGTCGCCGTACATAGCCGCGCTATGATTCCGGGCCGCTGCATGATTCCGGGCCGTGATTCCAGTCCGCTGCATGATTCCGGACGGTCGGTGCAGTCGGTGGACGACTGCACCGACGGCCGCCGAAACGCCGCTGTTCGCGTGCAGGGTTGGCGGCCGCCACAGCCGGACGGTCCCCTGGTCGGACCCCCTGCGGCGTCTGCTCCCTCGGAGAGCCCGGGAGCCGCACCGACGGCTGGCGGCGCGTCGAACGGACGTCACCGGCAGCTTCGGTGGTGTTTGTTTTGAGCGGCGGCCGCCGCCGCCGCCGCTGTCCGCCGCCGTCCTGCCAGGGGAGGGTGAGGCGGGGGACGGTATCCCCTCCTGGCATGGTCTAGTTCGCGGCGGACGCTCCGGAGCGCGCCGGCCAAGTGGCGCGCCGCTGTGCGCCGGCTAGGGTTTCCTGGCATGCGCGCCGACACGGTGCTGACCGTGCCACGGGCGCCGGCCAGCGGCTGCGGAGGCCGGGACCGGCGTACCGGCGGGCCGGCGGGCGTGCTGGTGTGACGTCGCAGTGCGGCGTTGATGGACATATTGCTGCTCCGTCGCGGACGCGATGTAGGAACAGTCGGGCTTGGTGGTCCTGGTGTTGACGCAAGAAAGGTGTGATTCTTTCCGGGCGGCCCGGAAAGGCTGGGACATGACGGCCCGGGAGAGGTGCGGGGTCCCTGTCCGCACAGCTCTCAGTCAGTGGTGCGGCCGGGCGGGGTGATGAACCAATAGCTCTGCGAGGGGCACGAGGAGTCACCGTCGCAGCTGACTCACGTGACACGCTGCTGCGCCACCCCGACATCGGCTGGCGCTGCAGGCAAGAGTCTAGGACAAGGAAAAGCATATCGCCCGCGGTCAGGCGCTTACTTCAAGTCTCAACAAATGATTGCCCACATAGCGAGTGGCTGCAGAGGGTCACAGCATCCCGCCCGCGCCAGCCGTCCAGCACTGGATCGCCTGTCGCCCTGGTGTCGTATGTCAGACGGCAGGAGGCACGGACAGGGCCCTTCACGGTCTCCGTCGCCACCGGCCGGCGCGGTGAGGCGGCTGCTCGACGCGGAGAGGGTTTGTTGATACTGAACGTCACACGCTGCACGGCGGAGGGGAGCGCGCCGGTTTATCGTTGACGTTTCGGGGAGCAGTTTGTTTTTACGACAGCGTCATAAACGGCGGGACAGTCATCTTTTTGCTCGTCGTTTAGAGCACGACCGGCCGGACACGCCTGCCCCGGTCGGCCGTCGTCTGTCATGCTGCGCTCGCGGGATCATGTACGCGGAATCGACGAGGCGCGTCCAGTGAATGGGCTACGCGCGGACTATGAACACTGCTACGGCGGTGTCACGCACTGCGAGTGGTGGACCCTTTTTAAGGAAGCCCAGAACCACGTCACAGAGTCTGCTTACGCTGCCAGCGGTCGTTCTGGATTTTGTCACTGGGTCCCGCGCTGTCGCAGCCTGGTGGTCGCAGCGCTCTGCAGCCAACACCACTCCACCATCAAAGCTGGCCTGTTACAATCTTTAGTTTATAGGCGTCCCCGGCTGGCTGGAGGCCGCGGCCGGCGCGGGACTTCCGCCGCGGCGGGCGCCAGGTGTGGCCCATCCGTCGGTGGCGCCGGGAGCCGGCCGCTGCTGCGTCGTCCGTGTCAGCCCGGTGGCCACAGTCGCTGCCGTGTGTCGGGTGCTGGCGCGGCGGCGGCGCCGGCTGGCCGGCTGCCAGGCGCGCTCGGCGCGCCCCGCGTGCTCGGCGTGCCTGCCGCCGCCGCCGCCGCCGCGCCGCGCCGCCGTACACGATTGACGTAGGTCGGTGCGTAGCGCGCCGCTCCACGCCGCGCCGCGCCGCGGGCCGTCACGTGCGGTGCCCCGCGCGCCCGGCGGCGGCGGCGGTCAGGTCGGCGCCGCGGCCGGCCGGGCGCACGGCGACGAGTGCTGACGGATCGACCGATAGGCGGCGTCGTGTCCGTGATAAATGTCGGCGAGTCGCTGTCATGTCGCGGCCGGCAGCCGTCGACGCCGGACCCGAATTAGCCCGTCGCCTGCCTGCCAAGGCGCGCGCAATTTAACGGCGCGCCGCCGAGCGCGGCCGCGCGGTCGGCAATGGGGCGATGTCGACCGCGCGGCGGGCGGCGCGGGGTCCGCGCGCGCCGCCGGTCGGCCGCGCCTCGGTCGCCGTCGATTAGGGCGTATCGGTCGGGTCATCGCCGGCTTGGACGGCCGCCGGCGGCTGACGTTTGAGTGGCGGCCGGCGGTCCGGCGCCGCGCGCCCTTGGCCAAGTCGTGCCCGCTCGAACTGTGCGTGCTCAGACAGGCCGAACGGAGGCGCACGCCGCCGGTGGAGGAGCGGCGCTGGCGGGCGGCCGCTCGCGCAGTCAGGCGCGGCTGCCCCGGCCGGTGAGGCGCAGGATGCTCCGGCTGGCGGTGGCTCGTTCACCAGGCCGGGTCGGGGGGGGGGGGGGGGACTGCTGCTGCGCGGAGCGAGGCGTAGGGGACGGTCGGCCGCGGCTCCATGGGGTGATGAGACTGGAAGGGGGCTGAGAGGCAAGAGGAACGGGTCCAGAAGGAAGCGGCACGCGCGCGTGGTCCGCCAGTCAGATGTTGTGTTGGTATGTTGTTGGCGGTGCGGGTTATTTATGTGTTGTTTGCGCCGTAGATTCACCTTGACACGAAGGGTGACGGAGAGATGTGAGCCGTGTCACGCCAGGTGAGGGAGCTCCGCAGGCGATGCGGAAACCTCATCCTTGTTCCACGCGCCAACCTGAGTCCCCTACATATAAATGTATCTCCACATCCCAGCGTTTGGGCAGGTTTAGGGTCGCGCCGTCCGTCAGGCATCTGCTCACGTCACTTACGTACACATGCCACTCTGTGACCACAAGCAGGAATCGACCATTCATGCCGGCCGGCTTTCTGACGGGGTGAATCACTGCGCCAGCGCTCCCAGCAGGCAAACTGGAGCGAGCGCACGCCGAGTGACGCGTGTGACTCAGTGCGCGCGTGACGCGCGGCTCTTGATTCGCCGCGCGCCGGCCCGCTGGCGTGGTGCCGTCGTCGGCAAACTGGCGGACAAAGCGCGCCGCCGACCCATGATGTGTGGCGGCTAAAGTTGCGGCGAATTCCCCAGCGGCGGCCGGTTGAGCAATTGGCAAGCGTTGAGGCGGCACGCCTTGGCATGGTTTCATTTGTTGATTGTGTGCTGACTGGAGGGCAGCCCTCCTTTGTTTTTGTCGAGCCTTGTCGTTGTTGGACACAGGGCGAGTTTGGGTGGAGTTGTCCGTGTCGGTGTCAGGACCGGGGTGAGACTAAGATGTGTGGCGTCTGTCCAGAGCGAACACTTGATCCAAAATGGGCCGAGTATGCAACGCGCTTATTATCCAGCACCTCGACGCAATCGTGTTGGACCAATCCGTTGTCCGTTCGCAACATGCCGCTGCCGTCTCCTGTGATGTTCGCTGGCGTATGATGACCGCGTCACTAAGCCCACGTCGCCTTTGAGCCCCGCTGACCCCTGGCCGCCGTTTCAGAGCGAGTGCAATAGCCTGGAGGGTGTCGACGCCAAGTACGAGTTCAGCCGGCTGAAGC
>NW_023596746.1:4429230-4489230 GCF_011947565.3 Pollicipes pollicipes
CCGGAGACCGGCACCGGAGCGGCGTGTCCCGGCGGAGAGCGAGGCCGCGGCGGGGAGCGGGGTCCGGCCCCGTGCGTGGCCCCGGCGGGCGCACCGCGCCGAGCGTGGACCAACCAAGGAAAGCATCGGCCGGCCGGCCGCCGGCTGGGCCGCGACTCACGCCGGCCCACCGGCGCGACGGGAGCCGGTGCAGGAGAGACGACAGCGCGGACACGCGGCCGGCGGTCCGGCGACACCGGCCGGCGGCCAACTCCCCCGGCACGGCTCCAGCCCGGCGACGGCGGGTCGTGGCCCTCGCCGCTGCGTCACCAACTGTACTTCCGTTCGGCTGCCCGTGCTGGACGCGTGAGCGGATCGACCGTCGGCGTTTTCCCGTTCGCCGGCCTGCTCCGCTTTCCTCCGCTGGTCGCAGCCAGCCGGCCGCCCGCGCCGCGCCGCGCTGCGCTCGCTCCGTGCTCCCCATACAACCTTGGAACGCGCCCGCACTGCGGCGCACTGTCCGCGGGGAGAAGCAGCTGCTGGCGCACATTCCGCGGGCGCTCCGGCCCGGACACGGAGGCGCGCGGCCCGGCCCCCGGCGACCCGGTCCACGCCCCCCCGCTCACGGGGCTGGCCCGACCGGAGGTCATCGGGCCGTGGCCTGCGACACACCGGACGAGCCGCTCCGACGACAAACCTGGCCCGCGGTCTCTGCGACTCCCCAGCAGACACGCAGCCGGAGGATCCCGGCACCTTGTCAATGGTGCCCATGGCCGTGGCGCTTCACGATAGCGCGTCCAGTCAAAGGTCACGGCAGCGGGCCCGCTGTGGCGTCCGCGGCCCGATGGCGGCCGCCGGCCCGGCGTCGCCGTCCGCCGGGCGGACGGCGTCGCCTGAGTCAGCGGGCCGGCATCTGCCGCCGCCCATCAGCTGCCGCCGCTCGGGACGGCGCGCTCGCCCGCTCTCATTAGACGGCCGGCGGCGCGGCCGCTGCGGCGCTGACGTCACTGGTCCGGCGGCCGCGCGCCGGACCAGCTCGCGCGCCACGCGGCGGCGCGAGGCCGGCCGCGGACGCCACCGACGGTGGCTGGACTTGCATCAGCGACTTGCGCCGCCGCAGGGCCGCCGCGGGACGTCACGCGTCCAACGGCGGCGCGCGTCGTCCCGGATGCGCCCGTGCGGACGCCACCCCCGTCATCGCCATGAATCAAGCCCGGCACAGCGCTCGCGCCGCGCCAGAACCGCCACGATCGCTGCGTTTCGCGGACGCGGCGCGTCTGCAGGACCGCAGAGCCGCGGCCGTCCTCAAGCAGGGCCGCCGCCGCCAGCGCCAACGGTGCGTGCAGCGACCCGGGCCGGCCCCCGGGGACGGAAGCCGACCCGGTCTGGGTCAGCGGGTCGGGTGCGTAGAGCGGCCGGCCGCGCCGCCGCACAACCGCCCACATCCGCCGGCCGACGGCCCTTTGAACACACCGCAATTAGGGAAAGCGGTCATAAGTCACGACACACGGCTCGGGGCTTACGACAGGGCGGTCGACCGGCTTTGTCAAGCACCGAGGTGCGGTAGGTCGCAGGACAAAGCCTCAGGTCTGCCCAACGCGCCCCGCGGCGTGGCTTACAGGATATTACTACCCGACCGCATCATCCGAGTCAGCCGGCTGCATGAGGACACGCTGCGGCAGCCATCAACTCGCGTCATCGGCACGGATAATCCCCAGTTCCGATTCCAAACCGCAGTGCGGGAAACAGACTGCAGCTGCGGCCCGTCAGTCCCGTTCACCGTGCAAACTGGTAGCGCCGACACTGCCACACGGCCGGTGTGACTTCACGGCCGCAGCTGACGGCAGCCGCCTGCGCGGCGCTCCGGCCCGCGGGAGCCGGCTCCGCCCGCGGCCAGCCGAGGCGCCGCCGCCGGCCCGGCGCGGAGCCGCGGCCGGGTGGCGGCGGCGCTCGGCCGGACGCGGTGGCGGCCAACGCCGGCGGTGTGACGGGCCAGCTCGTCATCGGACGGCCTCGCGCGCCGCTCCACGGGCCGAGACAGTCCACCCGCACGCTCCGTCGCCGCGGTAAAACGCCGCCCCGCCGGCCCGTGAGACACCACCACTCCCGCCACCTGCCACGGGCCGTCGCCGCCGAGCGCAGCTGCGCAGGCTCTGTACTCACACGCGGGAAGGTTGCGCTGACCACCGGGGGCGGCGAGCCGCCCGCCAGCGCCATGGCTCGCGGCGCTGCACCGCCGCCGGCGCACCCTTGCCCGGCCGGGCCGCCTGACGCCACTGCAGCCGCCGGCGGCCGCCGCCGGGCGCACCTTGTACGGCAGCCGCGTGGGCGGCCCGCCGGCCGGCCCCCGCGGCAGCACG
Organism: Pollicipes pollicipes; assembly: GCF_011947565.3. Taxonomy (NCBI): domain Eukaryota; kingdom Metazoa; phylum Arthropoda; class Thecostraca; order Pollicipedomorpha; family Pollicipedidae; genus Pollicipes; species Pollicipes pollicipes. Next base: position 4,431,570 of record NW_023596746.1, read on the forward strand.
GACGGCAGCCCGGCGGCGACGGCTTGCCGGCGGAGCGACGCCCGGCAGAAGCCGGCTCCAGGCCGCGCTCAGCTCCTGCGGCCGGCTCCGCTCCACACCGAGCGCGGCGGGGAAGTCACCACCCGACGGCGAAGAGGTCCGTACAAAGACCCGCCAGCGGCAGGTGACGTCAGCCGGCCGGTGACCGGCGCCGCACCTTGCAGCCGTCAGCCGCGGGTACTGACGCGACCGGTGTCGGCACCGCACCGCCGACGTCTCCGCGCTCACTCGGCCGGCGCCGCCGCCGACTGACTACGCCTGGGCAGGACCGGAGCCGCCGCGCGCCCCTCACCCGGCAGGCGCCGGCCACACACTGACCGGTGGTGGCCACGCCTGCGGGAGGCGGGCCCGGGGGGGGGGGGAGGGGGTCGGCTGCAGGCCATCGGCGCCGCGGGCGGCCGCAGCGTCTGGCCGCCCTTCACTCGCCGGCGCGCTCGGCCGGAGATGGCCCCCTCCCCGCCGGCCGGCGCTCCGTTCGACGCGCGGTCATCATCCCACGGAACTCACGGAACAGCCGGGCGACGCCGGCGAGCGCCACCGCCTCAAGGTCTCACATGGCGGTCATCCCCGGAGCACGCGCTCGCGCTTGTCACGCTGCTCGCTGCGGGTCGGTGACGGCCCGCCGACTGGTTTCGGCGAGCAGCGCGGCGCTGTGCGGGCCAAACACGCCTGAGCACCTGGCCGGCGGCTGAGCGACCGACAAAGACATTGCCTCCGCTGCCGACTGTTACACGTCCCGGCCGGCGCCGGAGCCGCCGGAGCCGCCGCCGCCGCCGCCGCCGCCGCCACCGCCGCGCCCGCCAGCGCCGGCAAAGGTCAGCCAGCGAGCCGACCCGGGGCGCCCGGCCCGGCGTTCGTGAGCGTGCGCCGCCGCCTCCGTTTGTTCTGCCGCGCTGAGACAATGGGCGGCGGCGCCTGCGCCCGGGCGCGTATGACAGATCGCGGCGGGCTGCCGCCGGCACGGCAGGCGCCGCTGACGCACGGCAGCACGCGCGGCGTGGCCCGGGGCGTGGCGCGCACGTGGGCGGGCCGGCGGTCGGCCGCGAGGTGAGGAACGCGCGGGGATGCGGCCGCTACCGGCACGCCGCACCGGCTTATCGCATGACTCAACACGGCCGGTCGACTGCGGACGCGCGGAGCCAACGAGCGAGAGCGGCAGAGACAGGTGAGATGGGGTAGGCGTTGATGCACGAACAGCACAGCCATCGGCGTGGCACAACGACCCGGCGGTCTGTGAGTGTGCGACACTCGAAAACACGCCAGGAGAAGTTTGGCAGGAAACGGTGCGGCGGCGTATTTCTCTTACCGACAGCGACAGAAATAAAGGCTTGGACAACAAATGCCGAATGGCGCTGAACTGCTACCTGACCTATTTCCAGCAGCTACAATATAAAAATCCAATACAATTTGACGTCGGGATAACGACCAAACGAGGCAGCTTTAATCGCCTTCCAACTGTCTGTGGAAACTGGGGCAGGGGTCAATGTTCCGCGCGTGTGCAACACGTTTAACACTATAACGTAAACAAGCCGGCGGCGGCGAGCAACGTTGCAATGCGAACGCAAACGGAGAAATTCACAGGCACCCGCGCAGCAGCAAGTTTATCGAAAAAGTTCATTTCAGACCACCGATTTCAGTCCGGCCCGCGGTACCACAGCCCCCAGCACCATGGTAGCGGCGGCGGGGCCCTGGCCCCATCCGCAGCGGCGCCGGGGGCCGGCCGCAGCGCACGAGCTGCCGCCGGTGCCGGCTGCCGGCCGTCTCCGGGCGCTGGCGGTCGGCCAGCGCGCCGCGGCCAGCGCCCGCCACAACAGCGCTCCGTCGCCGCCGTCAGCGCGCATTGACGAACCCCGGCCGGCGGCGCTCCCCAGTGAACATGGCCGCCGCCGGTCCCATGATTAGCGCCGGCGGCGCGGCGCCGGAACGGCCGCTGAGCTGCCAGAGGCCGGCCGCTGCCGAGAGCGAGCCGTTTGCAGGGCGGACAAGCCCGCCGGGAGCGGAGCGAGGGCCTTCGGCCTGCGGGGGCCGCCGTCGTCCTCTGGCTCTGTCGGCCGTGTCGGCCGTGACGACGCGGTTCTGAGCCGACCCCGGCGGCAGCGGCGCTTCACGTGGCGGCATGCCCCTACCACACCTCCCTACCTGCCCCTACCTCCGTGCGACGCGTCGGATATGGACGCAACGGACGCTCGGAACTCATTCTGGCGCAACATCCACCCGTGTCCCCGCTGGGGTGTGGCACACTGTGCGTAGGACGCCTCGTACCCCAACTCAAGCACCTGCACGCGACCCCGCGCCGGGGCGCCGCGCTGGCGTCGCGCCAGCGGGGCGACCGCGCATCCCGACACACTCTTCCAGTTCACTGACGCGACATCCAGCCGGACCGGTGTGCGGGTGTGCTGCTGCGCGCGGCGCTGGTGCGCGCTCGGGCCGGCGGGCGCGGGCTGGTCCCGATAACGTGACAATGCCGCGCCTCCACGAGGCGCAGTCCACTGCGGTTGCTGTTTATCCTTATCGGGGACAAAACGCTCCACTTCCGCCGGCACTGGCAGCTGGACCCGGCCTTCGCAGTCCACGGCCGCAAGCCAGCCGTGGGCTGCCTGTGTCAGGGCCCGTGCACTGTCCCCCGCCTACTCCGTCCTCCGACACCCATTCTTCATCGCCCGTCGGCTCCATGGCTCAGATTTCGACTTACTTTGACCACACTTGGGGTGCTAACTAGCAGCAATGTGGCCTTACTACCGCGCATGCATTCACTACAATTAACTCACTTAAGCCTCACCCACGTCGGCACGACCCGCGGTCCGCCAGGCGCGCCGTCGCCAACTGCACGTCGTGCTCCAGCGGCCGGTGCCGTGGCTCCGCTCCCGATGTTACAGACCCCGTAACCTGCCACCCTGTCGCCGCGGCGACGCTCGGGTGACCTCCCGGCGCCCAGCCGACCGGGCCCCTTCCCGGAACGGTGACGAATTCGTACGCTGTTTGTGCAATCCGGCTGCGGGCCGCCGCCGCCGCTAATGATAGCTCATGCCTCCGGCTCGGAGGCGATGACATAATCGGGCTGGTTTGTTGATGGCGCGATAGCGAGACAGCGAGCGACACTCACCGCCTGACCGTCGGGCGGGGACGTGGGAGCGTGGCAACTGCCGCCTCAGCGCCGCAGCCGGCGACCCCGCGCGCGGCGGACCCGTGCGCGGCGTCGGCGCGAGCACACGCAACAGCCAGCTTCGAGTGCCGCGGCTCACCGACGTACGATCCGCGGCCCTGTCAACGTGTCTCCCCACACGTGGAGCCAGCACCTTGACACGCATGGCCGCTGACTCTGACGGCCCTCGCGACGCTGCGCGCCTCGCCCGGCCTCGGCCGTCGGGCCGCGTCCGGCGCGCGGGCACCGCCGGCCCCTCCGCGACCCGGCGCAGCGTCCCGCCCAGCAGGCCGGCCCGGAGACACAGCGGCGAGACAGCCGGCCATCGGCGTGCTAGCCCGGCGTATTGCGGAAGCGGTGTACCCGGCGTACCACGGCGTTCACGGACGCGTCGCCGGGGACGCCGCCCGCCGCCTCGCCCTTTAGGGTGCAGCCAATGAGTAACCCGCAGAACGCCCGTGCCGGGAACAGCGGCGCCGGGTGTTTCTCTCTCGGTCGCCAGTCCCGTCGGCGTGGCAAGCCGAGGGGGCGCCACTCGGCACTACGTGCGGCACTCCTGCAGGGGTTCGCGGGGTCAGGTCCCGCATGGCGGAGGCGGGGCCCGGCCTCCCACTCGCGAACCGGGCGGCTCAGGACACGCGCCGTCCGACCCCAGTTATTACCCCCGCCGGGCCCGAAACAAACGACAGGAAGTGAGGTGACAGCGCTGAGACAACGCGCCGCCGCGACGGGTCGACCCGCCGCCTGATCCCTCCCCCGCCCCCTTCGTCATCCGGCGTTCCCCACGTGGGACCGGTGTTACATGCTCAATGCTATTTTGGGGGCTTCGTTACGTGGGGGAAGGGCGTCACTTCAACGACGCCGACGTCATACTGCGCGAAGGGTGGGCGCCAGCTCAGGCTGAAGACACGCGCAGCATGACCGTGTGTGTGTGCCGCAAAGGTTTTTTCGCCAAAGTATGACTCTGGTGCACAAAGTGCACCCGGGTAAAGCTCCATTCCTTTGTGCCGCAGACCATTCTTTGCAACTCCAAGACCCGCGGGGTGCACCAAGCATTCCGTCTGATGATCGCCCTAAGCCGGCTTTCTCGGAGACCGTGCACGGTCACGCAACGAAGCCCACAGGAAACTCGCGAAAGGACACGCCGCGGATCCGCTCACACATCGCACGCATGATTTCCCTGCTGCTGGCCGGGCAGCCTGCGTAACAATCTCCGGCAACACCTGCACCGCTACGACTTGCGAGAAGCGTTACGTGGCATGGTGCGAGGCGCTCTGAATCACGAAGGTAAAAATTCTTAGCTGGTCGCATTCGCGGCCGACTATGGCAGCTGCTCCATGAAAAGCGATCGTTGTATGTTAAGCGCCATTTTAAACTAAGCGCGGGCATAACATGCCTGAGCACGAGGCTGCCAGACAGTCTTCAGAGGTCGGAGCTGTCATCCATGGCCCAGTCACATACAAGCGCGCGTATGCATACACATGCTGACAACCAATGCCGACAGACCGTTCGGCAGCGCGGTCAGTCGACTGACCAATGACCAACGTGCTGTCAATATCCCGCCCACAACACGCTGGCTCTGCTGGGGGCCCGCGGAACACACAGCACACGTCAAGCACACCACTTCCCAGACCGAACCCGCCTGATCTGACTGACCTGTACTCCTGCTGGTGTCCGGCGCCGTCGGTGGCGGCGGCGGCGGCGGCTCGCGGCCACAGCAGCTGCACGGCCACGGGCCGCTCGTCGGGCGCCAGCCGTCGCTCCTTGCACTCGCGGCCCTGCTCGTCGCCCACCACCTCGGCCAGCTCGAAGGCGGCCGGCTCGGCCAGCTGCAGCTTGTCGGCGATGCACAGCACGATCTCGGCCGCCGACGTCGCCTTGCTGGCCTGGATGCTGAGGGCCTCGTAGTGCGGACTGAGCGCACCCACGAACACGTCCACGATGTAGCGCTGCTCGTCGGCCATGGCGGCGGCGGCGGCGCGCGCGCGCGCGGCGCGGCGCGGCGCGGCGGCGGCGACGCGTCACCGGGCGGCCGCCGGCGCCGTACTGGGGTCAGCGGAGGCTGCGGCGGCGACAGGGCGGCGCGCGGTCACTCGGCTATTCCTGGCCGCCACGGGGCCGCGCCGTCCGCCGACGACACCGACGGCGGACCGGCCGCGACGACGGACGGGGACACGAGGGACGCCGCGCCGAGCCCGCGCCCAAAACGGCGGCCGGACTGAGGACGGGGAGCCAGACTCCGTGTGGGACAAGAGTGCGCACGCGGGGAGCACCAGGGCGGGCGTCCACGTGTGGCAACACGGACCTTTCGCACGGGGGAGGGGGTGAATTCACAAACGGGGCGGGTAGTCACGTCGGGAACAAGTACTGGCGTAAGCGGACGGGCCTTCACACAATGCACACAAGTCATCAAACAGCTGGAAGCACCTGCTCTCGAAACGATTGGCAGGGCGCTGGATTCGACGGCAGCACGGACAGATATTGGTCAACCACACAGACAAACGATAACGTTCAGTACATACCAAATTAAATGTCACGACTTTGAATGTTTTATGCTCGGCTGCTTGTTTCACTGCCTAGGAAACAAAATACCGTGTAGCTCCCAGCTGCAATGTTCACAATTCAGTTGTTGTCCACCGTGATTTTGTCTACTGCATTTCAAGGACGCCACTTGGAGGTTGTTTTACGCTTGCTATTGTTTCGCGCCAACTCAGTGCAGCTTCTTGCCTGAGTCATCCAAATAAAACAACTCAGAACCCCACAACTGACTACGAGTCCCGTAATACCATCCCAGCCGAGCGAGCCCCAAGAGTGGCAAGCGCTCCACCGACCGGCAACAGGAAACCCCGCCATACAATGCTGCAGCGATTGCATCTCCCTGGCCGGCGCCTGTGGTACAGCCTCCTCCGCTGGGCATCTACGGCCCTTGACCGCCTGAGCCGGGCTGGACCGGAGCGGAAGAGCAGCCGTCGCCGCAGTCGCGCCGGAAGCGGGCGCCAGCTATCGGGTGCGCTCCTTCCGGTCTTGACACCGGGGCCAGTGCCGGCCGGCGCGGGCCGGCGCTCCGGGGGGCGTGAAACACACTCCGCGCCGGTGGCATCACAGAGCCGACGCCCCGGCCCCCTGGTCACAGCGGCACTCGGCTTTATGGTATCATATGAGAGCACAGCCAAGACAATAAACCGAAGAACGCAGCTCCGTTCGTTTGTCTAAACATCCTGCAATTTGGCCACTTGTCACGTAAGACAACGCAGAAAAGAAGAAACACCAGCATGCTTCCACCGAACAATTCCGACAGTCGTTCATCTTAAAACGTGTTTGGCCCATAGGTCCGCGACTACCCCGCGTCACCGCAGATCTCCTCCCCCCCCCCCCCCCCCCCCCTCCCACTCGCAACGCATTGTCTCAGCAATAAACAACAGCCAAACAACTACAGTCTAGATTCCCTTCCAACCCTGATGCTCGAAAACCAACCCACAATCTAAATGTTTGCATGGTGCAACAGGACTCCTGGCAGCATCGTGAACGGACGAACTTCAGACTGGTATGACAGCAGCCTGCGCTGCAGCCAAAAAATCTAGCAGCTTCTGGCACACTCACTTCAAAAATGTACCAGCTATAAGAAACCATGAAAAGACTTGAGTGTCTGAAGGGGTATCACTTTACTTTAATGGGGACACCAGAAGTTCATTATCAGGTGATGACATGGAAAGTTGAGAATATGACTTTGCAAGTGGGCGCATGGTTGAAAACCAGAATTCTAGGATATTATGTGGTCATCCATAACATTGGGTGGCATAGCTGTTCATATCATAAAGATATGGAGCAACATGTCATGCAGTGACCATCATAGCCATGGCTGTTGGTAGCATGAAGAGATATTATTTGCTGGGATGTAGCCTAACAGAATTAATTCATATTTAACACTTTTGCTGACAAACGCAAACACTTTTGTCAACATGTTTACCATGCCACATAGAGCAGGTTACATCAGGAAAGACAGTTACTGTGCAGCATGCAGTCCTCCCTTATCACACAAAGTAATTAAAATCATACTGCACACCAAAATTATCTTTAAAATGCCTTGTGCACATCAAGTATAATTGGATATATCTGCCAAAAGGTCGCACACATTCTCTGCCATACCCAGGCAATGTGGCACATCTGGAAGTTAACAACTGTTCAGGAAGGTAACTAAATCTTACAATTTCATCAAGTGCAGAATCAGCCCTCTTGAAATACTGTGAAGCAGATTGAGGCTAGGCCATTGGGTGGTATATTTCTGGTGGTTTCTGTCCAAGTTCCACCAGAAACATGGATTGACAGCAGTGGTTGCCTATCCAACAGCCACACAACACATCTATGTGGCAGTTACTGCAGCTTAAGCAGTCAGTTGTTGAGCTACACAAAGACACATGGAAGTCAAATCACTACAGTCATTACTATTTCACATTTGTTGAGACCAAGGCCAGGTAGTTTCCATTGCATGAATTTGACAAAGACTTTTCAATCATAGACCTAGTGTCTTATACTAATCCTAACCAAATACCCTGAACATGTTAAATGACAGTGGATGATAAATGGGTTGCACTTATTGCACTTCATGTCCTTGGTTATGTATCATCCATGCTACAGATTAACAAGACTGGGTCATCTTTGCATCATCCATCTCTGAGCATTTCTCTGTGATCAGGATTTTGTGCATCTCAGGATGCACGCATTTCAACAATATATTTTGGAGAATGGATCCAACCATCTGCCTTGGCCCAGGTAACAATGCAAGGTTCTTTTTTATCACATTCTTCTGGATAAGTCCAAAATGACTTAAGTTGTTTACACAACCAACAACCAAATCACCACCTCAAGTGCATGCCAAATAGAGCAAGTGCAGTTTTGATGCTTGGTGCATTGGCCAGGCACCATTAGTACTCATATCAAAAGAACACAAGCATTTCATAGCAGTCTTAATGGTTAATCAGCCCAGCTTCTGAAAAAACATAAATACCATACCTATAACCTAGGCCAGCACTCACCTCATGACACCTCATGATAAGTGCGTGCTGAGCATTGCTGATTTTTCATAAAACAATGGGTTTCTATTGTCTCTTGATGACTGGGATAATCTTTTAGTTGGTCATTTGATCAGTGTGGTAGGCAAATACCAGAAGATTGCCAAGGCCCTTTGAAAAAGACACCAAGCCTTACTTATGCCAGCTAGCTGTAGTAACAAGAATGACCTGGTGCTACCAGTACAGCTTAAAAAACATATACTGCCCCAGGTGCCACAGTGACATCAATGAACTGAATCTATTGCATGTGTGCAGCCAGGTGTTGAATAATTTGGAAATATTGTCATATTTTGAAATCAGTGCTCTGATTTCATGTGCACATGTGGCAAACCTCTGCCCCATATCATTGCTAAGATAGACCTGTTTGCAATCACATGTATTTTTGCAGTCTGGCTGGCACCCATGCATCATACTAAGGGCACAAATACTTACTGAATACATGCACTGTCATTTGTTGTACAGCCTCACCACTATACCAGAGATGTCTGCAATGACATGATTTTTATGGACTAGCCAACATACCAGTCTGCAAAGAAACCTACTGTGCTAGGCACTTCTGCAACATTTGCACACTGAACTTCACCTACAGGTAGCTGTTCTCAGACCATGCCAAATTAGGCAGCATTTTACATTAACTTTGCATGAAAAATTTCCTAGGAGCTTTTTCCTGAAATTATCATTGAAACATCATAATTCCTTGACACATTGACCCTGCACTATAACTGGTGGTGGTCTGCACCGAACTTTAAATGCCCACATTTCCCGTGCACACACACTTGAATTGCTGTCTTGATTTTTCTGCTCAAGTGGACAAGTTCAGGAAAACATACATTCCTTGTAGTCTGGTCAACGTAACCACCAACGCTTCAAAACATTTACACAGCATGTCGAACAGCAGAACACGCTTACCCGCTCGCAAAATCTCACCTTTCTGTTCCAGGTTTGCAGCTGGATAGAAAAAAAGTCAATATTATCTCAAACACGAAAGCCCCGACTACCCGTCACACCCAATGAAAGTTCAGTCGAGGAGCAAGTGCGCTCCATAAGGACACGCGTCGACGCGCTCACACACACAACACACAAACCGGCTGGCTACGCCACCCGCGCATGAACTGTCGCAGCCTCGCAACCTACGGTTTTAGTGATGGACAACATTGCTTGTCTAAATACTGAGCCATTTGCATGGTCTTGAATGTATAGGACTTATTTCATATATGTTGGATAAACAGTGGCATTGTTTGCCGACAATTATCGACATAAGATGTTAGACATTAATCATGTGTAACGCATAAATACATTCAATATGTGTATTATATCACACTACAAAACGCTGTTAGGCCATTATCATGGTCCCAATATAATTGCCCTGAGGACAGGGGCGCGGGCAGGGGGAAAAAGGCTCTTGCCCTCTCCCCAGGACACGAGGGGCCCAAGGGACCTCTTAGTACGGTAGGGGGCCAGAATATAGGGCCTGGAGAGCCGGTTGGAGGCCGTAGTTAAGGACTTGTACCCGCAGTACGGAGCCCCCAAATGTCAGTCAGAGGGCCTCTTGCGCCGATCGGGCCCCTTGGGTCGATGAGGGCTTTTTTGCCGATTAGAGACCACCAAAACTGAGCCGATCTGAACCGAACCGTAACGTGCGCCCTGCGTTGGTCTGTACCCCCCTGGAGCCAAGACCGGTCTGGGGCAGGGTCTGGGTCATGTTCTTGGTGTGTGACTCATTCCCCAAACGACGACAAGGCAGTGGCCCACAATTGTCACTGGAGGCCTTTAATATTGGTAAGACACTTGAAACAACGAGGGGACCCTGTGTTGTTCAGGAGCTCGCACTGCCTTACAGGGAATTATGTGTCTGTTGAGGGCTCCGAGTCAGCCAGGAGCACATTCGCCGAACGGAGACATGTACGGGACCTCAAATTCAGAGGACCTGTTGCTTTGGTCAGGGTTCTCTTACAGTGGGAGGATCTATGAAAAATCACGATGAAAATGTTCAAATTAACAATGAGACAGTGAAAGGGCCTGTATAAGTCAGGAGCCCCAAGACCAAACGGGGCTCTTCGCCCGTGTGAGTCAGGGGCCCGATGAGTCGAACTGGAGTTTGGATCCTCTGCGCTGGTAAGAGATCATTTGGCGTCTGCGGAGGCCCTTGCATTGATCTGCGGCTATTTGCCCCGGTCAGAGCACCTCCCCCGTCAGCAACGGAACTGATGTATGATGTGTCGCTATGAGGGTGTCCGGATCACACAGGGGACTCCGGTCCCGTGCCGCCAGAATGGAAGCCGGCAGTTGCATCGACATCGCCAGCACATGTTTGACTGAAAAAGTTCATTCTTTTGCAAAAATAAACTGGTGAGGAAATGGTGTAGCATAGCTGCGACCACGTGCGCTCGAAACCTCTAGAGGCAAACAATGTCCGTCGTTTCAGTCACACTCGAGCAGCGTTGGCTGCCGCAGCTTACATCAGGCGGCCGGCAGACTGTTAATGAGAGACCATGTGTCCAGAAATAATTATTCCGAAAGCCCTCCAAAAATAAATTCATATTAGGCTGACTGAGACATAAATTTCACCTGTGCAAAGTATTTCCAACAACACGAGCAGCAAATGTTCCACAATTTCCTCAAGGGTTTGTGGTGTCGCACAGCTGGGCGTCGTCACGGGATTTGAGTTGCGGGTGAGATTTTACATCAAGCCTCCTGGACAAAATAAAGCTTTCCCACATGGGTCCCCCTGGGCAGTGTTACGTTTGAGAAGGGGGGTCAGCGACGTCATGTGCTTTCTTTGCAAATTGTTACATATATTAAAATATGTTCCTAAAACTGTCAACGACTAAAATCCAGAATATGGGTTTCCTGTTTAACAGGTGTGGTCTTCTCTCTCTCTATAGCAAAAGGTACCCTTGTTCCAGAACGGCGGGGCCTTCTGATGCATAGAAGGGCCATCTGATCCAGAGCAGGATCCTTCCGATTCGCAAATGGGCCTCCAAAATCAGCAAAGGACTTCCTTATCCCAAAATAGTGGATCCTGATTCCGAACTGCGGTCACCCGATGCATACAAGGGTCCCCTGTGCCAGAAAATGGGCCTCATGTTACACAGCGAGTGCTTCCTTATTCAGAGCAGGGCCTCCTAGTTCACAGCGGGGGTCTCCCAAGCTAGCAAATGGTTTCCTTAAACCAGAATTGTGCTTTTTGTCCATAGCGTGGGCTACGTGGCTCATAAAGGTGATTTAGGCTCGTGGCTCATAAAGGTGATCATGATCTAGAAACGGGTCCCCTGATGCAAAAAGACTCTTCTCGGCTCAATTTAGTGCCCCTTAGCACAGAAACAGGGGCCTCCCTGATCTCTACGTAACCTGCCTGAGTTGCGAAATATTAAGTTTAGGCAAAATGGCCCCACAAAATGTGTGTGGCGCAAATACACACTCTTGTTTTCTCTGTTCCTGCCCTCCCCCTTGCTGCGTCGCCCCTGGTGCTGCACACGCTAAACCGTTCCGAACATCAATTCGAAAAGCGTGCGGGTGAAATCTACCGTCGCACTGAACTAATGTCATGGTAGAGCGTTCGAAGGCCCTACTTTCTCGAACGTGGTCATTCTCGTCCGTATGTCGGCCGCCGCCTGGCGTTGGCCGTGAGTCCGCCACGACGCGGCCAGTGGAGGTAGCAGCGGCGGCAGGCGTCGACGTTTTGTCTTCTAAAGGTTCGCGAGCGCGAGATATTTTCCGTTATTTTCATAACTGTAAGCGTATATTTTGACTCCGTGCTGGAACACGTCCAGCAGTGGCGGGGCCTGTGGAGCTTTGGGGGGGGGGGGGGGCGTGACCACCCTATGGAGGTGGCTGTGAGTCCCTGGACCGACGGCCCAGTTCTTTTTCGGCAGTCTATGATGCTCTCACATTCTTCAATACATTTCTAAACGGGCCTCGAGACATAAAATAAAGTCTCGACCTTAAAAATTTCCTCTGAATCCAAAATCAACGTTCTCACAGCGATGAAGAGGGGGCCTTAGCCGAAAGATCCCCCTAGGACTCGGTTGGGCCCCTCCTGGGCAGATTCCTGGCTAGGCCACTGACGTGTAGACCTTTCAGTGGCCATGTCAAGACACCAAAGAAAGCGAGTACAGGTGTATCACACGCCCAATGAAAACAAAACTCGACAGACATACAGCATAAAGCATTTCAAAATTGATTCATCGGTTACTGGACCGTTTTCAGTCACCCAGCCACCTGATCTTAGCTGTTCAATGACTCTCGGCCTGTGGAGATTGCAATGCTAGATGTTGTTGTTTTTAGTAAGCAATGATAGTATGCATTCACATGACTTCTTGATGTATTTGGCACTAGTTGATTCTTGAGAAAAGGTGAACATTTAACATTCCTTGTCGAGCATGGGTTGGTGAGATCGACACAAATATTGGACCCCGTTTCGATCTACGCGGAAGTTCAGTCAACAGGTGACGTGCTCAGTGTCTGTTCAGTCCCTCCCCATGCCATATATATATATATATATATATATATATATATATATATATATATATATATATATATTGCAGCGCCCTCACTATTATCGGTTTAGGAAGAGCCGACGGAACCATGTAAAATTAATAGCGCTGATGGCTTATTCCATAAAATCACTTAATGTCTGGTTCCTCCATTTTATTGACTTGCAAATGAAAGAAGAACTGCGCCATCTGGTAGCCTCTCGTTTTGACAGCAGTTAAAGAAGGCGCGAATGCAATTAAAAGGAGGTCATTCGGTCCCTTCGACATAAGATGGGCTAGATCCGAGGAATTAATTTGTTTAGGGACCTTCGAGAAAAGGACCCATTCAATCCGGTGCCTCTCCTTAACAGCATTCTGGCTCAGTACCTGCCTGGGAATCATGACAGGACCTTTTTAACTTCTTCGGTGTGAGGGAATGCTCCCGCACTTAACCAAATCCCTCTCTGCTGATCAGATATCCCCCATCCCCCCCCCCCCCCCCCTGCTATATCCAAAGGGGCCACGGGCAATGCCTTTGGCTCCGAAATGGTATGCGAGAAGTTGGCGATTTATTCGGTGTCCTCGATTGTTAAAGGGCCTTCCACGCTGCCCTTGGGCTCTTCGCATCTGCTCGGAGGTCCCGACGGTGCTGTCGGGGGACCTATGGTCAGCCGGGCGATCTCGATTAATCAGTGGTCTTTCACGAATTCTTTGCATTTGCCGGAAAACTGTAACGACGGTAGCATGGAGCCCCATTGGCTAGTTCCCGGGAACTCTCAGTCGCTCAGAGAACGTTCGCGATAGTCTCGAGTTCTTCCCACTTGCTCGGACGGCCCTGCGCTATTCCTGAGGGCCAGGTAAGGTACTTTACCGAGACGTTCGATGCTTGGGTGCCCTCTACACTGGTGCAGAGCTCTTCCCACTTTATCTCACTTGCGGAGGGTCCTGCTCTCCCTCCAGGGGCCCTTCACGATGGATCCACCGGGCACTTTTGATTGTGCAGGGGCCCGTCACATCGTCTTAGATACTTCATACTGGATCGCGCTGCACTCTAGATCGTCCGGGGCCATCCGCACTGGTTTTAAGTCCTTCTCATTCGCTCGGAGCTCTATGCTCTCTGGCTGCGGGTTTCGGTATTGCCGAGGCACTCCCGATCGTTCAGGGGCCCGCTGCATTGGCTTTCGTAGACGCTCAATTTATTACACAGGTTTAGTTGTGCATTTGTCGATAATGCAAGACTGTTAAGTGCAATTAAAACTCGCGAACGCGACCCATTGCGACACGATTGTTTACGCGATCACATCGTACAATTGCTAGAGATAACGGGAAAATACTGATCGGGAGAAAAACGATGAAAGTACTGTGAATGATACAACTATCTGCACATATCGAGGGGGTATTACAATTGGTTTGATTTTGTAACATCATTTGCAAGACATGCCTTTTTACACAGAGGAGTGAGGTGCTACCCGAGTAACGGGTTCCAAGCAATCAAGCTCAAGCAATGAGACCCTGGGGAATTCACTACGATCTTCGGAAATTGGCTTGTTTTTTAGGATCCTGCGAAAACCCTACATTAAAATGATGGTATTTAAAGGGACAACTCGATTTTCTATTTCACACCCAGAAGTAGTCAGTTGCGGGACTCTGCGTTAGTCACGTGTCACCGCGATCACCAAATCAGCTTGTCAGATAGCTGCCGGCCCCTGGCCAAGCAGCCGCCAGCGCAAAACCGCCCAGCGGCAACAAAGCTCCAGATCAACCGTCGTGCTGGATTATGGCGGCATTTAGCAGCCAACTTTAACCAATTTCTATTTGGAATGCTTCGCCTTCGACATATTTTTCAAAATCCTTCGCTGTCAATGGAAGAGTCCATCAGACTGGAAAAAATGAGCGCACTCAATGTTCTTACCTAGGTAGCACTCAGGTAGGAGCATACACAGCCGTAATGGTTGGGTAGTTGTGCTTTTGGCTCCGACGTGGAGGTCTGCTAGTGAAAAACCTCTGCTCCAAAAAGAACAATTTGGGGGGGGGGGAATTATATACAATAAGGAACCACTTCCCTTCGTATTTAGGCCGTCTTGAACTGAAACAGAAGCCAGAAGGTACCAGAAAATGCAATAATTTTTATTTAAAGGCTGGTCAATGACTTGCACTGTAGTTGATTGTACCATTTCTTACATATGCTATTCCATATGTTATGATACTGTTTTGCTAAAGGTATGTTGCCGAAATGTCAGTACATCTACGCCTCCATTCTCCTGGTTTGTTTTTCGAGAAGCCAGGCTGTTGATACTGTTTTATCTACGTGAATAATGTCTTTTGCAAATGCACTGAGCAACTTACAAACTAAGCACCTGTCCAATAACGCTAGCACGACAAGTGCATTCTTCAAGCAATCTTCAATCTTGTGTAGTATCGTAGTTCTTTTTTGTTATTGCCTCCTTTCACGGGTATAATTTGTTGTTTGCCTGCAATGGCTTCGAAATGTTTTAGTCGCAATATGCTTTTGTGTGGAAACGAGCGTGCGATTGCGACTGTAATAATTTCACTTTATCATTTTCAGTGCAAAGCGCGGTGGCCAAACAAAAAAAAAGATATTGATTTAACTGGCTTGCCGAATTTGTGAGTGGCTAAAAAGGCGCTTTCTCAAGCAAGCATGTTCTGCTCACTTTTATTTTGGGTGATTTTAATTATGAAAGTTACCAAAGCTGCTTTCCCTTCAATACCCCGTTTTTGACGCGTGAAAATGGATGGCAGTTCGGTATTTCTGGCTTAAATCTGCGTTGAGAGCCGGCAGCCGGCTTCATTTCGTACGCATTGCAAAAACGTTCAATGTTTGAAAGCCTTCTGAGAAAAATAGGCATACGCTTTCTGTATACAACATACCGTATATAATAGACATAAACATATATCCCCTGCAAAACATCAGTAACATCATATGCAAGGATAAAGGCCTTCAGCGCATGTTTTTTTGGAATTGTGGGCTCAAAGTTCTTGTGTTAAGCCAACGATCTTCAAGATACAAAAATGTTCTGGTTAAACGATGCCAAAGTGTTAACAACGACTTTTTTACTCTTGAGGATAACGCAGCTCAAAATAATAGTTGCCACCAACGTAATCGTAAAACCAGCACTATATCATCCTTATACCAGTGCCTCCTGGTATATTGAAGGTTCATAACTCAGCATGAAAACTTTGGGCTTATCATGCAGAACACAATTAACTAGAACGACGCTACTCCACAACCATGTTGTCCCATATGTCTTATCCTGTGACACACAGTCCATGAAATGGGCACATTTGGGGCAGAAAAAGGAGAAAATAATAAGCATGTGGGGACTGCAAAAGTACTGTCAGCATAAACGTACCTTTTCGGTCCCTACGATACAAGCAGGGGGGATGTCGGCATAGTGTTTATGAACGTGGCGGTAATGTCATTACGTGCTGCTATACCTTTAAGCCGATTTTTTTTTGTAGCGTTCAGCTCTTGCCTTCCTTGCCGTGATGTCCTCTCCCCTCCCCGAACACCATTCACCCTGACCCACGTTGAAATACGGATCGTGAGTGGTGTGCCATTGGTCTCTATGTGAGCCTGTCTCGGTCCGGTGCAGGGTTTAGATGCAGAGCACGGCGTCGGTCATGCTCTCCTCGATCCATGTCAGCGCCGATGTGACGCGTGCAAACACGTCCGGAATGTTGGGGTTAGCGCAAGGGTTGCCCAGCGATGTGAGCCCGATGAGCGTGTAGCGGTCGGAGACGGACGTCACCAGCGGGCCGCCGCTGTCGCCGTTGCAGACGCCCTTGCCGCCGGAGGGGAGCCCACCGGCGCAGATCATGCTTTCACGCGCAAGGCTGCCCCAGATCTAGATGCCCCAGTAACGTCCTGCGGGTGTTGCAGGATTTGGACGACCGAGTAGCGGATCTCGCCGTCCGGCACACTGATCCGGTGGTCGCCGAGCAGCACCTGGATCTGGGAGGCAGATGCTCCGGCCGTGCAGTGCGCCGCCGTCAGCACGTACCGGTTGTTGATGACGCTGTCGCCGCAGAAGGTGCGCGTGCCACCGGGGCGCACCAGGCCGGCCTGCCACGGGTACTCGTTGACGTCGGTCTCAGTGCCGTCTACGACCCTGCTGCGCCGGTCGACCTGGCCTCAGCAGGGGCCATAAGAACTGCTAGTGGTGGAGCCAAAAGAACTAGCGGCTCGCGGGTCAGCACGGAGTCGTAAGGTGGCACGGTCGGACATCTCGCTCAGCGTCCGCCGCAAGGGTAGGGGAGTTGCTGCACCGTCAGAGGCCGGCTCCAGTGGCAGAGGTGCTTCCTCCAGCTCTTTACTTGGTAGCAGGGACGCTGTCCTCACCGTTTCCTGACGTGACAGCCGAGGCCTGCAGCTCGACGGCTGGAAGCAGAGGTGCCCCCTCCAGCTCTTAACTTGGTAGTAAGGACGCCGTCCTCACCGTTTCCTGACGTGGCAGACGAGGCCTGCTGCTCGACGGCAGGAAGCAGTGGTGCTCCCTCCAGCTCTTTACTTGGTAGCAGGGACGCCGTCCTTACCGTTTCTTGACGTGGCAGCCGAGGCCTGCAACTCGACGGCTGGAAGCAGAGGTGCTCTCCAGCTCTGAGGTAACGATTTGAGCGGTAAGGGGGCTGCAGTCAGGTGTAGGTGCGCTCCGTCGGGGGACACGTCTACTGGTACTGGCTTTCCCCGCTGAGAGGCTAGGGCGAGTGAGACGCCCAGGACCAAATATCACGTCAGGACGAGGGTGTTCAGGACTGGTCGGCGATCCTTGCAGCGATTCAGTCAGCTTATCTGCCCCTCCAACCGAGCACAGGCGTCAGGCGACGCGCCCTGTGTACTGTCCCCGTTGACAGCTCCCACGTGCGGCAGCCAGAGTTATTACGGTGAAGGTTGGCGGCTCAGCTGGTGCGTTGTTCACGTTCCGGGTAAAAGGCATCCATAACGGCGTCCAAGCCAGGTGTGGGCAGCCATGCATCTTCTCAATTGTCGTGGATTGTGGCGGGAAGGTCATGCCAAGATCAGAGGGGGGGGGGGGGGGGGGCAGGTGTCATGCAATGTCAGACTCGCCAATAGCTTTGCCTTTCATTATGGTCGTTACGTCGGCTGTGTTTTCCGAATCGCCCCACGTGTGGGATGACGAGCCAGGTCATCGAGGAGACAGCAGCTGTGCATATATTTGCAAGCTAATATCGCATTTCAGCCTGGTAAAAGCGGACTCTACTCAAGTTATCAGGCAACAGTTCGTCGGTGTTCGCCAGGCAGTCACCCGTGAAGTGAAGTTGATGGGGGGGATGTCGGCATCCTAACATGAATAACATGCATTTCGTGGCTCAACGCGGGTAAATAGTGTGGTGGTTGAGCTGCGCCTCTCTGTGCGTTGAGCTTAAACTTGCATACCGAACAAATTTGCTTCAGGCGATAACCAAATGGCAGCATCTTATTTGCCACGTACCTTCGGTGAACGGAAATGTGCTGGGACAAAGTTCAGGTAGCTCTATGCTATGCACTCTACGCTATGCTATGTGGTTTTTACGATGTTGATCTAATATGATTGTCCGTCGCTATGGTTACTGTATGTTTATGTTATATATGCTAATGTTGCCGATTTACCTAGTTCACCAGCCACCTCTCTAAACTGCACTGGACACAATTGCTTCGTGCGGTAAATGACATATTTGCATCCTACCATGTACGGCGAACGGAGTTATGTTTGGGCAAACTCCAGGTTACTCTGGTGCCAAAGGCTCCATTCTTTTTTATATAGCTTTCACTGACAGAGAATGTTACCACTTTTGTTAGTGGCAGGGTAGTGGCCGAGTTATCCAACCAAATTACCGGGTGTTAACGACACACTTACCACTCAGGTACTACACGGGACTGGTCTCTCCTACAGCCTCCCTGCTGCGTTTACAACACTTATACCAGGCTCGCACGACCCCTCCTTAGTTTCACAAACTAGCTCTGCATCTCCTCCTTAGTTTCACCAACCAGGGGGCAAACCTCCCCAGCACCATCCACGTACCACTCTGTCAACAAGAGCGTGCGAATCTGTTACCTGCACCGCGCCATTCCACTGTCTCTCCACTAGGCTCGCTCATGCGTCAGCTTTAAATTTTATAGGAACGAGCAAACATCAGATAATATTGCTTTTTATCACGCGAAAAGGGCACCTAAGCGGAAGCTTTCGTATGCCAAATCAGCGAAGAAATCAGGCAGACAGGACTGCATGTAACAGTCAGGTTAACAGCTTGATCAGAACACGGTAAAGTAGCTGCAGCGTCAGACACGTTAAACGACACAGCGGCTCTTCAGTGGCACAGTGGCACTTCAGTCACACAGCATCAAATGATAACTGCGAGCCAGCAGGCGATGTGGCCACCAGACACGACTCTCTGTGTTCTGACATCTCCAGCGTACTCGGGTTCAGAACGATTTTATCGCGAGAAGTCAATGACGCTGTCAGGGAACCACGTTCCCCATGATGCAGCGCGAGGGACCGCAGGCACCGCATGGACGCTGACAGATCAAGACCGCGGTCGTACGCAATCACACTCTGTCATCATCACAATACAACAACCTGCGACTGCCTTCGGATTCAAGACTCTCAGGTTGTTTCCAACCAACCGCTTTCACATATTGCAGTGCGCAGCAAGACGGAAGTGTCGGTCGGGCCGCCTCTGTGATGTGGAGGACATGTTTCAGAACAAATCAGATCAGCTTCTTCAGGTGTGCGCCGCTACCTTTTTGGAAGGACTCATACACCGGCACTGTTAGCGTCAGGATCACCTCACCGAAGCACACCGTCGTAGCCGCAGTCGTTCCCTCCACAATAAGCCGGAATGAAAAAGATATGGGTCGGGATGCAAGTTCTCAACGTAATTATTTCACAAAGTTGATAGTTCGTGAAACAAAAATAAATTGCTTAACTTGGCAAATATACATTTTCCTTGATTTTGAGCATAAAGCGCATGTCGGCCACATTTTTCCCTCCTACAAACATCATTTCAGGTCAAATGGTTTCACCAATATCTGGAAAGTGACTACACCCAGAGACGTGCTTACACCAATGACATATATCGTGCGCATGATTCTTATGCAAGGACTATTATGCTAAGGGTGCTTTTCCGCAGATGGGGAACTGTCAGAGTCACCGACCGAGCAACCGGGAAACGTGTTTGCAGAACACCCGTTCGTGAAAGAAGCGCCGACAGTCTTGAAACAGCCGGTCTCGGACGGAGTGGCGGGTGAAACCTGCACGTGGCGGATGTCATCAATCTGCACGGGAGTGATCTCGAATCAAATGTCTTGTATAAGTGAAGTGATGTTGGTGATATCTTTGGAGATGTTAAATGTGTCAGGACATGGGCGACCTTATTCCTCCGTCTTTAAGCAGACACCCAACAAACTGGATGCAGCACTTTGCCACAACCCTGTATATATATATATATATATATATATATATATATATATATATATATATATATATGGTTTGGAGATAGAGGGGATGAGGGAGACGGCAAGTTTGCCGCGAAGGCAGTTCGAACTCTGAGGAAGCTCCGTTATTAGCCTGGGACGAATGATGGGAGAACGACATTGATGGTTAGACCGTCGTTGGCCGGGCCAAGACTAGGGGTCTCTGACCATGGCTTAGTGTGTAAGGCTCGTATTTCCCTAAGATGCCCGTCGAGGGACGGATTGACCTTCTGGGGCGCTTTGTCCTCTGGGTGTACCATTCTAGGTAAATTCGTACTGACTTTGAAAGCACAGACCATATTACCTTGCCAAAAACGAGCGCAGATGGCATTTGTGCGGAAGCCAAAAACAGGATTTTTGGCAATGTACGAAACTTACAGGAACAATACGGATCTCAGTGCTTCTGTACAAGCTTCCAGAAGAACCCACTTGGGAGCGACCAGTACCGGGAGTCTCTTGTACCGGCTCTGCACGCACAAGTATGTCCATCGGCCGTGGGAACCCAGCAGCAAGCTCCAGTGAAATGCTGTCAATGTCAGTCAATGCTCATAATCGTTGCTAGCTATGCTTAGCTTTATGCTCAGCTTGTTGGATCAACAAGCCAGTAGCAGGGATTCGTACACTGAAGGAACTATGCGAACAGGTGGCGAGCGTGTCAACAATCCTTCGGCTTGTAGATTTGGTTTACGGCATACGCATGATATTGCATGGCAAGACTCAACACCGAAGACCAGCATGTAGTCACCATGCTTTTTTAAAGTCCTGTTTACGATGCTGACAGAACATGCCCGTCAATATGTGCGCTATAAAAACGATCGTAAAGATAGATACAAAAAATATCCGTGCCAATGGGACTGAATACTGCATTTTGAGCACCTAAATTATTTTCTTCTGATGCTGGTTGCTGGCTGCTGCTGACTGGAATCTTTATCGTATCGAGGGCTGGAGCGGCTTGCTGTCTTGTCCGAAGAACTGAGCTGCAGGTAGTGTGTGGGTGTTGCGGAGGAGGAGGCCCAAGAAACTTCAAATGAATACGACCCCACACCCCTAGCACCCATCACACCTTTGTTTTTAAACATTGTCGTAATGACGCTTTAAAGGCCTCTGATACTGATAAATATGCTTTTAGTTTATTGTCATGCGGTCAAAGCGCCTAAACAGCCAAATGTTGTCACGCGTCGCTTAGTCTTGGTCTTTACCGACCGCGAATAGTGGTGACAATCATGACTCTCAAGGAAGATGCTTTACCTAAAGTGCTGTGCGTTTTGCTTGATGCTGAGAACGTTGACGCTTATGGACGTCGATCTATGCTCTTCCTCAGCGTTACTGACCAGTGGTGAGCAAGCTGGGGTCTGGTGCATAGGAAAGCTCGCGTGTATGTGTAGATGAGAGCTTCTCTCGCCACCTGGCATGCCGCAAATACCACAGGAAACTGCTGTCTGATGACCCAAGTGGAGCTGGCTTTTGTTAAGCTGCGATGCGGTATTAGCTCGCAAAACCACAGCCGATTCCGGACATACTATGCCGTCATATAGTTCAAGTAATTTGGAAAACACAGGAGACATAACCAAGATAGCATAAGCCAAACAATTCATGCGAGTGTACATTGAATGACACAAATGTGTCGTGAAGACGAACCTCCTGTACAAGACATGAGTGTTCATGTCTGGCTGGTGCACAAAACTTCATCGGTAATTTGGAACGCAGTTGCATCTCCAGCATTTCGTAAAATTAGAAGTACGCTTATGCATAACGCTACATGGAAAGCATCGACTGGCAAAACCAGTTTGCTTTCGTTATACTTAACCCGCGCCCAGCCGGGGAAAAGTTCACTTCTTCCTACCTTTTTTCGACCACAGGTCAAAAACAACCCTCGTAGCGACACAAAATTTTATCACCTGATCATCTATCGATGCAGCATCTTTTATGCGTATTTCAAGTTTTAATCTAGCAAAATCACTTACCTAGGTCAGGTCAAAGAGGTCAATCGCTAAAATTATTCCCACACATAACTTTTTATAATTTACCATTGTTTAAACTTGGTGTAGTAATAGAACATGACAGTGCCCACAATTTGCATATTTCAGATTTTTCGGAAAATGTGAGGTCATTGACCTGAAGTCAGGCCATTTTTCGCTATTCGCTCATATTCGCTGTAATGCAAGCTTGTACGATTTTTTATGTAATTCTGGTGTTGTGCAGGAGGAAGAGAGTAGTAACTTACATGCACAACCATCATATGACCACAGAGGACGCAACTTCTTTCTATAGCTACCTTCCGTAAAGCGCGTGCTGAGCTCAACATAGGCGGTTTTCCTTGGTAATTTTGGGCGCAGAATTCGAATAAACCCCTGAAAACATTTTTAGATATGATTGCAATGCATAATGAAGTCACAATAGGTCATCCAAGGTCAGTTGCCTATGTTGCCAATAACGGAGAGACCAGATGAACGAATGCGCCGCGTGTAACCACCCCCTTGCCGTGTTGGTGAAGCCGAGGACGTCTGATTTCATGTACCAACATACCTGCTTTCAGTTTGTTACAAATACATTGCCAAGCGTCGAAGTGACTACGCATAATGTGCACAACAGCTATGCGATCTTCAGTACTTATAGATGTCAAATACACTATTTCTGACCACAAAAAGTATAGTACCGGTCACATGGACGGGGTTAGCGCTTAAAAAATTGTCACTGCATGGGTTGTAAATCTGACCTTAGTTGACCTCATATGACCTCTAGGTCACCCTGAAGTAGTAATATGATGTCTGAAATGTGTTTTCCTACAGCTACATCTAATAAAATAAACTTAGTCAGAAGCACATTGTCAAGAAAAATATCGTTCTCGTGGGCTCCTGGTAGATCAATTCTGAGTGATGAGCTGATTTGACCTGGCCCGTGTAGGGTGACAGGAATATCCGGAATGGACTCCCCACAGCCTTAACGCTTATTTCCGTGCTCTCGTGCATCTTGACGCCTTAACATAAGTTTTACCTGCATCCATCAAAACGGCAGTTTTTGACCTTTCGTGGCTTTTGGTAATCTCACATTTGACACAAGGTCACAAATCTCGGGTGCGTGGTTCGTGATTTGACGAGACGTTCAAAACGGTATCTTTGTTTTCTCATACGCTGTCTGTAAGTTGGACATCACAGGGGAAGGTCAATCTTCCCCCTCCCCGGCCCGGCGCGCTTGTCTCAGACCCCCGGCCGGGCACGGGTTAGGTTTCGGTTCCGGTCTTTTCGTCACAACGTGCGCAATAAAAACGAAAGATGATTCCCCACACCTAGGTTCAATACCACCAAACATGTGTTTCTGCGGAACATAATGACTGGTGCAGCGGCCACCCTAGAAACCACACCCTGTATGACCTCTAATTCCCCGGACATGAGAGCACTGTCAGCGATGTCGATGCACCGGATACGACATCGGACACCTGTGCACACCTGTGCTCGGCTGAAGGGGCATATAAGCTGATTGCAACGCTGCACGGATCACCAACCAGCCATGAACACCCTCGTCCTGACGTGGTGTTTGGTCGTGGGTGGCTCCCTCGCCGTGCCCTCTCAGCGGGGGAAGCAACTAGTGGCAGAAATGTCCCGCGACGGTGGGCGTCTAGATGAGAGCGCGTCACTCCTGTCGCTTGAAGCGTTGAACGGGAACGATTTTTCACGTGGTCCTTTAGCCTTTGATCCACAAATCGTGCCTGCCAAGTCAGAAGAGAGGCTGGAGGCGGCGGCTTTGTTGCTAAGTGTAAAGCGGGGGGCAAACGGGCTGAGTCTGAAGCGGGGAGTACACGGGGTGAGTCTAAAGCGGGGGGTGAACGAGATGAAACTAAATGGCGAGCTTAACGGGAGGTCTCGCCGTAACGTCTTGCGACTTCCTCCTGGTCGGTATTATATTGCATCTCCTCGTTACCCCAGAAATTATCGTAATAACATCAATATCGTCTACATAACCCTGCGAGGCAGTCAGAACCAGGCCATCCGCATCCGCTGCCCCGACGTCGATATAGAGAGAAGGAGATTCTGTGCGGCTGACTGGCTTGCTATAAATAGGGTCAGGTACTGCGGAACAGGCAGAATCCGCCAGCAAAGCAGTACCTCGCTGAGGATTCGGTTTAGGACGAACCGCCGCGTTACACGCCGAGGCTTCATCTGCTTCATCACCGTGCCCGCCGTCGCTACAACGGCGCCGCCGATGACAACGACGCAACCGACGACAACGCAGCCAACGACGACGACGCGGCCGACGACAACGCAGCCAACGACGACGACGCGGCCGACGACAACGCAGCCAACGACGACGACGCGGCCGACGACAACGCAGCCAACGAACACGACGCGGCCGACGACGACGACGATGCCGTCCACCAGTTCCTGCTGCGGCCAGGCCAACCGGCGCAGCAGGGTCGTGGGCGGCACCGAGACCGACGTCAACGAGTACCCGTGGCAGGCCGGCCTGGTGCGCCCCGGTGGCACGCGCACCTTCTGCGGCGGCAGCGTCATCAATAGCCGGTACGTGCTGACGGCGGCGCACTGCACGGCCGGAGCATCTGCCTCCCAGATCCAGGTGCTGCTCGGCGACCACCGGATCAGTGTGCCGGACGGCGAGACCCGGTACCCGGTCGTCCAGATCCTGCAGCACCCGCAGTTTGTTAGTGCCAGTACCGGGTACGACTTCTCACTGCTGCGCCTGGACCGCACCATCGTCTACGACAGCCGGGTGGCTCCCGTCTGCCTGCCGCAGGCCGGCCAGACGTACGCCGGCGTCACGGCCGTGGCCACCGGCTTCGGCCGCGTTGGGGCCAACATGCCGCAGGCCGACATGCTCCTCGAGGTCGAGCTGCCCGTCTTGACGCAGACGCGCTGTACGCAGATCTGGGGCAGCCTTGTGCGTGAAAGCATGATCTGCGCCGGTGGGCTCCCCTCCGGCGGCAAGGGCGTCTGCAACGGCGACAGCGGCGGCCCGCTGGTGACGTCCGTCTCCGACCGCTACACGCTCATCGGGCTCACATCGCTGGGCAGCCCTTGCGCTAACCCCAACACTCCGGACGTGTTTGCACGCGTCACATCGGCGCTGACATGGATCGAGGAGAGCACGACCGACGCCGTGCTCTGCATCTAAACCCCGCACAGGACCGAGACAGGCTCACATGGAGACCAAAGGCACGCCAAGCACGATCCGTATTTCAACGTGGGTCGAGGCGAGGGATCACGAAAAGGGGTCACAACAAGGGGTCGCGGCGGATGGTGACCAGGGAGGGGAGAGGACATCACGGCACGGAAGGCAAGAACTGAACGTTACAAAAAAGCACTTGAACAACATAAAGGCACGTCAATGGACAACATTCACATTCTTTGGCACCATGCTGGCATTCGGTCTGTTCGTATTTTTATTTATGCCGTGGGTATTTTGCGCAGCCCCACATATGCGCATTACCTTTTTCTCTTTGCAAGTATGACCATTCCATGGATTGTTTGCTATGTCTATGTGAGGACATATGGGACAAAATTGCTGTGACATTATGGTGTTCCAATGGATACTGTTTTGTGTGGGATATGTTCTACTGTCTTTTAAATACAGTTCCTTCTCGAGCACGTTTCCAAATATCGGACGCTTTCAGAACGCCTCCGAACGAAAGCGGACTGACGAGCTTCCACGTATATTTCAGCTGGAAGCATCGCATTCCTGTGCCCATTTCAAACGTCGATGATGATTGCGGTTTTAGGGCGCGCCGACTTTTGGGGCCATTTTGCGTCCACATTTCAAACGTCAAAAGGCTTCGAAAATGTTTTGTAGTTTCATTTATCCAGGTAAACCAAAATATCCACGTACGAAAAAGCAGCCTTCCAGTCGCTGACAAAAAAAAAACTGACAACCGTTTTGGTTTTGTTTGACCGATACATTGTGCACTAAAACCGATGGAAGGAAAGCATCACTATCGCAATTGCATACCCGTTTCCCAGAAGGGCGTACTGCGGCCAAAACCTAGTGTGACTATTGCGGCGTATTTTGTCTTCGACAAAGGAAGGAAATAATGCAATAAGACCACCCTATGGCACACAATTACGACGCCAGGCTGCCTGAGGATTGACTTTTCAAGCTAACCTTCCTAGACAGACATCAAATTTGGTAGCAAATCTGAACTTCATGCAAGTTTGGATAAACACAAACAAAAGGCATGGAATGTCGTAATGGCTTTCAATATAGCCATTCAATTTTACACAGGAATACTACCAGTTTTCGTTTCACCTCAGAAATATGCTTACTTCATCAGTGCGCACTGTCAAATGCACAGCGCACCCATAAAAGCCTCTCGTGTATGGGAAGACCTAAGCATTACAAAATCAATTAACCGGCAGGACTGGAGTTGGGACAGCCCTCTCCAACTCCTTCGTGTACTGCCGTTCAGGTCGGCACCAGGTCAGTGACTGACCAGATCGAAAAGCAGGATGTATGCTTCGCTGCTGTTGGCGCGGTGCATAAGGATGGGCTGGCCTCTGGAATCGTTGCACTCATACCGGACTTCAAAACAGGTGTGTATACGGTTATCGTGTGGTAGCCCAAGCACACCACACCAGAATGGTGTGTCACACCGAAGACGCTGTACTTGCGGTCTCCCGACACGGCAAAGTATGGTGTTAAGTCCAGACTACCGGAGTAGCAGTCCGCAGTGACATTGAGCTCATTTCCGTTCTGATCCAGCTGCAGCAAGAGTAGTTTCAGGTGCGCCACGAAGATACGTGGGAGCCGCTGAATCGTGAATCTCTCGGAGCCCTTTTGATGCTCCTGGCACATGGAGCACGTCGCTTTTTATTTTCCGTCAAGCAGCTCTTCTTTGGTAAGGCCAAAGCAGCCATGCAAACACGCCTGGCCCGTCATGGGTGTGATCAGCAGGTTCAGGTCCCAGAGCGGGTCAAACGCCACAAACGCGTGGCCGCCATGGGCGCAGTAACTATGTTTTAGTTGGGTGAACGGCCAAAATGGGCCTTTATGATTATTAGTGGGCACTATGCAAGCCGGAACGGACCTTTTACAGCAAATAATGGGAACTCTACGGATCAGAATGGCCCCATAGCATCAGAATGGGCTTCCTTCAGGACGAAATAAGCCCTCCATAGTCAATAATGAGCCCTCTACAGCTTAGAACGGATGCACGACAGCCCAGACTGGGACCTCTATGGGTCATGATAGACCCTCGTTAGGTTAGAGTGGGCCCTTTACAGGCCAGAATAGCCTCTACACAGCCAATAATGGCTCATCCACAGGCCGGAATGGTCCCTCCATAGTCAATTATAGGCATTCTGCCGGTCAGAATTGACTCTATGCAGGCTCAGGAATGCCTTCTTTTGGTCAGAATGGATCCTAGATAGACTAGAATGAGCCCTCGACATGCCGGAATGAGCCCTGCACAGGCCCTTCAAGTTGAGGGCCACTGTTCCCTCCGCCGGTCTTCAAATTGGGGGAGGGAGGCAAGCTGTCCTTAGCGCCCCTCCCCTCCTCCCAGGTTCCTGCATCCTTCTTGGCCGCACACCGTTCACCGTAGCGTAGACTTATGCTTTTCGACAAACATATCAACAGACTTCACTTTCTTCAGGAACAGGAAACGCTTACAGGCCTCCAGCGGTTCTGGCTAATACTAACACTGTCATCGATGTGGGTGGGTTAGGGTTTGGGTTGGGTGTTGATACGGTCCACGTCATCGCAGAAGCTCTCCAGCAGGTTTGTGAGGAACTCTTGCGTGTCCTGCGGCTGATAGCCCATGAATCGGGCCGTACATCGCTGACATTGTATCTTCAATGAGGAGGTGGTCAGCAGCCAGTTAGCCCTATAGGTCCGTCAGCTACGCTATGGGCCTCGCATTAGCTTGGTAAATGTTGTGATGTCAGCACCTTTCATGGCGGAGGTGGCCGTGTTCATGTCTCCCGAGCGTCTTGTGGGATGTAATCATGCAGGGTGGGGGTGTTGCTCAAACGTTGCCGGGCCGCATTCATGAAGCACGTATTACCGATGCTCCGGAGTCCCGTAAAGCCGAGCAGCCGTGTCGCGGGCCGCGCCTCACCGCCTTCTTCGCCCGCGCTAATGATCTCCGAGTGGCTCGACGAGTAGACGGCCGGGCCCGGGCATGCGACCGGACGGAGCTGCTCTCAGCTCCTCCGTTCAGTACGCGCCCGCTCGGCTTGTTGCTTCCCCTTCCACTCGTTCCGGATGCTGCCCAGCTGCTCAGTGGGCTTCCTCAGCTCGGCCTGCAGCTCCGGAAGGCGACACCCTGAGCCTGGCTTCATCGGGCTGTCATGCAGACCTGGGAGGTGGTGACGATCCGTCAGAGAGTATCTGGAGGGCTCACACTCAGGGGTCACGAGCTAGGCGTTCCAGCAAGCGGGCTAATGATGTTTTTGGCTGCCTCCGGATGTGATGCCCAGCTTACCAGTCTGTTTGCCTTGGGCGTACGCCACTGATGCGCGCTGACAGGCACCTTGTGGGAACTAGTTGTGACGAGCACGGAGGCAGCATTGCCACGGATGACGGCGTTTGATAGCCGCTGCCAGAGCCAGCCAGACTCAAGTTGATCTCCAGATGTGTTGACAAGCCGCGACCCCAACTCTCTCTGATACATGCCTTAGTGGCCAGACCGCAGGCGCCCCCAGTCTCAAACACAACGGGTTCGGACTGAAGTCTGTTTGTGTGTGTGTGTGTGTGTGTGTGTGTGTGTGTGTGTGTGTGTGTGTGTGTGTGTGTGTGTGTGTGTGTGTGTGTGTGTGTGCGTGCGTGCGTGCGTGCGTGTGCGTGTGTGTGTGTGTGTGTGTGTGTGTGTGTGTGTGTGTGTGTGTGTGTGTGTGTGTGTGTGTGTGTGTGTGTGTGTGTGTGTGTGGTGTGTGTGTGTGTGTGTGGTATGTGTGTGTGTGTGGTGTGTGTGTGTGTGTGTGTGTGTGTGGTGTGTGTGTGTGTGTGTGTGGTGTGTGTGGTGTGTGAGAGAAGAGAGGGAGAGAGAGAGAGAGAGAGAGAGAGAGAGAGAGAGAGAGAGAGAGAGAGAGAGAAGAGAGAGAGAGAGAGAGAGAGAGAAGAGAGAGAGAGAGAGAGAGAGAGAGAGAGAGAGAGAGAGAGAGAGAGAGAGAGAGAGAGAGAGAGAGAGAGAGAGAGAGAGAGAGAGAGAGAGAGAGAGAGAGAGGAGAGAGAGAGAGAGAGAGGAGAGAGAGAGAGAGAGAGAGAGAGAGAGAGAGAGAGAGAGAGAGAGAGAGAGAGAGAGAGAGAGAGAGAGGAGAGAGAGAGAGAGAGAGAGAGAAGGAGAGAGAGAGAGAGAGAGAGAGAGAGAGAGAGAGAGAGAGAGAGAGGAGAGAGAGAGAGAGAGAGAGAGAGAGAGGAGAGAGAGAGAGAGAGAGAGAGAGAAGAGAGAGAGAGAGAGAGAGAGAAGAGAGAGAGAGAGAGAGGAGGAGAGAGAGAGAGAGAGAGAGGAGATATATAATATATATATATCATCTATAGTGAATCTTAAGTGACGCCTGCTTAAATATCTTTAAATACAGAACATCCATTTTCAGCGATCGAGCAAATGATTCAACATGTGGATCTCCCTATACCGTCTTTCAAAGCAGTTCGTTCGCAAACGTGCGCGTCATTTTAGCACCATTTCCCAGGACAGAAATTGAATGTTAGCGTTCCTAGCCTCAACATGCAGACAAATCCAGGGGTTTCTTGTGTGTACAGCAAATAATTACAGCAATTTCCCAAGAGTAGTGACCTGTCAAGAGGTGCTCGGTAAAAACCCGTCCAATTTCTTCGAATTCACGAGAACGTGGCTATAGTGTAGCCAACTCGACTATTGTTCTGAAGTACGTGATCTCTTCAGGATGCATTTTCTGCTTGTTCAGTCTTAAGAAGGTTTCCAAACATGAGCCGGCTGGAAACTGAACTGTACGTAACGAACAGAAAGCTCGACCCGAACAGAACATATACTTGTGAGCACGGGTATCAATTTCTAAAAATGATGGGGGGGGGCCAGAGTATATACATATATGATACATGTGGATATGTATATATATATATATATATATATATATATATATATATATAAACATTGGTTGTCGAAGACATCTGGGGCTTCGTTATTTATGATCTTCCTAAATGTGCTTTCAATCTTGCGCATTTAGTGCCTGCTTTTCTAGGCATTTGGGACGCGCAGGCTCAAGCATTCCGATGCGATTTGTTTCACTAATTAATGCTGCAAAACAATGAACGTTCTCAGACAAGCATGGGATAGCTTTGTTCACTTTTTCAGCAGTTTCGACCCACTCTATCCAATACCAACAAGGTCCCTCATTTCTTTCCGGGCGAGGGGTCCCTTGAGAAAATCACTAGGTGGCACATATTGTTCCCGGTCAAGTGCTGCAGGCCCTATCCGATCCACCGCGGGTTGCCTTCTGGCTATCGTTCTGGCAACTCGGACGGGACCACCTGGTCGATCCGGAGGCCGTAGAGGAATGCATTATAACACATGGTCCCCTCCCTGACGTGAAAAGCCTTCTGATCGTCGCAGTTGGCCTCGGATCCCCGCAGGGACCGTCAGTCACATAACGACATCCCTGAGAGCCACATGCCTAATTATTGGAACATAAACTCCAGCTCGGCTTAACGGGCCCATGCTGGAATTGGGTTGGAGGGCCCATCGTTCGGTACTGGTGGCCTTGACTGGCATCCTTACAGACCCTTGCAAACCCGGTGCCCCCTGTTGTGCGCTGTGGGTCCCTGACAGATACAGGGGCCCCGACCAGCGTAAATCTCTGGCCCCGGCCTTGTAGCTGAATGGGAAGTGGGCCCTCAGGCCCATGCCGACACGGAGCAGACTGCGTGGTACTGGTAATGCCTGACCGCTTCTTAGGCCCATATCGACTCAGGGGGTCCGCGATAGGCAAAAAGTGCTCTATCATGTGAGGGCCCGTCCCCACATGCCGAGTCCCCTGAATAACACTTAAACCATCCCTTCGTGCCCAAAGGCCTCCAATTGGGCACTTGGTCGTCGGCTCCGGTGGGCGCTCCAGGCTCTTCGGGCCTCCTCAAACACTGCCTCTAGCCGAATCCGGGCTCCTTGCCAATACAGGGCCACCTGTTAGGCGCTGTGGGGCCCCGACAGACGCTAGGGCCCCAGCCAATATTAATCGTTGGCACCTGCTTTGTACCTGCTTGGGACTGGGCCCCTCGGTCCATGCCGACACGGAGCCTAACTGTGCGTTATTGGTGGTGGCTAACCGATATATAGGCCCTTATAGACTCAGGTGGCCCTTGATCAGCGCACAGGGCGCTCTGACTGGCACTGGAGTGCCCGGCCCTGTGGCCCGAGCCCCTGAATACGATCTGCGGCCGACCTTTCGGGCCTTCGAGTCAGGTCCTTAATCCTGTGTGAAAAGGGGTCCAAGATAGGTGCGATAGAGCACGGAATGGGCCATCGCAATCGGGTGCGTTTTTGGCGCCACGTCACACGTGGCACGTGTACACGTGTTGACAAGTTGAAATGGGCCGTTTTTGACGCGTTTTTACGTTCACCGTTATATCTCGGCGCACAAAGCAGGTAGAAGCCTGAATGTTGTTCCCCAACATTCACCATTGAAGCAACTATCTTTAAATCGAGCAAAGACGTTACATGAATTGCAATGTCGCACGTGCTGCGTGTAACGCGTGCACGAGCCAGCAGCATGGGCGTAGGAACAGGGGGACCAGGGGGGGGGGGGGCTATGCCGGGCTTTTTTCAAGCTGGGAGGCCAGCAGTGTTAACCGGACCCCCACTTTTCAGACTAAGGTTGTGTTTCACTTACTTTTGCACTACATTTAACTTACATGCCGATTTACTTAGTTCACCAGCCATCTTCCCCAAGACGCTTCATTTTTTCGGTTGCTCATTGGCCACCACTTAGTGTTGCAGCTGCAGGGCCGACGCCGCGCGGCCTATGGAGACTGCAACGTCGGGTATCGAGGCATTGATGCCATGACTTGCGAGCGCGCATGTTCAAGCCATGCTACATAGTTTTTATCAGCGATCAATTCTGACTGAATCTTAAACATTTTCAGACGAACATGGATTAGCTATGCTAATACAAATTTGGGACCCTCATTTCATCTACAATCTACGTCCAGGGAGTCCTCAATATATCTGGAGAACACAAAAAAACAACATGAAACCGGTGTGTATGTGACAATTATTGGACCCCTGCAGCGATCAGGGATGTTGTTGTTTCAGTGAGGGCTTTTGTGCTGATCCAGGGCCAACTGTGCGGGTCAGAAGGCCTACCGTGTCAGGGAGGGGAACAATTTGTTATGAGATATCCTTCCAATGACCTCCGGATCGATCATGAGATCTCGCCCCGTGTCACCACAATGACAGCCAGAAGGCACTTTGCGATAGGACGGAATGGCCCTTCAGCCCTTAACCTGAAACGTTAATGTGCTCCGGGTGCTCTACTCAAGGGCCCTTGCCTGGAAGGAAATAAGGGGTCTCAATTTTGTTGAGTAGAGTGGTAGCCTCATTACTGTTGAATAGAGTGCATTGAGATGAGTTAAAAAAAAACGAACAAGGCCATCCCATGCTTGCCTGAGAACGCTCATTTTTCGGAATGGATTAGTAAAACAAATTACATCGACATGTCTGAACATGCCCGCCTGCAGCCTAGAGTGCAAGGACAGTGATGGCCTGGGATGCAGCTTCCGTAAAACCGAACGGCATCGGCCGCTGCAAGTGTCACCAGGCGGCGGGCGCCGTGGTAATAAGTCTTCTGGACAGATTAATAGTTACACATACACGAAAAAAAGAGATTTTACCTCTCCTCTTCCAATTCCCCGCCAGACTCCAGCATCGCTTTATGGTGCTTTAAGTGCCAATCCATTCCTATCATCAGTCTAAAAATCACGCACGTGAAATATGCGCCCAGAATGTCTTCTAAATGCAAGATTTGATGTCCTGACGCGTTCCAAAGTACTCCTTTCAAGAACGTCATCATTTTCGAACACCCGTTGGCCACGGCTTAGTATTTGCTGTTGGGCCGACGCTGAGCGGCCTCGGCAGACTACAACGCTTGGCGTCGAGGTTTCCGTTGCTAAGATTTGCGCGTGCACGTGCTCAAAATTATGTCACATAACTGGTATCACTAATCCATGCAAGTGCCTAAAGGTTATTATTTCAAAAGTGTCATCATTTTCGTCCACCGATAAGCCACAGCTAAACGTTAGCCACCAGACTAACGTTTCGCGAACTATGCAGACTGCGACGCCTGGAGTGGAGGTTTTTGTTAAGATTTGCGAGCGCGCATGTTAAAAAACCACGTTACGTGAATTGTATCACTTACCGATTCTGACTGGACGTTGAGCACCTCCAACCAAACAAGGCTTGATCATATCAATACACACCGTTGACTTCTCGATCTACGATCAAATTTGTATATCCAAGTTTGGATCAGACATATCGATCTACAGCGTGCCTTCGTCATGTCCTTAATGTCTATAAATCCCAGATAAAAATTCAGGCACAGCTTCTTAACTCTATCGTCTCAGAAAGAGTCCACAAAGCAATTGTAAATTAAAGGCGCCGGTGATTTATTTCATGCGGTCGTTCAACGCCTGATTTTTGCCGTTTATTAACTTCAAAATACAAACAGAGTTGATCTCACGGTAGCTCCTGTTTTCTGTTCTGGTTGTAAAGTAAAAATAGCAAACAAACGAAGAAAACCGTGTCCCTTGTTAACACGTAGCTGTATCTGGGGATTATTTTAGAGGGGTGAGATCACAATAAGAACGGCGTTTTTCAACACCGTGTTCCTCCTTGGCAAGGCTCTGGCTACGCCACAGCCTACACACAAAAGCAGACCAAGTCGCCCACGTTGAATGATGGGCAATAAAATGTCCGTTGGGGGAATGCATACCTAAGGCAGGCAGCTTCCCGGAGGTTTTTTTCTGCGATGGCGTGATGCAAGGGAAGATAACTCGGAAAAAGATACTGTTGCAGATGCTGTACATATGTTTTACAGACCAATTAGTAGTGATGTTGATCCAGAAATATGCAACAAGGCGCTCATACGGTCAGCTCGCGGTCAGTCATGCCGGAGACAGCCGGTCCAGGGCAGAGGCCGCAGACGGCGGACGGTAGCAGGGCCTACGTAAGGAATATATGACAGAAGGGTCTTCATTCTGTGGCTTGATTCTTAAAGGATAATGTCCAGTTGTATGGCTTTTGTCACACTGCTCTGACAGTTGCAAGGCTTCAAATTTGTTTCCGTCTAAAATGCTGCGACATGTCATATCTCTTGAAAATCAGCCAGCAAAATGAAGGCACATACCAAATTTATCGCACTGTGAGCCATCCATTCGTTTTCAAAATTCCCGCCAGCCTATGTCCAGGCCGTATTTCCACATTTATCCTGTGGAGGCAGATGCCTCCTCAGTAACCCGGAATGCCTACCCGCGATTGGAATT
The DNA here is from genome assembly GCF_011947565.3 of Pollicipes pollicipes. Taxonomy (NCBI): domain Eukaryota; kingdom Metazoa; phylum Arthropoda; class Thecostraca; order Pollicipedomorpha; family Pollicipedidae; genus Pollicipes; species Pollicipes pollicipes. Next base: position 4,466,244 of record NW_023596746.1, read on the forward strand.
TCGCCTCCCTAGGAAAGACAATGTTGAAATGTACGAATAAATCTACGAAGCTGGACAGCCTTATTTACCGAATGACATTGACGAGTCGAACAGGAAAGATTGTGCACCAGTGGGGTGCAGCTCTAGGTGCATGTCGAGCAAAACAGCCATGGCATTTGAATAAAGAACGACAACGACCTCCATTTCAAATACCGCCCCCCTCCCCTCCCCCCGGTCATCGGGCTTGCTTTTACAGAAAAAAGTTCCTGAAGCACACCCTGAGCTTGGCCTTCCCCCACTTTTTGAAGCGTTCCTACGCATGTGGCCGGCAAGATAGATTTGGCCATGACCGGCCGTCTTTTACTCCTCGATACAATGCAATGCTGTTTAATACAACGGCAGTGTGTGCTGCTATCATTCAAAAGGCTGACAGTTGATAGAAGGGACGAAAATCACCGGCCACACCCCACGACCATTCTCTCACCCCATGGAACAGATTCGGCTGTGTTGCAGATAGCGTGGCGAAATGCGTCATCTGCCGGCGGCCGCCAGAGGCTGTCAGTACCGCGCGCGGCCGGCGGCCGTCTTTTTCAAACTTTACGTGATAATCTGGCAACCTGGGCACCTAGAACCGTGATTCCAACTGCAAATGATACATAATGAAAATTTTCCAATTTTACATCAGCGCAGTGAAGCTAGCGCGCAAGCGCTTGAGTTTCATATTGGGAAGATGTGCCTGAACAGTGAACTTTGCACATACTCAGCCAGCGATTTTACCGTGGGCTCAAAGAATCGCATGTAGCCGAAAATTGCTGCCCATTCAACGGTGCATTTAACTGTGGCTTGCAGTTTAAACCACGCCAGCCTTTTTTACATCAGCTTGTATTTGATGGCTGCTCGCGTTTCGCCTGCTCCAGCACATAATAGTACTGCTGCGCTGTAACTGAAACCACTGCGTCAGGCTGTGGAAAGAACCTACTACCAAATTAGCTTTATTGATGTGTCTCATCTGGATTGCATACTTACATGGGCGTCAAGTTATCATACTTTGGGTGGTTTTAGCTCAATTTTTCTTATCAATGTACCTATTTAATTTATTTCATCGGCAAAAGTCGTTGTAAGTCCATTTTATCTCAAATACGGTTTTTAATATTTCTGCACACGGCAACGCCCTTTACAGTGTGTGGCTTCCTGTGTTTGCAGCGAAGCTATATATCAGGTAGGAATTCAAGTTTCAGTCGGCGTTTCTTACAGGCTTCAACTTGGTTAAGTATTTTTCCTTGTTACCCTGACGGATGCAGCATTATTGGGATTCTGTTACGGCTGGTGTTATGAATAAATGCGCTGTTTACCACGAGTGAGCCTAATATGGCGCGGGTTAGACATTGCGGGAAAGCCTTCGTGTCTCAAACTCCCCGAAGAAATCAGACTAACGATTTGTTGAAAATGTTGACGCGTCTACGACGTTGTCTGGACTTTGAATTCTACTGATTCCCTTAGCTTTGATTTTATTTGGTAATTTGGTTATCCTTTGAATGATCAAGGGTTTGTTATAACAAGTAGTGGGCAATTATTGAGGCCCTTTACAATGAGCTAGTTTCATTCTATTTTAGTGTCACATATTTGTATTATGTCAAGGGTGAATGCACTTCATTGTGCTTTTTATTCAGTGATGTAGAAACTTATGCTCTGTGTGGACAATTTTTGGTCATCGATGGTGAAAGATTGCAACTTATGGATGGCATGATCTACCTGTGTTAACCACACACTGTTAATGCCAAGGCATTAAAGGCTACTATGTCACTTGCCTGGTCTTGCTCTTGCAATGATGCCCATGAAGTGGTAGGCAGTCTGGGGCTAGTCAACAATAAATCCATCTTATGATCTGGGTGCCTGTGTTTCATCAGCACATTGAGTCTTGTATGCAATACCAGGACAGGAATGCTCTAAGGAGTATTTTCACCTGGAATCACCTTTGCAACATGATAGTTCTAGAATGTGTTCTCTATGCTGAGATTGGTAGTAGCCTCCCTGGGGTCTGGGTATGCTGACATAGCACACGCATGTACCAAAATTTGTTAATAATATCTCCGCTATGCCTGACATGTGCAGCGTGTTTTTGCTGTTTGATTTCTGAGTTTGTATTTTGTACATTTTTTAATAACCTAAGTGCATATTGGGTTAAAAAAGATATAATATTGGTAGATGGTTGCAATGTCCCCTAAGCAAAGTGTTCTTGTCATGGGAGGGCTTGTGTACCACTTTAAGCACTCTTGCTGTGATGTGCTGTTGAGGTTATAAAATAATGGTACCGTACTTGATAACTGTTTTGTGTTCAGGTGGGTGCAAGTTGCATGTGTGCAATATTTGGTCAATTGATTAGGAATATTTTGCAGACAGGATTGTAAATAAATGTCACAGTCCTGCTAGTGCATGACATTTGTGGTTAGACACTGTTATTTTAGAAATGAAATGCTGACTGTATGTGTGTGATATGCTGTGGGCTCATTTTCCTGTGTTTTTCTGTGGTACAGCCTGTCACTCTCATCAATATTTTTTCTGGTGGTTGTCATAGGTGACACTGCCTTCCTTTCACTGGTAGAAGAATCATTAAACATGAGCATAGTGTGATGTTTGCTTGTAAAAAGACAGGAACAAATCAGAACTTGCACTCAAGTGGCTGTTGTTTTTAAGTGACAGTAGGCTGTGAAATTCCATTTTGATGTGGAGTGGTCAGAGCAGCCTTTACAGCTGGGCATAGAAATGGTTTGATAAATCATTGTACATTAGAAGGTATCAGTACATATGCTGTGGCTCTCAACCACATGAAAAAGCATTATATATGAAGTTGTGTTACAATGCCAAATTTTGTGTGGTAGTGTCATCTGAGTTCTTAGCATTCATAATGTTCATTCAGCTGAGTGGTTGTATGTAATACTACCTGATGGTATAGGGCTATGTAGCTGTGCTTCTAGTTGTGGATATCCCTGTGACTGTAGCTATTTGCAATACCATTAATTTTAGGGACTTTTATAACAATTTTTGGACAGCACAAACCTTTGTCACACTGTATGCTGTTAAGCTTTTTTTCTAAGAACTGCTTTTGACTCATGTTTTCCTGTACACAACTATGGCTAAATTCTCCCTGCCTCTCTCAGCTGATGAACTCTCCTTTTCTTGTTCATTCTCTACACCTGCCCTTTGCTTTAACAACTGTAGTATCTTGTCATATGTTGGTGGTACACAATTATGCTTCCAAATATGTCTTCATCCATTATTAAAGATATTTTACAGTCACAGCACATCAACAGAAGGTTGTAGGAAGGGACAACACTGCTATGGTGGGAGTAGTAGCTATGGAGGGTGTCAAGTCCGGCTAGCATTCAGCAGTTTCATCGCCCCCTCTGCAGATATTCCTGCAGGTGACTTGATGCATAATGACCTGTTGTTTCATTCTCCATGAAAATATTGTGTGACGGAAACATGAATACTGGGGTGAATTAGGTGCCCTGTTCACCTGTTGAACTTGGCTGTGCTGGCTTTCCTGTCTGCTTCGGACTTATAACATGCCATTTCCAGGAACACAATGGCCAAGAAACCAGGGAAGTCGGACAAGGGCGGGAGTCGTAAGAAGCCCAAGGCTCAGGTGGCGCCTTACAGCATTGCCATTGGTCTCAAGAAGGGATTCCCAGTCACCAAGAAGACACTCAAGCCCAGGCCTGCCTCGTCAAAGGGTGTATGTAGTTCTCTTGCTAGGCTTTTCTCCAAACCATGCTTGGTTGATGTTAGTAGAGGGCACTGACAGGATTTGAATTTTGCTTGGATTTGAATTTTGCTTGTGATCTGACATGGTCAGGACTCCATAATTGTTGTGCTTTGTGTCTTGATGGTGCTATGACTTGTGCCCTCAATTAGCTTGCAGCTTAAAAATCAGAATGGTCTAGTTGAAGAAGCTAATAGGTTGTATTTGTATGTAACAGATGGCATGTGCAATCCTGGAAAGTATTCTTCCTGAAGAAGTGAACTCAGCTGCTGAAATATTGCAACCAATGCACATGGCTCACTACAGTGCAATATGCTAAAGTTTTGCATTGTTGAAAGAACCATAACCTTATAATCTCACCCTATTAGGTCCATGCCCATGCTGACAGACTGAAATTATTGCTTTGTAAAGTGTTTGGGAGATGAAAAGTGTCATGTGGTCAAGGAGTAGTGATGGCCATCCACAAATTTGTGTGTCTCAGTGATCTAAATGTCACCCTCTGTCCCTTCTTACTCTTCTGCTCTGTCCCATGAACCCCCTTCCCTCCATGCACAGCATAATTTCTGAGCATGCATCTCCTACCATTTCTGTATGTTAAGCTTCACATTGCTCTGGAAAGAGGGTTTGGCTCAATACTCAAAGCAACTGGAGAATGATTGATATGGAATGAATTAAGAGCTTCAGAATATGTTGACATGTGATGGATGTCATAAATACCATGCCACATCAACTCTTTTTCTGAATCACAGCAGTGTTGTCTGATCATTTTCTATGTTGTGATATCTTGTCAGTGATCAAACTGGTATGGAAAATGGTTGAAAATTGAAGTGCTGAATCTGTGTATCCTTGTAATGTAATTTTTGTGGTATGTCAATGTATTTTTGTACTGATGGTTATTAGTGGGAGGTGATTCATGCATGCTTTGTTACATGCCACATGTTTGTAATTTTTGCCTGAAGGCATTTGCAATTTCAACACCATAGCTGTCCCAGATGAATTCAGCCTGAGCAAAACTTATGATCTGCTGAACACTCTACATGGTATCATACTGAATCTTAGCTGCTCGGATCCGAAAGAACGGCAAAGGCTAGCCGGATGACAATTGTTCCTGATAACCACTGGTGCCTTTATGGTCAGGCCAACTTATTATGCTTGCTATCTGTTGTAAATTTGCGATGATTGGCCAAAGGTGAAATGGTTGTTGGATGAATCTTATGGTGTCACCAGGTTTAAAGCTAGGATATTTTCATGAATTCACTTGTTTGATTCAACTTGAGTTGTACCCTATGAGGCAAACATTAGGTATGGAATATTCAAATCCTCCACATGTTGTGCTTTTGGCATTGTTTTTGGAGGGGTTTAGGGCATTTGCCAATTGATGTGCGGTATGTGTTGTTGCTCTTTTCATCGTCGAATTTTCGCACGGGTGACAGCGGCGGTTTAAAGCCACTTCTGCCTTCCTGACGCATGGATTGAAATGATGGTTTCGAAGACATTCGTTATAAAATGTGTCGTTATGGTTCCCGTTTCTTCAGCCCCCCCCCCCCCCCTCCCACCCCAAATACCGGTTATTATTCAGCATCAACGATTTATGTGCTGTTCCGCTTACTCGTGTCCTCTGTCCCGTACAGAAAATCACCAAGCACAACAAGTTCATCCGGGATCTCGTGCGCGAGGTGGTCGGCTTCTCGCCGTACGAGAAGCGCGCCATGGAGCTGCTGAGGATCTCGCGCGACAAGCGGGCACTCAAGTTCCTCAAGAAGAAGCTGGGCGGCCACATCCGCGGCAAGAGGAAGCGTGAGGAGCTGGGCCAGGTGCTGGTGCAGCAGAGGAAGGCGGCTGCTGCTCACGGCGATCACTGAGGGCAATACACACGGCGACGACATCCGACTGTTTGAAGGCCGGCTGGGGAGGGGCGGGGAGAGAGACGCGAGTCACCGCCGTGGTGCGGGCTCATCGGGGACAGCAGATGTTCGATGCCGGGTGGGGAGTCGTGCGGCTTGGTGTTTGGAGCGGTGCGTCATGCGCGAACGGTTGTCCGCACAGGTCTCAGAAAGTCACGCCCGGTTTCCATCACAGGTTGCATGTTTCAGCCAGCCCTCCTGAAATAATTCAGTGCTAGTGCCGTTCAAAGTTGACTGGGACGTCCTCACGCGCTGTTGCTGCGATTTCACAAAGAATATCTACAACTTCATAATGGTAGTACTGACAATGGAGCGTTCCCGCCGCAGCTCTGTGTCCAGAACGTACTGTGCTTTGCACTTATGGCTTGAGAAGTGGTAGGTAACCCTGGCACCAACACAAGCAAAAGAACGTCTACGTGGCCAAGAAGCCCAGCTAGAACGTATGCGCCATGAAGGGCAGCAGGTTCATTGCAGGTTTTGCAATTGGTGTCAACGCGTATGCATGGTGCTACCGTATTTGCCAACACCAAAAAAAAATTGCCTTCAGCTGAGGTTGCCGTGCGCTGCCCATACGCACCGACACCTGACCGCGCTACTTGGGTTCCGCTTTAGCTTACCGATTGATTGATTGTGGAGAAGTGACTCAAGATGAAACAAACCTTCAAGCTGAGTACATTTTCACTCGCGTGAGCATGACTGACATGGAGAGGCTGCTGGCAACTGTTGTGTACTTAGAAGTTCAAATTTAGCGGTGCATACTTCAAGCGCAATGGTAATGTCGTACATGTAATCCAGGTTTTGCGCAGTGCGTTACTTATTTAAGAAGTCCAGGAGCTGTGTTGTCCTAATGTCATGATCATTTGGAAATTGACCTGGTTTTCCACGAGCTATTTGCGCGTGACTTGCACGGTGTGCCCTTCAAGACGTGCACTTTTCAAATACCCTGGACAACGGCACTGAATTAACGGAACGCTTTCGTGACGCGGCAGCGCACAATCGTTCATGACCTCCGGGCGTGTACATTTCTGTGATGACGGTGCGAGGCAGGCCAACACCAAGCCGCACAGACCAACGCGCTTTAACGCGTGGCCGGACTACGCGCGCCGACACGATCACTAATGAGCGCCGTCAGTGTGGAACTGTCTGTACGCCTTGCCTGGGGCGGAAATGTGCCTTCTGTAGTATAGATGGCGCTGCCGTCGCGCCGCTAGGGGGCAACACGTCCCGCTGCTCTTCGTGGGCTCTCGCCATGCGGTCTGGCGCAGCGTGCGGTTCGCATCAGAGCCAGCGTAGCGGGGTATGAGCGTGAAGAAAAATAACTAAACGTGTCATGCAAAGTCCGGTTTGTTTCACGTAGTCCTGAACTTTACTTTAGTCCATCCGAAGCTGAGGAAGCGAAGTAATTCGCCTGATAACCGGACTGTGGGACTGACGGGGCGAGCGTGCCTTCATTAGCCACTCATCTGCGGTAGTCTACTAAGCGCCGTGGCAGGACTGCGCCGATTTCTGCCTTCCGTGTCGAGCGCGTGCAATTATCCATCACATGTTATCGGGGGGGGGGGGGGGGAGCAGTCAGTAGTCCGTTAAGTCAGTACTTCGATCACTTTCAGAGCAGTAAAATGTGCATTGAGAGCTAGCAGCTATATTCTGTACCAGATGAGTTGTCAATATCAGTGCCATTGGTCGGCGGCCCGATAGATATGCCCGTCGACGGTGCGTCGTAACTCGCATTGACGGCCGAATTAGTGCCCTCGGCCGATCCTGTAGCATACAAGTTGAAACTGCGAAAAGATCCCCGGTGATCCCTTGCATAAAACAAGCTACATCACCGCATTCCTTGAACTTAATATTTCCGACATCACGGTCTGGTCCGCTCCGACGAAGGGTGTCCTGTACGCCGAGGACAGATATTCGCGGTGTTCTCATGTCCGATGGTCACAACCATACCGGTGTACGGACTTCCTCACCAACCGAAATTTGGTCGGGACTCTTCGTGCCTGTTGGCCTGAGTGCTTGATAGCTCAAATTTGCGGACTGTGGCGATGGAGAGCAGTGATGTGTATTGCAGATCACTTGGCGGTAATCTTCGCGCTGACGCACGAGCGCATATTTCGCGGAACGCCGATGCGATGGTGTGCCGGGCGGACACGCCAGTGGGTGGAAAAGACTGAGGAAAGCTCGTGTCGTTGGGCTGCCGAAGCCAGCGTCTGTGAGTGGTGAAATGCTGGTACGGTAGTCGCAGGGAAGGTTGGTGTGCCCCTGTCACACACTCCCTGACATACTGTACCCATCGGCACATCCCGTCAGTGATAATATTGCGCCGCAGTGCGGTCATCAGGTGATACATAAGAACAATGCAATAACAGCAATGTCACAGAGCAATGAACCAATGCTCACATGCCACAAATACGCGGGTACAGTTGTTACGTCTTGCTGTGCGGTCGAAGAACTACTTGCTTGCATCGCGATTTGCGATGTTTCCAACACATCGGGTGGATGCAATTTCAGCAGCCTTGGGCCTTCGGAGCCCAACTAGCTTTTCAGCACAGCCTGCTAGTTCGCTTTACGCTATGCTAGTTCCACGTCAGTTCACCGAATCTATGTCGCGCGACCCCCCTGGGATTTCAACATTTTGTCGGCGGGGTTTGATTGTGTGTGTGTGCGTGTGTGTGTGTGTGTGTGTGTGTGTGGTGTGTGTGTGTGTGTGTGTGTGTGTGTGTGTGTGCGTGTGTGTGCGCGTGCGTGCGTGCGTGCGTGTGTGTGTGTGTGTGCGTGTGCGTGTGCGTGTGTGTGTGTGTGCGTGTGAATGTTTTGCGTCAATCTAGCTCAGAGCACGATTCTGAGAAAACTAGAGCGATCGGGCCATAAATATACGGAATTAGATAGGTTGAAAGGAGTGGTTCGCTTGCCGGTGCGTAAAGCCGGTCGCCATATTGGTACAGCCAAGAAACGTGGACTGACAGAGGCCTTGGAACGCACGGGGCGAGGTCTCTGTAGGATGAGAGAGGCAACCATTAAGGCTAGAACCGATTTTAGAGGGCATAACGAGATAAGACCTTTTGTCAACGATCCTGAAACATCAATTTCTCGTATTTCATTGCCCAATGAGTTACTCGCCCGGAGAAATCCCCGCCGCCGACCTCCAGGCCCGCTGCTTGCGAGGACGGTCCGCCACGCTCGCGCCGAGCGATGGTGGGGCCGCCATCTCCCTGTCCTCCTGGCGTGCGAGAACTCCACGGGAGTTGGGTGCGGTGGTATCCGATGTGTATGGGCGACATCCGCTCGGGGGGCCTGTGGAGCGTGGGCCGACCCCTGATGACCGCCGCGGCGCCGCCACTGGCCCGGATGGTTCCGCCGCGCTCACGTCAAGCATTCGTAGGACAAGTGCCGTCGGGTTCACCGGCCGTTGTGCCGGATTCCGTGGTGGGCGTCCCGGGGCGTGATATCTGATGCTACCTGGGGTGGCCACCGGCACGCCTGGTGCCGCGGTGATGCCCGTGTCCACGTGTCGGCAGTCGCACGTGCGGCATGGACTTGCGGGTCACTGCCGAATCTGCATCGTGTGGAGCGTGATGTGTCGCCCTCCGCTGCCTTGGCCAGTTCAACGGCATTCACAGAAAGACGAACAGCACGAGTACTCGCCACGCTCAGGTACATCGGGCGCACGAGCAGGCACCCGAGCAGGTCAGTGACTGGTTAGCCAGGTTCTAATGAATTGAATGAATACTCACGAGCATTCAAGACCAGCCAGCTACTTACACAACAATCCCAGGAATAATACATCCGATGACATAAAGTCATATATTAACTAAGTCACAGTTGGCCATGACTGTTAGACTATTCGACAGTGTCATGCTTCTTTGTAGTCAGACGCACATATTTGTCACCTGACATTGTGACGAGATCCGTATTTTATCTATGTCATGATACCGCAACACTCCTTCATGCAACAAATTCATCAATCACCCAATGATGTAGCTACAGCGGATCCATCGTCCTTCAACATCAACTTCACGGGCCCGGCACGACGCCTGATTAGCTCCCGGGTACGCGCAAGCCGCCGGCCGGGTCGTCGCGAGGCGACACAAACGCCCTCCACGAAAAAGATGTGTCAATGAAGGCTCCAGTGTCGGTCCGGGGCAAACTGTGCGGGTCAGAAGGCCTCCCGCGTCAGGGAGGGGAATAATATGATATGACGTATCCCTCTAACGGCTTCCGGATCGACCAGGGGATCCCACCCCGTGCCGCCAGAATGGCAGTCGGAAGACACCCGGGGGTGGGATGGAATGGCCCTTCAGCCCTTGACTGGGAATAGAAACGTACCCCTAGTGTTCTAGTCAAGTGGGCTCCTTGCTCGGAAAGAAAGAATGGGTTGCATTAGTGTTGAGTAGAGTGGGTCAAAATGAGTTAAAAACGGACAAGGTCATCCCATGTTTGCCTGAGGATGTTTATTCTTTTGCAGAATCGCCTACTAAACAAATTACATCGAAAGGTTTGAGCCTGCGCGCCCACAATCTCGGGAGCAAGGATAGCGATGGCCTGGGTTGCAGCTTCCCGTAAAATCAATGGCATTGGTTTCTGCAAGTGGCACCAGTCGGCGATGTCCATGTGCACCAACGACCGTCGTGAAACGATGGTCACCAATGTCTTCCAAAATTAATTCGTACCGTTCCAAGATTAGACTGGGTGTATCTTTCTGTACTTCTTTCAGGTTGTACTTCTTTGGGGTCTGAGCTCTGGACAGATAACCAGTTACAACAGTACAAAAAATAGAGATTCTACATGAACTCTTCCAGTTCCACCACCAAAGGCCGATCCGTGCCTATCATTAATCTAAGAATCGCACTTATGAAATATACGCCCGAACTGCTTCCTTAATGTAAGATTTGATGGTCAGATGTACAAAGCGTTCAAGCAGGGAGCTAGAATCGCTTTTGAACTAGGGTGGGAGTGAAAAATTCTATCGCAAAAAGACCATGCGGGAGTGAAAAAATCAATTTACAGAAGATGGAATTCAGCTCGTGACTGACGCTTCAGCAAACAAAGAAATATATTTCAAGTTGGCATGGACGTAATATCAGAAACCTGACAAAACTGCTTTTTAACATCTTAGGCCATTAAAGTGAGACAGAATACATTAAAGCATAGTAATTTCATGGCAGTGTAACGAGCATAAAACATTATTAACACCAATCGTTTGATGCTGCATTTTGCACTTCCCTTCCACAGCACTTTTAACACAAAATAAAGAAAAGGAATTCAATGCCAAATTAACAACAGAAAATTCAACAAGCATAAAACACTCAAACAAAAAAACCTTGGACTCCTACGCATCAGCCCATCAGAAAGTCAAACACAGTAGACATACCTATGGCCTTTTTAAGATTGGGTCAGGGAAAACAAACATTTTGTCACTGTTTCTTACAAAATACCGATGCTTATTTCCATGCAAGTAGCCCAACGTTGCCTGACCTAAAGAGGCCTTACTTCATCTCACCCTGTCTAGCCTGTTTATATCACAGCAGTAGTTGTGAGTTATTAAATCTTGCACAATTCCCATTGCCACTTGCCATGCAGTTAACCAACCTAACCTAACTTAGAGTAGCCCGTATGTCATACATCATCTCAACCCACTTACCTATCGACAGCGGCACTTGTGGTAAAAACATAATAAAGCTAATTTTTGACTGGTTTCAACTTGCATTTGTATTCACTTCATTTGTGCATGCTTGTTGATATCAGACGAAGTTGGCGACACACAAATCAAAACACTTTAAATCACTTTGAACAACTTATTTTGATCGCCATGGTTAACCTATGTCATGTCATGTCATATAACCTGCTCCCCCAAAACAAAAGTTCAGTACCTTTTGCATGGTCTACTGGCAGACAGAGTCATCCCACTCACCCCCAAATATAAGTATCGATCATGCCCACCAACCTACGAGATTAAAATGCGAAACATGTAGGAGTTGGGCATGATAAACATCTCCAGAAAGCAGAATTTCGCCATCAAAAATTTCTGTATTAGCTGCGTCAGGTCTGTCCCAAAGCTCCGTATGGCAACATTAGGAGAGCCTTGTCAGATAGTCTGGTGAGTTAGACACCTGAAATGCTTTGATTTATCGTTATTGAGCACCGCCATGAACCAAGGAAACGGTTAACCGAGGGTTTAACATGGCAAAAATGGCAGTAAAAAGAAGTTCCATGCTTCAGATTGTCTCCTTCATTCTCTGTAAATTGTTCACTCTTGGGTGGATATCAAACAGATTTGGGCGGCCGGCGAATTAATTCAATTTATGTGTCAAATACGTACAAGTTTGCAGTTGGAGCATCTTGCAGAGAAATTGGTCAACATTTTAAGCAACGGATGGTGCCTCTAAACGCAATCGCGAAGGAAAGAAGAATAAAGTGGTATCACACTCTTATGATACCAAGAAAAACAAAAACAGTTGGATAAATATAAAGACTGTTACTTTTCTGGCAAAGTTTCGTAATCAGCTGATTTGACTTAAAACCTTAACATGAGTGCTCAAATGGTGATATTCATCTTGAAGATCAAATTTAGAAGCGATTTCTTGAATTTTTTACTCCTGCATTTCGGAAGTGATGCAATTTAGTGGTCAAGTTTCCTCAGGAAAAAGAAATGCGTAGAGTAAAATTCTCTACCAAGACCTGCTGGTGTTTGCACCAGGCTCTGCTTTCGTGGTGTGTTGGTGAGACCAAATAAAATAGGGGATGCGTGAAAACTGCATTTGGCACACGGCTGCCGATAGTGATGCATTTTGTGAACAAGCCAAACTTAATGCGTGCAAGCGGCTGGAGTCCCTGGGGTTCTTGGGTTTGGACGAACCTGGCACCCTTGCTCTGTGCATACATAGACATGGTTCAGATGTAGGTGAGGCAGGACATAGCTATAGGTGTTCAGGTTCTGTGGAGCCTCGTTTATGTTTGGTGGTTTCAAGTGAACTCGGTTTTGGATGGCATCTGAAAACCTCAGAAAGGGAAATAGGGATTTGGCATGTGCGATTAGACAATGTCAGGCAGGAGTGAAAAATTCGCACAAAATATAGGGAAAAGGAAAGAAAAAATCCTCCTCATAGGGTGCTGCTTCACACCCAAAGTCGGCAATTCTAGGACACTGCGTTCAAGTGTACTTCTTTTCAAAGCGTCATCATTGTCCACCAGCTGGCCGGTACTCAATATTAGCCACCGGGCTAATATTGAGTACCGGGCGTTGCGCGCCTTTGGAGACTGCAACACCTGGCGCTGAAGTTTTTGTTGCTAAGGTTTGCGAGCGCGCGTGTTTAAAACTACGTAACATAATTTGTACTACTAATCGATCGGGACTGAATGTTGGACATTCCCAGACAAACATAGCTTGACCATGTTCATACAAATTTTTGGCACATTTCTATGTACAATCTACAGTCGCGGAATACTTAATTTAACTGTAACACCCAGATACAAATTCTGGTAAAGCTTTGGAGGCCTATCGGATAAGAAAGAGTCTACTAGACCATTGTAAAACTGAAGGCATTTAGATCAGTTCTTCAGTTCATTGAATATAAAATTCAGGCAGACTTGATTTCGCGGTAGCTTCTGGGGTCTATTCCAGTTAAAGGATGTCAAAATACAAAAGAGTGCCCCTTTAAGGAAATGGGACATTTCAGATGTTGGGGAGCCCTTTCATTATCAAGGGGCCTTTGTCAACCTCGTTCTTCCCCCCCCCCCCCCTCCCTTGCCAAGGCTCTGGCTGCGCGCCTGGGTCCGAGGCGTCTCGCAAGGGGGTAGGAGAGGCAGCTGTTGGTTGGTACGCATTATTACAGATTTTAAGGCGAATTTGCTCTTAGAAAATGGAAACTTGCAAGGTATCGGGAGTTTGCAAAGAGGTGGTGAGACGTGCTGCCGATGCACTGTCTGGATGATGCGAGTTTAGACAGATACTGGCCAGTACACCGTCACGTACGTCAACGTTCGAGCTACCAAACAGGATGTGTCGTCTTCTGCCACTCGAATCGAAAATAGGTTGTGACTCAAGATGTAGAGTGAGGTGATGTCACAAACAAGTTTTATGCCGAAATCGAGCTTAACGAAAGGTTCAATAGTAAGGTAACCAGGAAAATGATGAAAATGATGTGATCTTGCTAGAACTGCTAAACTATCGTAATCCAGGGCAGGTTAACAAATTGTGGGCCCGCTGAAATCGACAGAGCGGTGAACGCAGACAAATAGCAACGACAACCAATAATTCTGCCCTCCCCGCAACCGAAAAATTAAAGACAGACAAATAAACAGGTCACTTCACTCCTCGCTTCCGTGCAGGCCAGGTTTTTGACATGTGTTACACAACTGAAAAATGCTCCACGAGTTCCAGAGTAATGAAAACGTGAGTAGCACTCTAGTTCAATTGCTCCATGAAGGGAGAGGGAGCGATGGTGAGTACTCTGGTTATGATCCGTAACCAACCGTGTGTTCGTGAAGGCTGGACCTATCGGTTCATCTGTCACACGCATACCGGATCGGCGCAACGAAGCTGCCCTTGGCCATTTCCGTCGATGTTTCCGTTGTACGCCTTATCTTCGCGCCTAGAGACCGCAGCGACACAGAACTGGCATGCGGCGATAACGAATTGTACGGGCAGCCGTGTTTTCATGCGGACGTGCGCACGGTTCACATGTCACACCCACACGCTTCAGAGAGACTTAAGTCGTTATTTTGGACAGGTTTACCAGCTTTGTGCCGCGTCTCGGCACTCAGGACATGGAGCGACTCGGGAGTTCCATTCTTTGACAAGGAATGTAGCGAACAAGATGACAATGATTGGCCATGCGTTCCAAGCGTCACATCAAACGCGTGCCGGAAAATGAATTTGGCTATTTTTGACTGGTTGACTAGTTTTTGCGAAGCCTCGACATCCAGGTGGCACGCTTCGAGCGTGCCACCTCGATCGAATGGAAGAACGTGCCCTCCCAAAGGGCATCTTCGCGGTGTGCTCTGTCCTTGTCCATACATTAGCTTAACCTAACCGGTACAAACTCCACGTTTTCGTGTCGCCAAAAAACGACCGGTTTACCGTCCAGTCACCGGCGGCCAGTATATTGAGTAAAAGGACGAAACACACGTGCCGTATGTTGTCGACATCCGTCCGGCAGCATTCATTCGTTCATCCATTCGTTTGTTACTTGTGGCCAGATAAGTAAGATAAAGCGACGATAAAATATATTATCTAAACTCCCTGTTACAAGAATGTCAGAGAAACTACACGTCGAGTGAAGAATGCTTTGCGACGGGTACAATAAAAGGACCCACCAAATGCAATAACTTTTCAGTGAAGCTCACTGCTATGGCAAAGCAATACCCTCATCGGCTTCGCGGGGCGGGTTTTGGAGTCACTAAAGAGACTGACAACACAGAAACATTGCAGCAGCGTTGGCAAGTGACAGTGGCGAAAGTGGGAGATCTGGCATTTCCAAAGAAGCAATGCGGTTTTCTTGATCTTTTGGAATACATAACAGCGCTCTAGCCGCAATGGAAATCTGGAGAGCAAGATTTGAACGTCCCTGGTAGTCAACACACTACAAGCAGCTCCCGTCAGGTATCCCGGCAGCCTGAGTTCGGGTCGGTCGGGAAATCCCATGCATGGTGTTGAATGCGTCCCGAAATAATGCAATTACAAATCACCCATAAACTCTCCGCCGTATAGCGGAACAAGTCCGTAAGCCTTGATTCTGACTTTTTCTAGCCGTCTTTCATTACCATGTACACGACGAAGGAATGCACTTTTGCTTCAGCTGCTCCCCAATGGAATCTCTGGACGCGCATTTGAACAGAAAAAGAGTAGTTTCCCTAAGGAAATATCCATACAAAATACACTCTGTACTTCAAATATCCAAATAACCCTCTCAAGTACGCGCCTTCCGTTTTTACGATGAAGTGATGTTTTGATGAGTTTGTTGTTTCCGGGCCGACCATCTCTACAATGTATTCCACTCCGCCACACTCGGAGGATATATTTGGCAATTCCGCAAGAGATGAGTCGAAGGCCCCTGCTACTTGGTAATCTGGAATGTCGCAACAAACACTATTTGTGAACTCACAAAGTTTTTTCATGGGGTGGTCGAGCACAGGGGTGGCGCAGCAGGAGGACGGTCAGTTTCTACACCCCTGTCGGCGGGCGGTGGGACAAGAGTGTATATTTTTCCCTCCCCGAATTTTTGGGAAGCTTCTTTAAACCCGAATTAATGGATTGTAGCTACCCGCGGGTACCAAATCCAGATCAGGGGGGCCCCCATAACTGAGCTAGGAAGTAATAAATCGGGCTAAGAAGACCCTATTCCATACCAAGAAACGTCTGTTCTGGATCATTAGGTGGCCGTTATGAATCAGGTAATCAATGCTCCAGATCACGAGACCTAATATTGTGTCAAGAAGGCCTCTTTGCCCGCCCGGAAGGTCCTGTTACGAACCAGGAGCCCGCGTCCTGGATAAGGAGGCACACTCGACATTTAGGAGGCTTCTCTCATGTATTAGATATTTGCCTTTCCAGATCAGGATACCCTGTTTTGAGATTGCGAGACCCCCTTGCTAGATTTGTAGGCCCTTTCATTAATCGCAGGCATCCTGGTTCTGGACTAGGAGGGCTCTATGCATCGGAAGGCCCTTTTCGGGGACTGGAAACCCTGTCATAGGTTAGTAAGATATTTTGCGGGGATGATGGGAAGGCCAATTCTGGATTGTTTACCCGTCGACATTTATTTAGTTGCACGTGATGCATGCACCGTTTGACAAGGGGGAAAGTGCCCCTCGGTGCCCCACCCCCTTGAATACAACACACAAGAAACTCCCTGTGAGGAAGCCTGTTTTGCTCAGTGGGCCCCAGAAAATCCAGTCCCCCCAAACTCAAAATCCGTGACGCCGCCCCTGCAGGGCGGGTCCGCTGTTGACGACCTACGGCATTGGTACTGGATGGGATTCCAATTGAGTCGCATTCCATTTTGCACGCATTTCCCTACGCAGTGCGGCGTAATTGGATTAGTAAGTTTTCTCCACCAGTCCCGAGACAAATTTTTCCAAACAGCTCGCCACCAGTTTTATGCGTTTCTACCACTTCTAAATCCTATTTCAACGTCACATGTCAATGCAAGAACCCGTTTGAGGCCTCCGGGCGACTGACTGCAGTTCCGTTTGAGACTTCCGCTGACTGCAGCTCCCTTTGAGCTGCTCTCGTACTATCTTGACCTGATCTGTCTGAACAGACAAATGCAGAAACATGTTTAGCATGCCAATTTTGTAGGCACTTCATGCTGGCGGGGGGGGGGGGGAGGGTTATCATGTGTTTGACTGTCAGCAAAGGATTATCGTTCAGACAGGGACTCTTTCTGAAACTCTAAAGCTCACCTGACCTCTCCATTAAATTCCGAATTAAATTTGGCACTGCTTTTATTTTTCCATCGCACACTTTCCAAGCACGTGAAGCAGATTATTCGATCTTGATCTTCACTGTCCTGAAATGGTTCCTTTTTCAAAAAAAAAGTTCAGTCACCATATTTGACCTTTTGAGGGTCTGGTAACCAAAATCATGCAAGACCTCTTTGATGTTTGCATTTGAATAAGGGTCAAAATATCACGCTAGGCAGTATGCTTCTTAAAAAAGTTCTTGATCTGTGTCATTTTAGATCAGTCATCTATTCTGACATTTAGGAAGCACATGGAAGGTTATGATACGGTTCCTGTTATCAATAGATTCGAAATGAGCTCTAGAAGCTACCCCATACAGCAAGCTCTAGAGAAATAAAACAGGTTGCTTTGACCTTGTTCCGACCTTTATGCCTGACTCTATGTCAATTGAATTGATTCATCCAATTGTTGAGCTGTCTTAGAAACAATCTCGGAGATGCATGGAAACATTCTTGTAACACTATGCTCTTTAATCAGATTAAACAACCCCCTAGAAATTGTCTTCGGTGAATCCATGACCCGACGTTGACCTGTCGTAGGTCAATGATCTGCCAAGGTACATCTAAAAGTTTGATACCAATCGATCCGCTATTTGTCTACAAGCGATGCAAAATTTGGCCTGGCTACGCCACGTTGTTCGGTAATGATTCCGGAAAACCTTTAGAGGGAGGAGGGGGGGGGCAAATTGAGCCCCACCCGGGCACTTACTTAATGGGGCCGACTATCTACACGAAATGTCTGACTGACGTCTTTTTTCACCAGCGTGCCTCCGATGTTTGCCCTGATGGCATTGACGAATGCTGTTGCTATCGCCATCTCCGGGCTGTACTTTAATGGGAGTACGTCTGACCGCGCACGATGAAGCGGTCTCGGTGCTGCTGGTGGCGAACGTCCGGCGTCGATGGCGCTGCTGCTGCTCTCCCTTGGCCCTGTGAGTGCTGCTTGTGACGAGCTGGTCGACGGCTGGTCATAATCTGAAGGTATTATTGTGTACTGTCCAGACTGAGGAAATGTCGTGGTAGTTCGCTCCCTTACGATGCGCATAGGGCTTCCTCAACTTCAGGAGATCGTGTGAATTCTCTCTTTCTAGATGAATGCAGCTGGTTCTCGTCGGTACTGTGGCGTCGTTCTTTTGTTGGTGTCATCTGTAAAGCGAACTGGCATATGTCTTTACGGGCGGTCACGATGGCGGACCCTTTGTATCAAACTAGTGTAGATAGCCAGGTGTGACAAATCACATGCCTACTGAGCTTCGTATCAGCAACTACGTCTCCCCTTCTCCCTGTGCGCCGCTTCCTGTCCGCGGCAGATGCCTGACGCTGTCGAAGGGAGCGATTTAGCATACATATTGTTGTTTTTACAATTAGGGTTGAAAATCTTAGCTGCTTATGTTTCATTATAAGTTTTCAAGATATCGATACCGAAATGTGGCCATGCTTACGGCCTAACGTAGCGGTGAATATTTGGCTTGTGATAAAGACCTTTTAGATGGGCTCGTTTAACAATCACCTATTTTTAAAACAGGAAAATGAGGCAAACGTCTAAGATTTCAAAAGAGTAGTTTCAATCGTTCTATCTTCCTATCAAAATCGTGTGCAGGAATATAGAAAACCTTGTCAACAGAATTTTGCCGAAATCCCAGATAGTCGGGTGTCAAAAGTGACCCTTCATTGCTCGAGTTGGCGTAAAATTATTCAAGTGTGTGCTTGTTTGACTATTTTTGCTTATTTCATTAGGCTTAAAATATTTCGGAGCGTTTCATGGCTATCTTAATGTGGGACTGTTCCTCCCAACTGGAAAACTCTACCGAGTTTTCCAACGATCCCAACGTGAATGATAAGTTATCCCAGCAGCCCTGCACGTCACGTTTCAACAAAGTGGCAGAACGCCTCGAAACAAGCTACCAAGAGTGACCACAAAGATAAATGGGGTGATCATAACAGAGACTTGAGGAGTGGCAGCAACATCAACTTGTTTCACGCAACAACCGTCGTCAACTAAGATAACTTGTATGCTTTCTCATAGACGTGAATTTAACGACAAAAATCAGAATAACGTTGCGAGACACAGCCTTCGGTTGATATCACGGACATACCCAATACGGCATATTTGGTTGCAATATAATTCACCCATGATTTAAAAAATATATGATAATATCAAACTTTTTGCCGGCAAAAATATCGAGTACATGCTACGTAACTCTAAATGATCTCACCCTCTTGCCTGAGCTGCGTAAAAATAAAAAAGTATCTGAAAATAATTCGGGCTAAATGGATAATTTAGATGGCGGGGTCGTGGCGAATACAATATGTTTTGGTTGCTCAATTCCGGATCCTTCGTGTCGAAGACCCTCGCCGTGGTGCATCCCGTATGCCACCTCTTCCCCACGACTTTTCGCATAGATGAGCATCGTGTGTATAACGTCTGACCTTTGATTTTGAAAGAACCTAAGTTGTCTTTATCTTGATGCTAATTGTTTACTCCGGGACGAATGATAAAGGTAAAAGAGTGCCTCTGAAATGTACGACGCAACATTTAAGCTACGCCGGAAAAAAACGCCCGTAATGCATCGGGTGTCCAGACATAAAGTCGAATGAAAAAAGTTGAGCGCAAGAAGTCGACAAGGATAAAAGTTTACTAGGAAACAGGTCGAATCGGGAAGGGCAACGAACGAGCTGAGACTGATGAAGGTTGAATCGGAAGATTTCGAAAGAGAAAAAGTCAAAAAGATAAATTCGACGGGGATAAAGGTCGGCAAGGATAAAAGTTAAATTTAGATAAGTCGACAAGGACCAGAGTCGAATTAGACACAAATTAAATTGCAAAAAGTCCAACTGAAAAAGTGGGAATTGAAAAAGCCCTAGGACTAAAAGTCGAAAGGGATAATAGTCGATAAGGATAAAAGTCGAAAAGGAAAAAGACGAAGAACAACAAATTGAAACTGATAAAAGTCAAATCAGAAAGTTTTAAAGGCCAAAAAGTCGAAAAGATAAAAGTCGACATGGCTAAGGGTCGACAAGAATAAAGGTCGAGTTGGAAAAGTCGGCAGAGATAGGAGTCGAGTTAGACACAACAAAATAATGAAAAGTTCAATTGGAAAAATGTGACTTGAAAAATTCCTAGGACTTGAAGTCGGCAGGGATAAAACAGCATACAAAAGTCAATACAGGAAAGCCCTATGGGACAAAAGCAAGGAGGACGTCCACGGGGCACTACTGAGTGCTTATGGTAACGCGTTTGTTATAAGCACAGCTTGAAACGTTGGCCGCTAACGATATAACCAATTTGTACTCCTTTATTAACTTGTTTAACCCTAACTCTTGTCATATCGAGGGTCCGTAACTCGGCATAGAATTTCTAAGGTCATAATGCCGAGAAAGAGAGCATTTATAATGCACCCAATCGACAAGCCATAAGGTGTTCAATAATGCTTGCAGCAGCAAGCGCAAATGTTGTCCGTCCAAAAAAAAAACCGATGGAAATGTTTGACACTTAAGGATATGAAAGCAAGCATCAGTTATGATGAAACAAGCTAGCTTAGAACTACTGGTATACTTTTCAGGTGAAAAAGACTTCTCTCGTCAGCAAAACTATCTGTTTAGTGAAAATACTCCCCAATGTGTCAAGGTTTCATCACATTAACGTACCTTGCACACCATTGAGAGCCAATGGACGGCTATCTGCAATCGTGCTCACGGGCGCCAAACGTGAACACCTGGCCAATTATATTTTCTATTAGCCTTGATGCCGCGTACCTTATGAAATGGCAATATTTGAATGGCGTTATTATGATGTCCCGAATGCCAAGGTGACTTGGAATTACGTTCCCGAAATACTCTCCCCATTGTCGCGGGCGTGTAGCTCAAAACTAGACCGGCTATGGCCTTAACAAGACCGTGATTGTGACCAGCAGCGAAAGGAAGATGGTCATTTCAGTTCAAGGTCCCACATAAATGTGGAGCGCTTCCTTTAACCATAGCACTGCTGCATTCCGGGGGAACACTTCGATAAGCAATCGGTACGACTCGCAGCCGAACAGAACAAGGGAGTCGATAGCAAAGACCCGCTTCGTCTGAAATGTGCCTTAAGTTACTCATTTCACCAACTAAGTGCGACATACTTTTGAAACAGTCCAACAACCTACCGTTTTAAGTGTGTGCCGGACATTTGGGGCATATTTCACAAACATACTCTGATGAAATATCAGGACTAGTTACGTATAATTATAACACTGAGTAGTGCCATCGCAGCGCCGCCAAGGCATAAAAGGGACGTCATTTTAATTATTTCCCACTCCAAATTAAGCTGCCCACGCTTTGTAACAACTCCACACCTCTTTCAGCTGTCAGCAATTGTCGCAGCCGTCATCGTCATGCCAACCGCGGCGGCACATCTACTGCTGCGAATGAAATAACATTTGTGATTGGCCCAGCGGGCAGCAAGAGCCTGTTGCCGTGTAGTGCATTGGTTGATGTTTGAACCAGGGCGTAACATTGATCATATGATACTGCCGTTCCCAAAACCCGGGTGCGCCTCGTGAAGAGCTCCTGTGGAAAACGCTATATATATATATATATATATATATATATATATATATATATATATATATAGGGGAGGAATCAGAGTCATATAACGTTTCGTTGAATTTGCGGGATAAAAGCTTCATGTTGGCATATCTTTTGTCTAAATATATTATTTCAAGTTTGCTTAGCATTTATTACACAAACGTTTTGACACATAAGTGTGTTGCAAATATTACAGAATATACACGTTGGAAAAAGGGAAATGAAAGGTGTTACTTTCGAAGTGATGAACAGGAAGCTAAATGAGATTTCTCCCGCAGGGTCGGCCACTTAAAATGGAAGTTCTACGCTTTGCGGGAGTTTGAGAAAAGTAGTATTACTGATCACTCGTATGCGTCTGACGTAACAAGTGAAAAGTACAAAGGAGGTTGGAAACGCCCTTTAATATTTCCAAATCGACAAAAATATAACGTTCGCTTCCCTTTCAGTTTTTCTTTCTACCAAATTTGTCGTCCTTACTACTACAAGAACGATAGAGCATTTGGGACAAAATTACGCCTTGCGGCGGCCCAGCCCGCCAGGGGCCAAGGGGTCGCTCAACCTTGGCGGATATGAAACCCTCAAAGCGGCACGATGTTCCGCCCCTGCGGAACAGTGAGAAGAACAGGAGAGAAGCGTGGGAAGTGCATCGAGCAGCTGAAGTCGCGAGCGCCTGCTCTGGCGGTTGTATTACGAAGAGCCACGTATTCAGAGCATTTGAGGATATGTTCGGTTCGCTCTTCCCAAGGCGTAGTCAGCCAAGTCAAGTACGTTTGGCGCGCTGTGAGATGCTGTCCTCTCACCTTGCTTCACCAGCACAACTTACCGGCCCAGTTCGACCATTCCGGGTCTCTCACCTGCGGGGGACAGCCCTCCACGCTCGGAAAAATGTGGGGCGCACATTCTATGTCCCCATGGTGTTACCTCTCACGATGCCCACGGTCGCTGAAAGCATATCATGCCCCTGGAACAAGTTCGATGTTATCCCGCTGTTCAAGCAAGGTCGCGCTGGTCCCGCTCATAAATGCATATTCTGAGCTCTGGATACCCTTCCAGCTCTACAGTCAAAAATTTAGATTATTTTGCTGCATCTCTAGCCCCCTGTCTGTCTCTGGATACTATTTCCTTCCGTGCCGCTCGCCGATCTCCACGCAGAGGGAGCGCCGTATGCCGGTCAACGTCGTCGCCGGGCCCTTGCGGCCTTGAACCCAGCCGACCGCGCGACGTTCCTCGCCGCTCAGCGATTGGGAGCCTGCTGTGAGCGGAGAGCGGCGGTAGCCTGGGGCGGGGCGGGGCCGTTAACCCAGGGCGGCGCGGGT
>NW_023596746.1:4494230-4510512 GCF_011947565.3 Pollicipes pollicipes
AGAGAATTCGACAGGACGGCTTCCTTGACTTCTCACCACATCCGCGCATGTTTTGTTTACTTCCGAGGACGACAAACTTTTGTCCCATGTGTCGCTACAAAGTTGAACGCCTTACCAGTAATATGGCGGGCATTCCATTCAGCCAGACCGGCAAACACATTTGTTTGCTTTCCTCGAAACTTTGGGAGGCCCCGGATTACGTTCAGCAGAATATTCCATCAAATCCCAATTATGGCCTTTAGGGCCCGCAAGAAACAATGTCCGCCTCGGGTGTTGCTTACCCGAACCGGGAAGATCCCAGGAGGCCCTACATGGCCAACAGCAGACCCTACTGGTTAGCAGGGTACCTGGGATGATCAGAAGTTCCGAGGCGTAGTTCCGCAAAATGGGTTGCAGGGATTTTTCGCATTTGAAGATATTGGAAAGACTGCTATGGGCGACG
Organism: Pollicipes pollicipes; assembly: GCF_011947565.3. Classification (NCBI taxonomy): domain Eukaryota; kingdom Metazoa; phylum Arthropoda; class Thecostraca; order Pollicipedomorpha; family Pollicipedidae; genus Pollicipes; species Pollicipes pollicipes. The sequence continues at coordinate 4,494,673 of NW_023596746.1, forward strand.
CAATTTTTCTAGTTAGGAAATGTGCTCCTAGACACGTCACTGATTGATTAGTTCATCGTACCTTGCATTACATTCCTCGAGGGCCAATTGGCGGTCGTTTTAGTCTAGAAATCGTGTTCACGGACGCCAGATATGAATGATTTGACCATGATATCTGTCTTGGCCGCCTTGATCACCGCATGGCTTATGAAATGGTACGATTGGAGTGATGTTATTACGGCCATGGATGCAAGGTGACCTTTCAACTCCTCTCCCAAATAATTCTCCCACATTTTGTGGCATTTAAGCTTAGGAACCAGAGGGCCTTAGGTCTTAAAAAGGGCATGGCCGTGAGCTGCATCAGAAGGTCTTCAATATGACTAGTTCAGTTCAAAACCCTAGCATTCCTTTAGGGGTTTAATAGTGAATCCCCAAAATACGCAAACAGGCATATTGCGCTCCGGATTCGGTCCAATTTCTTGTATACATTTGTGGGCTGGAGCCCCTTCAACTGGATAAGAAAGCCATGCTCCTGTGAAAACAGTCAAATGCATAGAATGCACCGTGAAAAACACAGGAATGCCTGCCAGCCAATTAGGCAGTCCGGGTGCTGTGCCGGGCTAAAAGACGCTTCATTGAATTTAAGGTATGCAACATATTTTTAAGAAAAGGAATAAAATGAGTCGGGAAATGCACTGACAGACGGTAAAACAGACCCCTAAATCTGCTTGTTCCCATTGGGAAACGTTGATGGCGCCGATACTGTGCATAGATAGCTCTCGATGAGCAGGCTGAAGCGTTCCCAAGTGACTGGCCTACAACTGCATGATTAGTCTGATATGACACCTGGCTTGTCGAAGCCACAATACGTATGGAAACTTAACTTAGTAATGGCTTGTGGACTACAGCGTGGACTGAATGTGTTTTACATGCATCCTGCTCGTCGTCAGTTTCTTTTGTAGATATTCACATGTTGCGACTTGTATCGGGACTACCGACCATGAACAGTTCCGTGGCTTCGGCAAGCTTTCAGACACCCTGACAGACCATCTGAGTCGTGGTCTGTTTTGTTGGTCTCTGTTTGGTCTGGTACGATTCCACAGAGCTGATCAGGCGGCGAGGAGCGAGTTACGGGGCGCGTCTTCGCCTCTGACCGTGGTACGAGGTACGCCGAGGCGCTATGATGAAGCTATGTTGTCCAGATCAAGCGTTTGGATACAGACACGACCGGCGTCTCCCAGCAGCCTTAGAAAAAAGTTACTATCACTGAGCAAGTCGGTTTCGGTGTCAACGACGACTAAACGTCAGTCACTCCTGTTTCAGCCAACTGACGGCGCCGCTGGACGAGCTCTCCCTCGAGGAGCTGGTCGCGCGGCTGGAGCACATGCTGTCGCCGGCCAACGAGCGCGTGCGCTGCCGCAGCGCCATCTTCCCGGGCGGCAAGTGCTCCTGCGTGGACGCCACGCCCGGCGACGAGGAGAGCTGCCTGCTGGTGCCGATCGCCGACGGCAGCAAGACCGTGTGCCTGGACGACGGTCTGCTGACGCCGGGCCAGCCGTGCCTCGTCTACTCGTTCGGCATTCGCGACGATCTGTCGTTCGAGACCGAGATGGTGCGCTTCGGCTGCACGGTGCACGCCTTCGACCCGACCGTGCGCCTGAACCGGACGGCCGCCGCGCTGCCTGACGCCCTGCACGTCCACTACCTGGGCATCGACGGCCACTCATGGACCCATCGCGTCGACGGCCGCGAGTTCCGCCTGCTGACGCTGGACGCGCTAGTGCGCCACCTCGGCCACGAGGGCGTCCGCATCGACTACCTGAAGCTGGACGCTGAGGGCAGCGAGTGGAGCGTGCTGCGCGACCAGCTGGGCGGCGGTGGCGGCGCGCTGCGGCGCCTGCCGCAGTTCACCGTCGAGCTGCACCTGCTGTTCCCGCGCGGCACGCTCAGCGCTGACCCCAGCCGTCAGCTCCAGCTGAGCCACGCCGACGCGCTCGGCTTCCTGCAGACGCTGCACGCGCTGGAGGAGGCCGGCTTCCGGCTGATGGAGAGCCGGCCGGACACGTCCAAGTTCGCAGGCACTGGGCTCTCATACATCTACGAGACCACGTGGGTGCGGCAGCGGTGAGCGTGCTGATAAACATGAGGCGTGATGGCGGACACGAGGCGTGATGGCGCACACGGGGCGTGATGGTGGGAGCGAGGCGTGATGGCGTGCGGGCGTCGGTGGTGGTGCGTTGTGTGAACGCGACGGTGACGGTTTGAAGATATGGACAGCAGGGAAGAATCTTGGAAGTGGAGGAAACGGTACGGTCGACATGTACTGTGGCCGATAGCATATACGAACTCGGGCGGAAAGTCTTTAATTCAAATGTTGCCAGGAAACAAAATCGTTTCGCTGCTGTGTCTGTCTCCCAGATATCCGTCCCTCAGGAGAGCACAAGTTGTTGCGAGTATGACAATTTTAGATGGCGTTTTTCCCGCTGTACTTTCTTATACGGGTTTTGTTCGTTATTCCGGTGCCAGTATCGCGCTGCATCACTTGTGTTATTTCTCCTGTTGCGTTTGTTGCTGACCGTGTGGACGGAGTATAGAACTGAGCAGGTCAGAATCAGCGAAAGATTAATTCCGACCTGCTCAGCCGATGCCAATGTTACCGATCTTCCCTCCCGTGCATGTCCTGGCCGCTCAGCTGCTGCCAGAGCCGTGCTGATGCCGATGTTGTCTGTGCAGGTGCGATGACTGCGCATGACCAACTGGCGTACGGCCGGGTCCACTATTCACGGGTTTCAGATGCGGTGATCTGCCCGAGTTGCGACAGACGGCCCCGTCTTGCAGTCGGGGCGACCTGGACCTCTAGGCGAATGGTTGATGGCTTGAATTACAGAGTTTTAAAGATCGGTCATGCGTAGCGTGAAAAGTGCAAATATTTGGGTATCTAGAGTAGGCTGTCACAGAGGCGGTATGCGGTCGTTGCGTGATGCCGTAGTCAAAGCCTTTTGGTCTACATCCAGATTACTGGAGCTTTTAACTTGAGTGGACGATGAAACAGCCTGTTTCTTGACCTAAAATAACATGTAATGCACACGAGAGGATCACGTTGATTAAGCCACTCGCAGCAAATCTGAAAAAAATCACGGGCCATCAGCAAGCGGTACCCAGTTCGCAGCACGTATGCCCCACGCTATGCATGTCTCGACTGGCTTTGACAATGTTCGTTTTTACTGCGTGGTTTGGCGCTCAAAGTTGGATGTTGGTGGGACACACCAAACCACCTCGTGAAGTGGGTTCCGTGACAGGGCGGGGACTCGTACCCAGCGATTTAGCTCGTACTCGTACCCAGAGATTTATACTGAAACTTGGGAACTGCTGTAGCGGTGGACGAATGGGCGCCTTTGTGGTTGGGCGTCGGTGCATGCATTTATACTTTTATAAGCAATATTCTCAGCGTGGAATGGTATGCACGTCTTGCCGTTCGTGCTGTGTCGGTATTAGTTTTCCATCGTTCCATTAAAGCCTTGCCTCGCATTGGTCATGGGGTACGTGGCAACCTATCGGTCATGGGCCAAGTAGAACGCCGATGCGTGGAATCTGTGAGGACCTGTGGTCATCTTTTGAGCGGACGGTACCAGCCCAGCTCAGAGTTGGCTAACACTCAACGAGTAGTGCGTACTGGTGTAGATGTGGAGCAAGTGATCGTTAACATACCGCCAGACAACTGCCTCTATTGAATTTAAATAAAAATGGCAAACTCACCCGCTTGATTTACTGACTAGCTCAGCAGGGACGAATTCAGGATTACTTACCGCCCACAATCGCAGACAGGGCGGAGTCGAGCCTACCTGCTGCATTCCACCAGATGTGTCCGTAAGATTAGTGGTTGAAATGCTGCAGACTGCCGCTTGTCGTTGAGCAGAAGACGATGTTGGTCCTCTCCAGCGTCAGTGCCTACCAAAATGATTGGCTACCGGAGTTATCACGTCCCTTGAAATGCTGCGGTGTATCCGAGAGGATGCAGGCGCGTACGAAAACCGAGGACCAGGCGCCTACCAAACTAGCGCAAATGTCACTTTTACCCGTGCACATGTATTAGTTCCTGCGCACTTAGTCAGAGTATCACATACTGGTGCGCAAAATGGCATGGCAAGTGGTCGTCGCGCATGACCACTGAGCGTCGCAGGTTATTGACGTTTCAGACTCTGTCTGTGAAGACTGCCCTGGCCGACATGTTGGCGAACTCCAGCGGCAAAGGCGTTGACCGCCGGGGTGACTTAATACGCGAGCAGCCTGTCGCCTGCCGCGGGGCCACAGACGCGGGGCAGACTGACCAGACTGCCCATACTGTGTGTGTGTGTGTGTGTGTGTGTGTGTGTGTGTGTGTGTGTGTGTGTGTGTGTGTGTGTGTGTGTGTGTGTGTGTGTGTGTGTGTGTGTGTGTGTGTGTGCGTGTGTGTGTGCGTGTGCGTGTGCGTGTGCGTGTGCGTGTGCGTGTGCGTGTGCGTGTGTGTGCGTGCGTGCGTGTGTGCGTGCGTGCGTGCGTGCGTGCGTGCGTGCGTGCGTGCGTGCGTGTGTGTGTGTGGTTCGTTCGCTGGTAGTTTAGAACGGAGCCGCTCAGCGATGCGTCCGGGCTTGTTCGCCCGCCTGATGCGGGGGAGCAGCTGTGGAGTCTGATGGCCGAACATGCTCCGGGAGGAAGCCAGCCCAGGCTCGCATGCACGGACCATTTAAGGCCGCACTTGTCAGATATTACTCGTGCAGCAAGCTGAACGATTTCTTGCGCAGTTGTCATGTCTTGAACAAGATTGTTGGCCTCAGATTTTTACGTAGGTGAGCTCACATAAGGAAAATACACCCTGTAAATTTGGTGTCTCTAGCTCTCCTAGTTGTTGAAATCTCAGGGGGTCAAAATGATCCCTGCCCGGGCGAAAGATATTCAACCGACCACCCGGCTGCGTGTTAAAGAAGGACGTGGCTTTCTGAAATTCTGCCTCGCGCAGAGATGTGCTGGAACGGATTGGCGGCGAGGCCTGGCGAGGCAGCCGACACGTGTCAGCGCTGTTACAAAAGTCACGTGATATGTGATGGTGTGATCCCAAGGCTCGATAACGGTTTGAGGCAAAGAGGCAATGTATATCATGCGGGGACGTATTCAAGAAGGGTACTAAGGATGCGTCCCTAAGGATACCAAATGCTGACATGATTGCCTTTGAGTGAGGGTGGGCAATTGAAAACCAAGCAAAAAAGTCGCAATTAGTAAAATGAACGCAGGCAATGCTGGTAAGAGCTGTGCAATAAGTTTGACGCTCCCGCGGCATAATAAAACGTTCTATTAGCGACCAATTTGTAGCAGTGACCCCTATTATCGCGAAATTCTGCGCACATCCATGATTTCATGCGCCATACAGTGATGCATTGGAAGTATAATGATGGGTATTAGACAGTGCTGGAGACATGACGCTGATGGACTGGGCTGGAAACCACCAGAAAGAGTCGAATGCCAATGACCAGGTTGTGATACCTAATCTCCACATGTCTTTAAGCAGGCCACTGCGCTGGGACATTTCGAAAAGCAACAGAACCTGCAAAACAGGGACCGCGGGCCACGGACCTGCTGACACCCCGTACCGCAGTCGTGGGTATTCCCCCTCCCCCTCACCTCTCCCTCGGCAGCCAGTTAACAGGGCGGAGCTGACCGGTGTACCAGGTGTGACGTTCTCAGGCGCCGTCGCCGGTCGAACACAGCTGGACTCAGTTGCTGGCTGTGTGTTAGCTGCGGCTGGCCGGCCGGTGCCATTGTGCACCCGTTGGCCGCCGTCGAGGCGCTAACAATGGTGTGTGCCCACGCACTCGAGCCGGTCTATAGCGGTCTGCCGCCGCTGAGCGGCGTCGTAACGAGCATTGGGGTCCGAGGGGCGGCCCGCCCGCCGAGCCGAGCGCTTCACCATTGTGGCGTCAATCGTGCTCTGTTTGTGCCCCACTCGTGCCGCACAAGTGAGACGCCGCGGCACACGAGCGCATTCATCGCGGAGGTGACACTCGTTGCGTTGCTTCATGGTTTCGCGGTTATGTGCGAGTGCGGCTGTTTTGTCCACGACTGATAATGGTGATGGCTGTGTGCAGGACCTGGAACTCAGTACGCTCTCATGTGTCGCCCCATGGCTTGATGCGAAGTGCAGAATGAATGGGTGGGGCGTGGTGATGGAAGGCAATCATTTCACTGTTTATGACCACTTCCTGACCGCCTTTCGTGGGAAGGATGTGTGACTAGAGATCTGTTGTGGTCCGGAGTTCTAGACCCTGGGTCCAGGGAAATCAACATGTGTATGTGCGGGTCTGAGAGGTACGAAGTAGGGGGCCCAGGAGGTCAAGGGGCACATGGAAGGGCTTTTTTGACGCGCGGACTGCAAAGAAAAGGAGCATAAGTGAGAAGAGCCTTAAAACAACGTATTTGGCTGAACGCAACGTCTAATAATACCTCAGCCACCCCAGCCTCCGGCCACCCAGGCTTTTTTTAACTCTTCAGTGGCCTTTTCCTGGCTGCCAAGGAGCCTGTGGTCGCTTAACGGCCATGAGAGCTACCTGGGATCATTCTGGCCGGTGAAACCTCCTTCCAGACACTAACGGGCTCTTTTGGCCGTTTGACTCTGGCTGTTGGCCGGGAATGGAGTGAACCTTTTATGCCGAATTGGTCCCGATATCCCGGGGCTTCTGGGTCCCGCCAACTCTCACCACCCATCTCTCCCTCCCCCTCCAGAAACACACACACGCGCATCTCCAGCACCATCAGGAAGCGTATTGGCGTTGTTAATCCAGCGCTAAGACTAATGTTTCGCAGTCGCAATCACGTTAAACGCATTCACCGGACCGACGGGTGCACAGTGACGATTATGGACTTTCAGAGCACCGCATGGCCATACGCCAGGCTGCGTACTTGCTCAGTACTTGCATGTCATGTATTATCGCAAAAGTGTATTTTTGCATAACCAAAAGGGACTTCTTTGGTCGGGTCAAACACATGTGGGTAGGCACAAGCAAGTGCAGCATGCATCCATAATCACTGGCGGAACGCACTGACGTGCGTTAATGTGCTTTCCTAGTCAAAGTCTCGCAAACAAATCATATGCCACATTGTCTCTAGCGCTACACATGTTAATAGCCCACAGGCAAACGGCCTTCAACTTCTCACACGCGTTTGCCTCAGCATGTCGAATCCTGGCGAAGTGTGCTCGTCCTGGTCTAGTTCGCAGCAGCTGCCCCTGTTCCTCATCACCAATCGTCCTGGTCTAGTTCGCAGCAGCTGCTCCTGTTCCTCATCACCAATTGTCATGGTCTAGTTCGCGACAGCTGCTCCTGTTCCTCATCACCAATCGTCATAGTCTAGTTCGCAGCAGCTGCTCCTGTTCCTCATCACCAATCGTCATGGTTTAGTTCACAGCAGCTGCTCCTGTTTCTGGTCACCAATTGGTGTGATCTAGTTCGCAGCAGCTGCTCCTGTTGCTGATCACAAACGTTCCTGATTACCTTTCTGAGCACATAGGCGATATCAGGGTACACCTGAAACACACGGGACGTCAACGCCCCATGTGGACCGACACGGACCGAGAAACGGCTAGGCGCGCCAGGACCGGACAGCATGCACGGACAACTCGGGCGGTGACGGCAGCACAAAATCCTGCAGCTGCTCTACTACACATCTTGATGCTCCGTTGTCAGAGAAACGCGAATGATGGCTTGAAGCAAGTGTCCATCCGCCGGCAAGCTGCTTTTTACCGACGTTGCCGACCAACAAACTCACATCGTGGCTGGATTCCATCCTTTTCCGGCGCGGTGTCTCCAGCCTAGAGGCAGTAGTAGCACCAGTAGCCGAAGGCGAAGGAGGCGAAGAGCACGACTAGAGCCCAGCGGCTGACGCGGTCCATGCGCGCCGGGTCGACGTCGCGCCACCGGGCCGAGGAGCCCAGCGACGCGCGGCTCAGGCTCTTCTTCGTCAGCTTCTGCCGGGCGGAACGGTAATGGCGAGGGCCACGGTAAATGTTGATATCCACCACGAGCTGGAAGAATGACGTGAAGTGCTTGCCCCGGGTGGGGGAGAAAGAGCGAGGCTGGGACCTGGTGGGACATGGTTAGATATGAGGAAATGTGGCAGCCCAGCGCCCTCGCATACAATAATATCTCTTTCTGTGTCTGCGACCCGGACGTTGTAGGGGACACGGCCGCCGTCGGCAACACTGCATGGGCTCTTAGAAAATGTCGCACTGAAATTTCCGAGGGTATGACTATGGTTATGACTTTTCGCAGATAAGTGTCTCGAAACCTGCACTCATAGTAACGACACGACACATGATGGACGTTTTCACGACACTTGCCACTTGCTGATGAGCATCAATGATATTTCAGATAAAACGTTGGGGTTAAAGAAGTTGGCATCGACAAACAGACGCATTTAAATTTATTGAGTGACGTCATATGCTGGGGTGTATTTCCATATATGTGGCTTGAATGCATACGTATACACAGGACCGTAAAGTTAATGTTGATGTTAAATGCCACGCACGTATATGCCACACAGCTACTGCCATGGATGAGCTAGTGGGTAAAGCAGTAGGACATGTTAACAACATTCGGTCTGCTTTGAACTGCACATCGTATTTATATCCCCCCCCCCCCCCAACTAAGCAATATTCGAAGGATTTCGCCAGACGGTCAGCCAATTTGGAAATTCCGCAACCTAGATGCATGCTTTGCAGTTAGCTTTAAATTCCATTGCTGTGCATATCACGCACCCTTTTTGTTTAGGGCGAGATGTCTGATTTCAGTCCAAAGTGATGGGGAGGAAAATTGGTAAACTGTTTCCATTTCGCCGAAATGTCAACATGGCGGTATTGCAAAGTCGCAAAACTTGGAAACTTTGTTAACACGGCCGCCGCCAAGAGTTCTCCTTTTGCGTTCTGAGTGATTCGGTGACACTTTACGTTGTAAACTGGCAGGCTGTGTATTAGCAATGACGTCCCCAATTTCGCGAAAACTCTAAAGCCGATGCTCCCAGCTTATTCAGGTTTTCTTTAAGAGAAACCAAATTTACATCACTTCCGAATATCCAGTCGCCACGTGCGTTAGGTCGCCTCCCCTTCCCCAGCACGCTCACCTCAGCTGGGTGGATATGACGCGGGCGGGCCCAGGTCGGCCCATCTTCTGCTTTCCTCTCGCGCTGGATAAAAATGAGGACGACGTACTCCAGAATGATGAGGAAGTCGAAGACCAGGCAGCCCACGTACCAGATGTCGCTGGCTCGGATGTACGACACTTCCAGGCCGGTGCTGTCGTCAGAAATGAGGCTAGTTTTGCAGGTGTGCAGACAGCAGGCCTGAGGCCCACCTACTTTTTCACAAAAAGAATACGTCAGGGTGATTTCCAGAGAGAGATGAAAATTGACACAAGGTGGGATCAATGCCTGGAAGACACGCTAGCGATTTTGAGAACACGACAAAACACCTGGCTCGCTTCCGTAACACAAATGTCAAATGCCTGCAAACCAAGGGAAAATGAATGTGTAATGCGTTTGGATGGTGGCTGTTTGTTGCCAGCTGTACGGTGTGACATCTTCTTTTTTAAAACAGGACACCAGATACTGCCAGTTATGCCCATCTATTTACACACACACCGAATCTGATCTGAATTAAAGGTATGCAGTTATACCTTCACATTACCAACAGAGGCACGCAACGCGCGTCCACATGACAACTGATCAGGAACAAATTCTTGACGGAGAGGCACGATCCACTCCAACAAGCATTCAATATTCGCAGCAATTAGGTGCAAGCACACGTGAGTACTATTGTGGTATTTGTCGTGTACTGGATATTTGAGGATGAGAACTTAAGTTTTGACTTTTTGTCAGGAGCAATCTGTGACAAAAAATGAAAATACGAGCCTGGGGGGGGGGGGGGGGGGTCGGCGGCACCCTGCCCCCTTAGCTGCGCTTCCGGGAGGGCGAATATCGTGAACAAGGCCAGCACATTCACAGACTGGAGAAAATAGCCCATTCGCAGACACAGACGGCGGGTAGGCATAGTGAGCAGGGAGCTCGCTCGCAGACTGGAGTAAGCATGGTAAGTGGGGAGCACACTAGCGGACTGTAAGTGAGCATGGTGAGCACGAAGCACACTCACATACTGCAGGTGAGCATGGTGTGCAGGGAGCACACTCACAGACTCGAGATGAGCATGGTAAGCAGGGAGCACATTCTGACGCTGCATGACCTACAGCAGTCGATGTATCCTAAAACGCCAAATCATGTTCATCATCAGGGAGCACACTCACAGACTCGAGGTGAACATGGTGAACGCGGAGTACACTCACAGACTGCAGGTGAACATGGTGAGCAGGAAGCACACTCACAGACTCGAGGTGAACATGGTGAGCACGGAACACACTCACAGACCGCAGGTGAATATGGTGAGCAGGGGGCACACCCACAGACTGCAGGTGAACATGTTGAGCAGGGAGCACACCCACAGACTCGAGGTGAGCATGGTGAGCAGGGAGCACACTCACAGACTCGAGGTGAACATGGTGAGCAGGGCCAGCAGGGAGGTGATGCAAAGCACCATACGGCCTGGGATGACCTCCGGCGGCAGCAGCATGCTGAGCCAGGAGGTGGCCACCAGCAGCACGCACGGCAGGAACGTGTGCCACAGGAAGAACATGGTGCGTCGCTGCAGGTGTACTGTCACCGCCACGTTGGCGTAGCAGTCCTCTGTGGAGAGTCGGCGAGCCGGTCATATCGAGTAGAGTCGGCATCAGACGGGATAGCTCTTTCCTGAGGCGACGCAAGCGAAGAAATGTAGGGGCCTCGACTTGCCACCGAGACGTTGTGCAGTCAGAACAGAACACACACAGGCAGAACAGAACACACACAACGACGCCAGAGAAACAGCTGGTCCCTGCATCCCGGCTAAGAAATGCACAACGCCCGAGGTCACCACGCTAAACCCCTCAGAGCAGACCAGTCTATCGTAACATCTACCGACCAAAGGGTCATTCATGGTGTTGGGCTACTCAAACAATGCCAATATCACAGAGGCTTCCTTTGGAGGCGCCCACAGGGTTGGCAGCAAATATGTGTATGTTGTGATGTGGAGGATTTGGGTAGATATATGACATTGCCGGTCTTATCTTACAGGATGATACATGCCTGGAGTGTAGCCATCGATGAGGCTGCGATACATTTTACACGCTTCCGAGCGGGGCTGAGTTTTTTTCTGCATGTTAGTGTGAAGATCTGACATTAAGTCGTAGTAGAGGCAGGCTTTTCCTTACAGGCTGTAGCACTGGAGACCACAAGTTGAGGTGGTAGGTGGATATAAATGTTTGGCTCCAATATCACCGGCCCGGGTAGGCAGAGAAAGAGAAGGAAGGAGAATCAACAGGTTCACGCACGTTCACAATTACTGCTGCTGGAAAATATCGAACACTAGCAAAATTGAATGGATCAAAGAACCAACCTTCGTGTTCACCATAGCATCTTGAAACGTGGCTACTTCTCTTGATGGTAATTCTGAAGTTCTTTCGCGACAGTTTGTCGTTCGAGTAGATGCTTCCGTTTGCCGACATCCAGTCCCAGATCATCTCGGTCATGTTGTAACCGTCTGTCAAGCATTCCAGCCATTCGTCATTTCGGCGCCCACGCAACATGCTCGCAAACTTGCCATAAGTGAGCTGGTTTTCCTCACGAAAAATTGTTGCTGAACAGAGTTTGATTAAGTTCATAAGTCATGCTTGCAAATGCAATCCCGTGCCACCGTGATTTGCTTGTACTGCTATTTGAAAAACTGACTCGGTAAAACGGCACTAACATCGATAAATGACAGATGACCTTGACATTGGCCAAAAGCGCCCAAAAGACGAGAATATTCTCGCTACCAGCACAAAAGAACGAGCTGGGCGAGGCGAGAAATTGAGACAATGGTAACTTACAGCTTCCAAACTCTACGTGGCAATCCTGAGTGTCGAATGGGTATGAGGAGAATTCCATGTCGCAGGAAACTGACATTCGTGAACTGGAAGACATTACACTGGTCAACAACGCATGGTGAGAATGTGGGGTTTGGGTCCTATCAAATTTTTGGCCATAAAGCGACCACCTCTGCCAATCAATGATAGAAAGCTGTCACGTAAGCATTGGATGGTCATATACATTGGACTTACTTCAGCCACAATTTTTTCCGGCGACAAACTACTTGAATATGCATGCTTAAAGCAGTACTCAGTTTTGCCCACCTGTTCTCGCGGTGTTTCTAAAATTCCCCTCATTAACGTTTTTGGGAGGGCACATTCGTGTCTAAAATTCATGTGAACCCTCATTTCCAGTGCGCATGCATGGATCAAACTACAGTCTTACCTTGGACAATTCGATGTAATCTGTATGTTATGAGATGTGTCAAAGATCACATCCACTTCCTCTTTATCAACTCGATCCCATCTTCGGTCCGATATAAAAATCAAATGACTCTGGGGCAAACGCCTAAATGAAGCTTCACTTCCAAAACTTCATCGTAAAACCTAAGCGGGAAACTTTGAAACCTCTTGAAATTTGTGCGCGTTTGGCGATTTATGCTTCATGCCTGCCCGTACCGGAAACATACAAAATTGTGAAAGGAAGAAGGGCACTCCAGGCGTGCGAAGCTCTACCACTTTTAAACGCTACACTCCATACCCAACGCAAGTGAATCACGTTTCGTTGGGCAGCGAAGGCGTACCGAAATCTCACACAGGCCACAGGCCAAGCGTAGTCTCAGTGGCGTTCGCGCGGCTAGCCGTCTTAACATACCCGCGCATCCCTCGATCTCGTGGAGAAAAATGGAAAATATTGCGATAATTGCCACTCGGATGACGATGACGCTCATTCCCTGTTCTTTTTTTGTTAATTGAATCTAAAAGCACGCGTTTAAAGGAACACACCTTTTATAACGTGTGGTATGGGCTGAGTAGGATTTCGCAACGGAGACCACACCGCAAAATGTTGCACCGAAAATTCTACGTATGACATGAAATATCGCATAGCGTATAACAGGTATTGCACGACACGTAACAAATGTTTAGTATCGCTTTAACCTGTTTGTTGATAACATAACATATTTTTATTTACCTTCGCTGCGTATCTGCCTTGATTTTATTATTACCGACATTTAGTCACATGCATGCGCACGAGCGAACAAATATGAATTAGGAGGGGGAGGGGCGCGGGTGCCCCGATGGCATCTCACAGCCGCTCCTGCTCATACAGTGGCGTGTTCAGGGCACAGCACGTAAGCCAGAATTTTTATCTTGGGCGTTCATAAAGGTTAAATATCCAGAACGTGCTCCCGGTCGCCCGACCGCCGACATGGCCGCCCTTGGCGTGCTCAAGGTCAAGTGGCGACAGGAGAGAGGCGGTGCAGACGCACAGCGGATGAGGAACTGCTGATGTCGGGACTGTTGTGTTAAGCAAAGATTGCTTCTGTATATAGCGAAATAATTCAGTATTTCCTGTAACTGCGCGAGCCATGGGCGTAGGAACAGGGGGGGGGGGGCAAGGGGGCCATAGCCACCACTTTTCAAGGTGGGAAGACCAGTAATGTTAACTGGCCCCGTACTTTTCAGATTAAGGCTGCATTTGGCTTACTTTTGCACTACATTTAACATGCATGCCGATTTGCCTAGTTCACCAGCCATCCCCTTAAGATGCGTCATTCTTTTCGTTTACTCATTGGCCATCGCTTAGTGTTACAGCCGTAAGGCCGGCGCCGCGGAGCCTGGTGACTGCAACGCCGGGCGTCGAGATTGTTGCTACGAATTGCGAGCGCGCATGTTCAAGACCATATTACGTAGTTTTCTATCAGTAATCAGTTCTGACAGGATCTTAAGCATTTTAAGACGAACACGGGTTAGCAATGCTAATACGAATTAGGAACCCCATTTCATCTACAATCTAAGGTCAGGGAGAACTCAATATCCCTGAAGAACACAGAAAAACACGGAACTGAATTTTATGTGATAATTGTTGGACTACCTACGGTGATCAGGGATTGTGTTGCGTCAATGAGGGTTTCTGTGCTGATCCGGGGCTAGCGACGCGGGTCAGAAGGTCTCCCGTGTCAGGGATGGAAACAATATGATATGATATATCCTAATGGCCTCTGGATCGACTAGGAGATCCCGCCCCGTGTCACCGGAATCACAGCCAGAAGACATTTCGCAATGGGACGGAATGGCCCTTCAGCCCTTGACTGGAAGCAGTATGGTGGTGCTCTACTCAGGAGGCCTCTTGCCCGAAAGGAAATAAGGGGCCTCATTATTGTTGAGCAAATGGGGTCTCATTATCGTTAAATAGGGGGGTCGAAATGAGCTTAAAAAACGAGCAAGGTCATGCCATGTCTCCCAGAGATCGTTCATTTTTTCAGAATGTATTTCTGAAACAAATTACATCAAAGGGCTGGAACATGCCCGCCCGCAACCTCCAGAGCAAGGACAGGGATAGTCTGGGCTGCGGTTTCCGCAAAACCGAAAAGTTTCGGTCACTGCAAATGCCACCAGACTGCGAGTGCCGTGTTCATATGTCTCCTGGATGTATGAATAGCTGCAAAAACACGAAAAATGGATATTCTACCTTTACTCTTCCAGTTTAATCACCAGATTTCAGTCCCACTTCGCGGTGCTTTAAGGGCCAATCCGTTCTTTTCATCTGTTTAAAAACTGCCCACGTGAAATATGCCCTCGGGCGGCCTTCTAAATGCAAGATCTGATGTCACGAGGCGTGCAAGCAAACGTTTTCAGAAGCGTCGTCATTTTCGTCCACCAGTTGACCACAACTTAGTATTAACTGCTAGGCCAACGCTGAGCGGCCTACAGAAACTGCAACGCCTGGGGTCGAGGCTTGTGTCGGTAAGATCTTTGGTGCGCATGCTTAAAATTACGTCACATAGCTTATATTACTAGTCGATTGAAGTGCTTAAATGTAATAATTTCAGAAGCGTCATCATTTTCGTCCACCGGTGGGCCGCGACTGAGAGCAACTGGGCTAACGCTCCGCGAACTATGGAGACCACAACGCCTGGTTTCGAAGTTCTTGTTGCTAAAATCGGCGAGCGCGGATGTTAAAAAACCACGCTACATAAATTGCATCACTGATCGATTCTAACTGAATGGTGAACATTTTCAGACAAACATGGCTTAGCCATGTTAATACACATTGTTGACCACTCGATGTGCAATACAATTTTCATCTTCAAATTTGGATCAAACATATCGATGTATGATCTGCCTTCGCGATGTCCTCAATGCCAGTAGAAACAAGGTAGCAAATTGTGACAAAGCTTCTGAACTTTATCCGCTTAGAAAGAGCCAACTAACCATTGTACGTTAAAAGCACCGGTGATTTATTTTATACAGTCGTTCAACGCCTGATTTCTGCAGTTCACTGAACTCAAAATACAAAAAGAATTAAGCTCACGGTAGCACCTGGTTTCTGTTCTGGTTACAAAAAAAGAAGAATAAAACGAAGAAATCTGTGTCGCTTATTAACAAGTAAGCTATATCCGGGGATATTTGGGGAGACCACTATAAGATGGGATTTTGTCAACCTTGTGTTCCCCCTTCGCAAGGCTCTGGCTACACCCCGCCTACACGCAAAAGCAAATCAGGTCGTATGCGTTGCATGATGGGCAGTGAAGCATCCGTTGTGCCAATTCATACCTAAAGCAGACAGCTTCCCGGAGGATATTTTTCTGGGATGATGTGGTGCAAGGGAAGATAATTCGGAAAAAAGATACTATTGCAGCTGTCCAACACATGTTTCATGTATCATATAGTAGTAACGCTGATC
>NW_023596746.1:4510522-4523616 GCF_011947565.3 Pollicipes pollicipes
GCCGAAGAGCATTTCGAGACCCGAGACCCTGAGGGCCCGATTGGAAGGTTGAAGGGTCCGAAGGGATGGCTCTAGGTCACCTTAAGGACCGCCATCCATGGCAGGGCCGTGATCTCAAATGCCAGTAAGATGACCTCTTGCACTGATTGCGACCCCAGAGATAGAACGCTCCTCTTTTTCAGCCAGAGATCATGTAAAACGAACAGTCGGCTTCATGTTGGTCTGAGCTCTAGAGACATATTTCCAAAGAAGGAGGAAGGACGATCCTACTATTTACACCGGTCGAAGTTTCTGCATCGTTCAGTGGTCCACGGTGCCTAACAGGGTGCTTTGTGCCGACGACAGGCCTCGAGTCGGTCAGCGGAGCATTCGCTAAACAGGGGCGGGGACGGGACCCCAAATAACAGAGGGCCTCCGGCGTTGGTCAGGGCCCTCTGACAATGAAAGGAAACATGAGAACTTACGATGAGTGCTCAAATTGGGGCGATGGAACGGTCCTGTGCCAGTCAGGGCCCCCAGTACCGAACTGCGGGACCTCCAATCCGTTTCCAGCTTGGGGCCGTTAAGCTGAACTGTAATGGGAGATTACGTTACAAAACACATCCGGGCTTAACACGCGACCGGTTGGATGGGTGGGGGAGATAAATTGACCTGGAGGATTTCCAAAATGATTTCCAAGCAGCGTGGCGTAGCGGCGCCAAACTTTGCATAGCTGAAGAGAAACGAACAGCAGATCTTTTGATATGGAGATTAGATGTACCTTGTAAGGTCACTGACCTGAAGTCAAACCCTAAAGTTGGCTGGCCATGGCTGACAGCGAAGCGCATTTCAACGGCATCGTTTAATGTGATGCAACGATGGAATGTTAGACAAAGTCATACGTGTCTGCCATAGCTTATCAGGCAGCAAACCACACGGGCTTAAAGTTATAACCATTTCCATTAACCTACAGTTAGGTATGAATGCCAGGACGAGGCCAAAACTGATTTGCTTTTTTACTCCAGAGCTTGGCTTTATGGGGTAGTTTATGTTGCTCATTGCAAGTTAATTAATGACAGGGACCGCAACAGACATGTTCTATGAGCTTTTTAAAGGTCAGAGTAGGTCGCTGACCTAGAAAAATCAAGGTCAATATGTGTTTTGGGAATGCACCGCCTAGTGTAATCCCTGACGCTTATTCGAACGGTAAAATAGGAGCAATCTCGTGGGTATTTGTTCACCTTGGTCTTATTAAGGTCAAACAAGGTCACTAACCCCATTGATCTTTTGCTTAAAACAGGCATTTAGCTTCGTGGCGGCCGCACGAGGAGTTCTGGGGATACTCAAGACACCAATCTGGAAGTTTACCTTATCTGACCTTAAGGTTATGACCTGGGAACCTTAAATCCTTACACAAGTAAGCTCATGTAAAAGTCAATCTACCCTGCGAAATTTTTGCCTCTAAATGTCTTATTTTTTAAATCTCAGGGGGTCAAACTGAACCCCTATTGCTTCCTGTATGGGATGGTTCTTAGTGCTTATTTCAAACTTATTGATAGCAGGAACGCGTTATACATCTTCCATGGACTTCTCAGGGGTCGGAATAGTTCATTGACCTAAAATGACCCAGGTCATTTGAACCAAACATCATGACCTAGGGATCTCAAAATTTCACCGAAGTGAGATAACATACAGGTCAACACGCCCTGTGAATTTCGTGCCCCTAGCTCTCTTAGTTCCCGATATCTCAGTCGGGTCAAATTGACCCCCACCCGAGCGAAGGGTATCTAGCCGGCCACCCGAGCGAGTGCCGACGGACGCCAGTTGGCCTTCAACCAGTCTAAGGCGTTGAGTGCAAAGTTCGAACACGAACTGCGCTTTATCCTACATACTACAGGAATTCGGGCAGTGATGTGAGTTATGGCGGACATAAGGACAGGAAATCGAATAACTTAAGAATTGTATCATTGGCAAATATGTGAATACAGATGAAAGTATAACATCACTGACAAATACATGAGAATCATACGAGAAAGGATCAAACACGGCCGCATGACGATGTTGGGTTTCAGCAAAAATGCCCATCAAACATTGCCATCTTCAGGCCAGATGAAGCACTACAAGCGAATCAGCCTGTCCGCTGCGGTAGCAGCTCTGACACTGTCTGGCAGGGACCCTGACGCCATGAAGACGTTGAATGACATAATCAAACGATGATGTATGGAACAAGATACTTACTAAACAGGGAAATTTGGGTCCTAGAGTAGCGAATAGTCACAGGTAACCTCATTTCATCATATTTGATACATACCTCAAAATCTGAAAATGTGGAACGTTCCCTTTAAGGGTAGTGACTCACATTTACATTGGGTTTTGAACTGAAATGACCATTTTGGGTATCATTCCAAGCAGTGCAAGCCCCTGCCCTTCTAAAGCCCCAATACTCTCCAGTTTCTGAGCTACGTACCCGAAGATGTGCAAACTATCTTGGGAGACTAGTTCAAGGTTACTTAGGCAGCCATGACGCCATGCCATCGTAATTAAAACCCAACCATTCTATTACCCATACGGCAATCAAGGCCAAGAGCAAACTACTTGTTCAGTCTTTCATGTCTGGCGTTCGTTGGCACGATTCCCAAGGATAACGGTCGTCAGTTGACTCTCAATCAATGTGTGCAAAGTACGATGACGTATACAGTTTATGACGTATTGAGGAGCATGTTTACTAAACAGAGAAATCATGTTGTCTAGAGCAGTCTTTTTCCCTCAAAAGTATGCCAATAGTCATGTGAGTTTATTTCATCATATCTCATGCCTCCTACAAAAGCTTTACATGTGGAATATTTCCTTTAGCAACCATGTAGTATAGAATAGTGAAAATAGCTGTAAACGAAACTTGTTGCCAGCTGCTTTTTTAAGCTTGGGAATCCATCCAGCACTCCCATTTGCGGTGTGTATAACCGCAGGTGACATGAAAAATGCATCGCGTCGAGAGTCGTTTTTTAACCTTCTTGGGAGATGGGCCAAACAAAAAACATCACAGATTGTTATGTTGGGGATAAAAACACAATTTGACTACGACTAAATGAGCTTGGTGATAGGAAAGAAACAAAATAAATTTATCATCTCAACCCGGAAGCCTACACACGTGTTAGAGGTCACTTCATGAATTATCACAGCAATTAAATAATTCATTCTAAAAAACTACAAAAGACAGTGGACTGTCCAGATAGAAAAAACCTAGACGCCTTATTCATCCGCGAATCGAAACCACGCGTGCAAAAAGAAAAAAGCGGCTACAGATTCTTGGTTTGCATCTGCATCTGGTAGATCTGCAGAGGCAGATCACAAAGATGTTATTGGAGACTTTGTACGCGGCCTGGTTCCAAAGATATCTATGCCGGAAAGCATGATGGCGCTGAATGCGTCCTAAGCGGTGTGACGTCACGAGATGACGTTAGCGGCCGGCCCGCACGCCGAGCTGCTATGTCAAACGCGCTATAAAAGGCTCGGTTGTCCATGGTTTCTGGGCTGTAGTTTCAGATCCGTTTGGGATCGGTTCCTGAACCTTAAGGCTACTCTCAGTGGTCCGTCTTACAAATATTTATCAAAAAATGAGGCTCACTAAAACAACCGGCTGTTCCAGAGGATGATGAAGGGGATGTATCCCGGCCTCAGCACTATGCTGCACCACCGCCGCTCTGCTTTACACCCGACCTTGCTCGTGATGGCTTGAGTGCAGGGCAACCTTATTGATGACAAGGTGAAAGGAATGGCGCCTGGTGCAGGGGAGCTTTCCTGGCCGCCTGGCGTCTCGCGCGTTGTTTCGGTGATTACGCTCCGCCCACTTCCTGGGACGGTTCCCGCGATCCCGTTCAGTAGTTGCAGGGCGGAGTTGCAATGTCTTAGCCTATTCTGAGCACTGCAGTGGCCTCAGGACCGGACTGCAAGCGTTTCCCTTCGGTGGTATGTTGCTCCCCGGTCTCCTAATGGTGCGCATGACCCACGCTTCTCTCCTCGCCCGCCGCTCTATGAAGAGTGCTTTTGACACCCCTTTCGCCTTCTAAAGGGCGCTTACAGGCAAGAGCGGCGGAGCGTGCTAAGCATTGGAACAAGGCACCTTGGGTTCAATCATGGTGTCTCCTGTTCAATGAAACCTGCTCCCCTGTCATTTATAACCAAGGCTGAGTGCTCACCTACAGTGAGCGAACAGCTCACGGACGACTTATCGTGTTAATTCGCTGGCGACTTTGTCGCCGGTCGGCGAGGTGTTGCAAAGGGTTCTGTCTGTCAACAGTTTACGAACGACGCAGGCAATCGTCACGCTTTTCTTTGGCCCGACAGGATGCGGTGACGTAGTATTTTACCGATGCCTATTTCGTTGTTTTCAGGCAACCAGAAGTTTGCAGTTTCATGTTATCAACTTTCGTTATAGGGGAGGACGGGGTAGCACCGCATTCGCGGCAATACCCCCACTGTCCTATCTGGCAAGGCATCAACCGTAAATATAAAGCTGATTGTCCTTTTGGTTACCAGCGCTCGCGTGATTAAGCGTGCAAGGTGAGTAGTGGTGTAGAACGAAGCTAAAACAAAAATTATCCAGTGTCAGGATCGCCATTATTGGACAAGCTGCCCTCTTAAGTTGTGAAAAGTTCTCTTCTCCACTCATTAGAAGCATGTCTTAATCGCCAATAGGGCGAAAGGAACGTTCAACATTCAAAACTAGCATTTGATTCCGGGAAAGATGGATGCACTTGTCGTTCCAGTTCCTTTCCAGTGAGCCGTTAGTGCTTCGTGCTCTTCGTGTCGATTGTTGCAATACTGATTTTGCATGACATTTATGTGTGGTGTCACACGTTTTTCTTCAGCCGTTCATTACTTATTGATCGCTAAGTTTGTTTTTTCCTTTAAGTGCGCTTGTCTACATACATAATGTGGTGTTTATGCCATCGCATGTACTTATTGTAGGGAATTGTCCTGTTCTATGTTGGCCCCAAGCGGCCCTTTGTTCAGGAAAATTACGTATGCTGATAAGTGCGTTTGCGAGGAACAGTATGCATATAGATAAGACAGTAGAAACACCCTTATTACTAGAAGTAAAACCAAGGAAATGGAGATATAGATGCGTTGATATTTTGGCAACGTGCCTTTTCGAAACGAATAGCAGAACGATTACTGCTAGTCGTTTCGAGCAGTTGCGCAGGCAGGGGGGAGGGGGTGGCACAGGGGGCACGTGTCCCACCCCCTTAAGTTCCGAAGGGCCCAGTGTTCTCCTCGGAGCCTACTATTAAGAGCCCGATTTGAGGGCCCGAATTGCCTGAAAAGCCAGCTTGAGGTTTCATTCAGGAGCCCCGGCCCGCAGAGTCGGGCGCTCCAATGCCAGCCAGAAGGCCCTGCGCGCTGGTCAGGAGCCCACTGAATTGATGGGGGTCTGTATTTCAGATACCTGCAGTAACGCACAGTCGGCTCCGTGGCGGCATGGGCCTTAGGACCCGTTTCCCAAGCAGGGACAAAGCCAGAGTCAGCGATTTACTTTGTTCGGGGCCCACAGCGTCTGGCAGAAGCCCTGTGTTGTCAAGGGGCCCAGGGTCGGCCTAAGGCAGTATTTTGGGAGGTCCGAAGAACCTGGAGGGCCCACTGGCTCCGACGATCAGTGCCCAAATTGGAGGGTTTAAAGGCATAAGGGGCTGGTCGATGTCTTATTCAGGGGCATAGACTTGCGAAGACAGACCCTCAAATAACGGTCAGGGGCCCTTCGTGCCGATCTGGTCCCCCCCCCCCCGAGTCGATATGAGCTTAAATGTTTGTCAGGTACCACCGTACCACATAGTTGGCTCCGTACCGGTATCCGTCTGAGGACCCGCTACCCAATTAGCGATAAAGCCGGGGCTAGTGATTTACACTGGTCGGGGGCCTGGTATCTGTCAGAGGTCCATAGCGCCTGGCAGAGGGCCCTATGCTCGCAATGGCCCCGGGCCGACAAAAGGAAGTGTTTTGTAGGCCCGAAGAGGGGTTCGGGCGGCCCACCGGACCCGACGTGCTAAGGCTCGGTCGGAGGACATTGGGACCGGAAGGTTATAGGCTGGCTGGTTGGTTACGGGAAGGCTGCAGGTTACATGAAGAGTCGCGACCCGTAGGGTCGTGGCCTGAAATATCAGTCAGAGGTCCCCTTGCACCGTTTGAGGAGCCCTGAAACAATACGAGTGTCAAGTCGGTCAATTTTCAGTGTCCGGGGTCCCTGACACAATGAGGAGCTCTTGCGTCAGTTAGAAGGCAGTGTCGAACAGGGGTCCTGTGGCGACAAGCGGGCCTGAGTCGCAGTGGTGTTTGAGGCGGCCCGAAGGAGGGGTCGAAGGATCTCTTGAGACCAAGGTTCAAGGGCCCGATGGGACGGCTGAAGGGCCGAAGGACTGGCTGTAGATCACATTAAAGGGCCCCGCCGATAAGAACGTAATTTCAAATGTTAGTAAGATGATCTCCTGCACCGATAGGGACCCTTGAGACGGAGCGTTCCGCTGTTGACAGAGATCCGCAGTGCTCAACAGGGCATTCTGTGCTAACAAGGGGCCATGAATCGGTCAGGGGAAGACTTGCTGAACAGGTACGGGGACGGGAGCCCGAATGACAGAGGGTTTCTTGCGTTGGTCGGGACGCTCTGATTATGGAACGAAACGCACGAACTTATGACGAGCGCTCACATAGAGATAATAGAAGAGTCCTGTACCAGTCAGGGCCCCTCCAACCCTTTTCCAGCATGGCCCGTTAAGCCCAATTGGAGTCTATGTGCCAATTATTTGACCACCTGCGGTCACCAGAGATGCTGTTGCGCCAATGTGGGCTCCTGCGTCGATCCCAGGCAACTGCGCGGGTCAGAAGGCCTCCCGCGTCAGGGAGCGGATCAATATGATATGATGTATCTCTCTAAGGGTCTCCGAATCCACCAGGTGATGCCTCCCCGTGTTGCCAGAACGCCGGCCGGAAAACGCGCTGCGGTGGGCCAGAGTGGCCCTTCAGCCCTTGACCGGGAACAGCAATGTGTCCCGTAATGTTGTTCTCAAGGGGGCCCTTTACCGGAGAGAAATAAAAGGGTCTCATTAGTGCTGAACGGAGTGGATAGAAACGAGTCGAAAACGCGAAAAGGAAAAGGATTTAGGATGGACGCGGAAAAGGATTTAGACTATGACGCACATTTGACTGAAAGCTATACAGCTAAGCTAAGCTAAAGCTATACAGGACTTCAGCTATACTCGCTCAGGACTTCAGAACATCTGACGACGGTTAGATAGTCCGCTGGTTAAAATGTGGTGTGTATGCTAACATGCCAGAAAAGGAGGGTAGTCTGAATAATTGTACCATTCGTGAAAATGGCCTTAGAGGAGGCGCAGCCGCAGTAATATTTTCCCTGTGCTCACCATCTGGAGCTGTCACTTACTGCGCTGGAATTTTGCATTTATGCAAGCATCTGTAAGAAGATTCATGAAGAGCAGTGCCGATGTGCCAAAGCCCAATCTAGCATCATTTTGCAACTTCTGGCCAAAAACCCCGGAACAGCGTCTCTCTAGTGTTCCACGCAGAGCCGCGTCGGTGCTGCAGACCGCTGGGGGTTTAATGACGTCATCATCTTAATCACAGGCCGATTCAGCCGGCTGCCAATCTGTGGACCGATTGGAGTCATTCCCTCTCTTATTTTGGGGTCTCTAAAAACTTGTTCGCAATGGCAAGCCCGACATTGGCGAAAAAGCATACAAAAGCATCAAACGTTTGAGAGATAACTACTCCATTGCCCAGGCATTGAAGTTACTGTTATTGTAATAGACACTTCACATAGTTTGGAAGTGTTAAGTCACTATTGCAACGTGCAAAACTTCAGTCGGGCTTCGTGTGTGGTGTGTTTTGGGTGGCTTTTGCTGGCATGTAATCATAGATATCGACCATAATGTTTTAACACAAAACATGCAGGCATTACATAGTTATATTTGTGGAAGCTAATAGACACTGAAGATATCGTATCAGTGCCCTGTATTCATAAAATCATGTCGGAATTCACATATGAAATGAATGGAAATCAATACCTGGAATTTGACGTGAACCCAAACATCAGAATCCTTATCAGGGCTATACCCCGCCATATACTCACACCTCTGTACTCCCTCACATGTAGACATGATGCTGTTCGTTTCGCACTTCAAATGGCACAGATGCATTTAGCAAAGCGATAACGGCATACACCAGCGTCGTGTGGATATGCCACGTTATATGTACCAGCTATGTAACTCGATAACTTACAGCTTAACCTCAAATCATCACCATCATCATCATCATGTTTATTAAGCAATATATGCAATAGAACGGAGGCGTAAATCAGAAGGCGTAAGCAGAATCGGAAAGCGTATTCTCATGTAAACGATGCTACATAATTTCAGCTCCATACACAAACCCGAGCCACCATGAAAACTCACGTCCGGCGCAGGCACCTGTCTCCAAGACCCGTCCATCTGACAGCAGAGCGAGGCCCAAATGAGTGGTCCCGACTCATTCCAGGAACCGTGCTCGTCGATCCATGATTGCTCGCCGGACTGACCAATGCTTCTGCGGCCAATCCGCGCGGAGTAGGCGGAGCATATGGTCGTGACGTCACTTGTAGTTCTTGTTTTTTTCTGCCGAATTGAGGGCGACGTGTTTTATCGTAACGTTTCAGTGTTGACACCTATTACCCCAACTGTAACATGGTAGCTGTAAGCAGTCTTGCAGCAAATTAACGCGCAAATTAATTGCAGCAAATAATTAATTAATGGTGGGGTCAATGTGACAGCCATCAGAAGGTTTTCCAAAATAAGTTCCATACAGCGCCGTACAACCGTGCAAAACGTTGCTAACCTATGGGATGGCCGACTTTGTGGTATTTAAAAATTAGATGGGACTTGTCCTATCGCTGTCCTATGGCGAGCCAAAATCCGGCTATGGCTATCAGCGAAGACCATGGCCAGAAAACCGTTTCTATTTGATGCGACAACTGACGGAGTGTTAGAAGAAGCCATACATCTTTCAGACGGTTGCTTTGATAGCTAGACAACTGAAATTAGAATTACGACTAATTCCATTGACCTTGGTCAAGTATGAAAGTCAGGTGGAATCAAAACCCACTTGGTTTTTACTAGATGCCTTGCCTTATGAGTAGTTTGTGACGCTCATTTCGAGTCACTTGATCAAAGGTAGGTCAAGAAATATGTTATTTGAACTTCATAAGGGTCAGAAGAGGTCACTGACGTACAATGTCCGATCAATCTTTTGTTTTTTTAGGAGTATAACGCCTAGAGTATTACATGACGCTTATTGCAATTCAACGCTCAAGCGCTACCGCAGGTTTTCAGTCACCATGACAATCTTCAGATGAAATACCGTCGCTGACTTGAATTGAACGCCAGTAACCTTTCGCTTAAACTACGCATCCAAGTTCATCGTGGTCGCACAAAGAGGGACAGTGGAGCTTTTGGCACCGATCCTTAGTCAAACATTGTTTGACCCTATTTGAACCGAAGGTCATGACCTAAGGACCTCAAAATTTGATGCAGGTTAGCTCACATACAGGCCTCGCTATCTTGTGAAGCTAGCGTCTCTTGTTGTTGGTGGTGCTGGTCAAATCGATTCACCATCCGACCGGTGTTGCATTTAAAGGGAATGTTACATGAGTTGTTGAGTAAGAATGTTACATAAGTTCGCCTGACTTTTCTCCAAGGAGTAAGGCAATTACTACTGTCTGATTCAAAGTGAATGTTCCACAATTGATATATCGAAGCAAGCATCAGACATGATGCAATAAGCTCACTTATGAACGCTGTCGTACTTAACGCTTGAGTGGAAAACGCAGGGGCGGAAAGGACTGTCTAGACAGCACAATATCTCTTTTGATTAAATATGCTCCTCAATACGTCACTGTTTGATAACGTCATCGTACCTTGCAAGACATTGGTCCCATGAGTGTCCTGGGCTGCGCAGGGACACTGATGAGGCGGTGTATCGTGGGCGACCTCTGAGCGCAGCGTTTGGAGACGGCATAACCAGCAGGGCAAACGGAAGGCCTGGATCAGAGCCCTGACGGCATACCGCCTCATTACTGTCGTGCAGCTGCATGGCTTCCAATTACAAGCAAGAAGGCACACCGGGAGCTGAGCGACTCCCTGGAGTCAGCCCGAGAGCACTCGACCGAGAGGGTGCCGGCAGGTTCCTTAGTGGGGAGGACGTATGCAGGAACAGCACAGGGACGATTGTGACGAGGGACATGGTATTGAGCGCCAGCAAGGTGAAGACCAATCACTCTACTGAGCGTAGGTGCTGTCACTCTAGCCAAGAGGTTCTCCAGCTGTTACTTGAATGTGATTACGCTCTGCTTATTTGCGGCTTCACACTGTGTAACTTGCATTCAGCTACGTGAGTCTAGCCACATTTCGGCTCACACTATTTCCCAGATAGCAGACAGCCTTGCTTTAAATCAAAGTCACTTTAACGGACTCCAGCAACTCTTGGAATTGCGATATGAGCTTGCGGTGACTTTCTCTTTTTTCCCACCTCTCGATTTATAGCTGTAAAAACAAAATTTTTGACCAAAGATTTCACGTAATGGGAGAGCTGCGTCACTCATAGTATAGGTAGTGTACACATATGTGTATTGTGGACGTGTCTACACATTCAAGTCTCCTACAACGCGTTCATCGTGCATATAACCCATGTTTATATTACTATGACATATGCAGCTGCTGCGAGTTGTACTCTTACAATGAGTATGAAAAGACGACAAACGACACATGTCGATCAACAGAGTGGACTTCAACGATTCCTGACCAAAAATACATTACAAAACTATATAAATAGGATCCCTGCCATCGAAAATCACTTAGAAACGGGATCACGCGATCCTTAAAGTCGTCGAGAAAGAACTTTAAAGTTTGGCTAACACTCCAGATGGTGGTGGACGCCATCTTCAATTTTGAACAATGCACAATGTTGCACAAGTAACAACCAAGCTAATCTGTCTTCCTTAGCCTTACAAATCTGATTACACAAAAAATTTCCGCCAAAATATCCCGATACTTTACATCACATGGTCTCATATCCTCATAAGCATGAGGATGGCAGCCTGACAATCCGTACCCAACCAACTGAAAGATGTCATCTATGGCCATTCTTCTGTGGATACGCGTCGTGTGCGCAGCAAATGTTAATGTAATTATAGTACGTAGCAAATGCAGCTTCCGTGATTGATACCGTTACAAGGAGTTCGAGCAGGCAACAGACGGCATGCATCGATCAATAGGCATGATTTTCATTAACCGTGTTTGGCCTCTAACCCCCGATTTGACCTAGAATTTGACCCCGTACATGACAAATAACAGCACGAATGAACTCCCTGTCATGAAAATGCGTCTCAAAAGATATCACACGACCCTTCAAGTTGCCGGAAAAAAAATTAAACTGGACTAACATTGAGGAAGGCACCGGACGCCATCTTGAATTCCGAGAAACGTTCAAAATTGCACAAATATCAGCTAAGCTTATTTTGCGCTCCTTACTACATGCAACATATTTCAGTGAACAAATTTCGCGGTAAACGACATTGTAGGGCTCACATAGGAAGTATAAAATGGCACCTTGAGTTATTGTAGGGTCTCAAATAGAAAGTATAAGAATGGCACCTCGACTAAGAGAAACGTACCTCGACATTCGCCGTGCGCCGCGCCGCGGGTCGGCTGCGGTGCCGGAAGCTCCGTTGAAGCTTCCCGCCCGACCCCACTGTGCCCCGTCCTGCGTGTTCGCCAGTGACTGTTGTGCGAGAGCGATCGCCTGCGGGGCGCAATGTGTCGCGGATTCTGTGTCACTCCCACGAAGTAGTCCTCTCGACGAAACAATCTGCTCGACGAAACAGTCTGCTCCTGCCGCAACAAAGATGCACCGCGATCTTGCTTACCGCCTGGCGCTGCTGGTGTCGACCTACCTGCTCGTAACGGCTCCGAGATCAGCATCACAGCCATCTCCCCGATTCGGACCTGCACCATCGTCACCGGCCCTGTCCTGTAGCGACCCCCAGCCGCCGGCCCTGTCGACACGCTGGCCGACCTCGAGGCGACCTCGTCCCGCAACCCGGCTACGGTGACCTTGACCGTGACGACCTGCGGCTGCTCGCGCTGCCCGGCGCGGCAGGCGCAGTGCCGGCACCAGGCTCCGGGGCTGCAGTACGGACAGGCATGACGGCACTCCTCTCCGGATGGTCGTCGTCGGAACCTGCTGGCAGGACCAATCAACAGCCAGTCCCTGCTGCCGAAGACAACACCACTGCATCGGGACTATTTAAACCGGCTGTGTCATAACTTTTGCGTGACCGCCGAGACGTGGCTTCGATCCGCCACTGCGTCTTGGCTGTGTCCCCGGCTATGCGCTGCGCCGTGCAGACCGGCCAGGAGAGGCCGGCTATGGAGGTGTGGCGATTTCGAGCAGTGGCTCCTACAAAGCCTCTGTCTTCACACAGCCGGCATCCGAGTGAGAAAACTTTTGGTTGGAGTCCCTCTGGCTGCGTGTGAGATCGGAGTCCGGTCCGCATTCAACAGTGGTCAACAGTTAACAGTGGTGCCACCTTGAACACGTCATCGTCATGGTTACAGGACTGGTGTCATCGCAAAACACGGAGGAAACGGTACTTAAGTCAGCACGACAGGTCCACAACTATAACAGCAGGTAACAAGCTTTTAGAGAGGCAGGGAGTTTCAGAGTCACCATGTTAGCTTTGCGTATTTGCCAACACAGTTTGTCTTCTGAATGTAGCTGGCTTTCATCCATGAAGTCGAGGCAGCTTGCTGAAATACACTGATGGTTGTAAGCACACCCTTGGGGTGACCCAGTCATTTTCAAGCTAATGTCGCGTAATTAGGCAGTTGAGCGTCCTCGCCGGTTACCAGCCTGGCTCCGGGCCAGGGACTTTGTGAAACAGCGCGTGACCCGGCGCCTTATTAGCGCGAGTGCACGGACGGGTCGGCAGCAGTAAACGGCTGGCGACCCGTGTCCCCGGTGGCGCCGCACTGCCGCGGCGTAAACAGACCGCCCACCGCAATTCAGTCCTGACCGAC
>NW_023596746.1:4523716-4544202 GCF_011947565.3 Pollicipes pollicipes
TGATGGCGCGACGTACCTCCATGTTTGTTGTTTTGGGATACTTGAAGAAAGTAATGATGGTAATGGTCACTTGCCAGATCAGCAACGAAATGAAGATCAAAGAGATGACCGTCCAAGCTACCTGCCGAAACTGAACACACTTGGTTACTTCAGGTCCAGGTAAACGTTTTGTAGAAACACTGCACCGCAATATGTAAGGATTTCAAACTAAACCTGCTAACAATTGTATTAAAGTATCGGCATTTCACATTTGAATTTGCATGGTGCTGACCCGGCATTGTTCGTCTTGCTGAACATTGTATTAAGGATCAGAGCATTTAGGGTTGCTGATATGAGAGGTACCGTATGCAAACCTAATGCTGCGCCAGCGATGTCAGTGGCATGGCGCTCACCACACTGCCGGAGTGAATGTTATATATTGCACCCCGAATGAATGCATTCCTTACATCTGTCTCCGGGTGAGATACAGGCCACTTCTTTATTTTATGGGCTTACATGAGCTAACAGATCTATGCCAAATCAGATCGGAGCTATACCTGACTACCCTTCCCGGAAAGAACGGCATGTCTTAACTCACTTGGCTCTAACCCAATCGACACCTAAAATACAGTTGGGACAAATAAAGCCTCTCACCGGGGCTTACGGGCAAGATCTTACCACAGATGGGCTTTTGAAGATGCGCGGAATAGCATGGGCCGACAGGCGCTCCGACAGGAACGTTTGGACGACGTGGCCCACAGCTGGCCCCTCGTGCTCACTCTTCTCGGCTCTGCTGGTCAGGCGTGTCATATTCTGATACTCGGCGTCCGTGGGGTGCATCTTCTCAGGCACCGATACAGGACCGGGAGGGCGTGGCGGTGTCCTGATGACACGGCACGTGCACCAGTGAATTGCTTTGTGCAGCGGTGAGCGCATTTGAAAGAAGGTCTGGACTTGAAATGAACTAGGCGGATGGCCGGCTTGGTGACATTTGGCAGCCATGAAGGGTGACGGAACGCTTCCGTGGATGGATTCCAAGATCTGTGAGCCGGTCCGGAGCCCACTAAAAAAGGAGGACAAAAACAAACTGGCGCAAAGAGGGGCCGAAGGGCTCTTCCGGACCGAGGACCAAGAGCCCAGCTAGAAGTCTGAATGGTCCGGAGGGGGCCGGAGGGGATGAAGGCTGGTTGGAGGTCACTTTAAGACCCCGGCCCGGCGGGCTGTAGCCCTATAACGTCAGTCAGAAGGCCCTTTGCACCGGTGGAGATCCCACTGGGACAATGCAGAACCCTTTTGCGGACCAGAAACTAACAATACCGAACAGAGGGCACCGTGTTAATCTGAACCCTGTTGGTCTATTTCCCAAGCAAGAAAACGCCAGAGTCCACGATTTACATTGACGGGTCCCAGAAACAATGAGGGGCCCCTGTTTCGATCAGGGGCCGACAATGCCGACCACAGTGCCCTGTTTTAGCAAGGAGTCCCGAGTCAGCTCAGGAACATTGCTGAAAAGAACAAGAACGGATCCTGAATGTCAATTGGTCTCTCACATTGGTTGGTATTCTCTGACCACGAAAGAAGAGATGACAACTTGTGATTAATTGTGAGTAATTATTGTGAGTCCACAATAAGGCAATGAGAAAGGCTTGTATAAGTCAAGACCCCAAGTATCGAACCCGGCCCAGAAGGCCGGGCACGATGCCCCTCCACCCACTTCAGCCAACGGCCCGTCAAGTCGAACTGTCGAACGAACAAGTCGAATGAATGCCGATTATACTGGACCGCCTGCGACAATAAGGGACCTTTTTGCGTCATTCGACACTGTTGTTTCGATCGGGCTCAAGCCCCGTGAACGGAGATTCTAGATCCAAGTGGAGCCACAGATGGGTCTGAACGTTTAGTGAGCAAATTTAGGCAACGTAGTTTTGAACATGTGTGCTCGCAAGAAAGACACCCGCAGCCCGTCGTTGCAGTCTCAGAGGCTAAGCGGGTCCGTCGTGACGTTAACACTAGGCGGTTGGCCAACGCATAGTAAAATACAATGAACCATCTGGAATGAGTGCCCCTGAATGCTTTAGAAAATGAATTCGTGCGTTGAGAAGCCAGTACTGGTTTACTGTATAGTGTTTGTACTGCCAGTATTGTATATATATATATATATATATATATATATATATAATATATATATATACCTGTGCGATTTCGAGGACTCATGATAGAATGGATCAGCATTTACACCACCGTAAAATAGTGCTGAAATCTCGTTGTGAGGCTGGAAGGAAAAGGTGGATCCCTATTTTTCGCACACTGTATTGCTTGCCTGATGAGAGGTCATCCTCAAAATAATAAAGGTGATGCATGCGTCTCAGTCTCGCCTCTGAACGGTCCGAAACTGATTTTGAACCTTGACTGTCGAGGCACATTTTCACGATGGTCGTTCTCGCGTGCTCGGTGCACACCGCCTGGTATTATCTGCAGAGGCCAGCGGCCCAGCTTTACGTAAACTGCGACCCGGGGCGAGATGGTCTTGTGATGTGCGCAATCTCAAAAGTTGTTCTACATTCTGTTTCACTAGTGGATCGTGCAAAAAGAAAGACGTTCGCAGACAAAGAGGGGATGATCTTTTTGTTATGTTTTATGTCATTGCGATTCACTCTTCGAGGCGCAAATGAGATATGAGATATCGCACCTTTTCCCCGCCAAGGGTTTCCTTGTGTATAACACTATGAGGCACTTTATCGTTCCCTGCCAGAGGCTTAGAGGCCGTTCCGTCCAACGTGGGATTCCAGACGGCTCTCATTCTGGTGACACGCGGCAAGATCTTTGTAGAGCTCCGAACAAATTTGGCAAAGCGTCTGGGTTCTATCCGTTTAGAGAGCTCTTTGAAATATTGTAACATGAATAAGGCCGAATGATTACTCCATAAGTCAATAAATACTACTTCCCTCAGTGTATCGACTTCAAAATACAAGCGGTATGGCATATCCCGGAACCTTCTGACTTTGTTTCCAGTAGAGGAAGGTAATGATAAAGATATAGCGGAGAAAGTTGTGCCCATCTCGAAATCAAGTTGGCCATATTCAATGATTTTCTTCGCGGAGGATCCTTTCACCATCAGGGGGCTCTTTTGTCGGCCCTGTGCCCCCTCCCCTTACTAATGCTCTGGCTGTGCACCTGGTGGCGTGAGCCTTGAACGCAACTCTCAGGTGGGCTTGCCCTGTTCATCGCATAATTTTTCTTCCGCCCCTTAGCCAGGGAGGTTCGCAAAGCTCTTCACATTCCGCACAACGCGTGTGCACGCTGCCACGGGTCCCTGGCTGCCCCACCCGAAAAGCTGTTGAGGAAACTCACGTGCGGTGCAGGCACTCTCCGCAAGGTCGTCTCCATGTGATTGGCGAACTGTGGGTCAGGCCAACGACCTGGGCCCTAGCCAGAGACCACAAGCGTGACAGCTCTCCTGGGTCGGTCAGCAGGTTTTATACAGTCGTGTCGCAAGGGGCGTGGCATCCATGTGTGACGTAGTGCGCCGGCAGTTGGTTGGCCAGCTGGGGCCACATGGGCGGCGGGCGTAAAATTTGGCTGCAACGCCTCCTAGATCAATCACGTAGCAATCACGACGTTTTGATTGCCAGGGTGAAATGGCCAAATGCGTGACGGTAACAGATCCACATGCGCACCAGCAACATAACGAGCGAGACCGCTGTGCCGTTGAGCTGGTCTTTAACGCTGATACAAATTATGCCCTGGCGGCCCGGGCGCCACGTCGTATGGGAGCTGAACAATTAAAAATTCATGATCACTGCTTCCTTCAGGTTTCAGCGACAGTGATTTTATATGTGTCAAAGCTGGGCTGCATGCTTTTCATGGCAGTGGCACGTGAAGTGGCTGATCAAACCCAAGGCACGGGAATTGGGCCCCATGGGAAGGGACTGAACTTACAACTTTCCAAAGATTTCACATGAGCGCTATGAGTTCAGGGGCGGGGGTACTGGAAAAAAGCACCCAATGATAGGTCGCCCCCCCCCCCCTACCCACTTCCAACTTGGACGGCCTATCGTTGACTATGCGATCACGTCCGTTTTCCTGCAATATCATAAGCTGAGAAGACATAGCTTTAATCATTCGATTGCCATGGGAACGTAAAATTTGTTTATTGCGAAGGAAATTTACAAAGCACTCGCCAAAATTGAGCCAGACTTCGACAACCCGGCGCCGAACCGGCCCAAACCAACACGGTTTGACTGAGCGAGGCCAGACAATGGCAATGAGGGGCGTTGCGTGCAGGTCGTTATCCTTGGATTCGCTCGTTTGGGGCCCTTTCAAGGATTGGTGTCCAATCTAAGCCACCAGAGAGCGTCAAGACCTGAAGACAACCGCGCAATGCAGGCCGCGCCTGGTCTAGAGCCAACTGCACGCCCAGCCTATAGTTGACTCAGCGTCCTCAGGCTGTCTGACCCGCGCACACGTGCGCGCGTTGCCGGCCTGCACGCCGCTAATGTCACCTGTTTTTTTGAAACCCTTACAAATGCAGCACGCTGTGTGTGAAGCTGAGAGGCATTGGTTTGCAGATGTTCCTCGACCCCATAGATCCCCAGCTCCAATTTCTACATTATATTGGTATATCAGCCCGCTCTATCGAGACTGCTATCCCGAGGGACTAGAACTAGACTCTCAACACCACTTACGTGCATATCACGACAAATACATATCTAAGCAGACGCATATAACGCGCGTCCACCCCAAAAGCACCTGTCCGAAGCCCTCCCCAAGTCCAACGTGTCCAACTGCCTTTTGGAAGCCGCCATAGCAGTCAGCCTACCACCCGAGACCGTGCCAACGGGTGGCTTCTCACCACCACGCAAATATTAGCTCAGCCGCGGAACAATTTTTCGGAGGATGACGTCTTTGACTCTCGCCCTGACAGGTACATGAACACGCCACACCAAGATGCATTTTTTTCGGAATAGCTACTTAGTTATTGCGCCGTGCTCCGGATGTTTTATGTACTTAGCCAATGTCTCACTTGTTTCGAAGGTAATATTAAATTCGGTGTCCAGGCCATGTCCAACCAATTACTTACATAGAGTTCAGCTAAGCAAGTGGCGCTCACAAGTCATGCGTCGCAATAAAGTAGATATGATAGTGCCGTTCCGTTTCCTTTAGTTGACATGTTTTCCCGAAAAGTCGTCAGTTTTTATCGTTTTAAGTTCACCTATACCTCAGAACATCTATTATGTGTGCTTGGCAGCACATTTTGTTTCTTTGCATCCGTCGCTCAATGTCAACTTGTCGCTCACTCTTCTCTGCACGCCAACTTTTGCCATCAAAGGTCGTCATAGACCACTGACCTAGCCTTGCCTGTGAATGTAGCTGACTCGACAACTGGTTGGACTGAGTCAAGCACCAGCGGTATGTAATGATGGGCTTAGCAGATCATTGCGATTTACCAAATCGTTCAGGTGCAGATTAGAAAAAGCAACTCAGGGATAACTTTATACCAATTAAGTGAATTACAATTTGGCGCTGGTCTCGACCTACCTATTTCAAGTATAAATTTAAAAGCAAAAGTTCAACTAGACGAGACGAAAGTAATAGCCCTAGTTCTCGGAGAGAAACCAGGACAATGGGGAATATAATTGGGTTGATATTTCGACAACATGCCTTTATCGAATCAGCAGCAACTACATCTCCACTCTCCTGGTTTTTAGCTGAGGAATAAGGCTATAACTACTGTCTTATCTATTTGAATAATGCTCCTTGCTAATGCACTGAACAACTTACAAAAGATAAACGTAGAGACTTTATATCTATGTTATGTCGAGTTTGCAGTGGGACAGGAGCATCCCAATCAGTATGCAGTTCGCGCTAAGGTAGAGTGAAAGTTTGGACACTTTTTTCTTTCCGTGCAACGACAAGTCTTTGCTGAGAGACTTGCCGCTTTGCTCCCTTCTCCCTCCTTTCAGCTGTGCTCATGCCCGTGAAAAGAACACCGGCGCAAGCCATCTATCTTCCTTTAGTCACCCTATTTTGATTAGTTTACACAATTTGTTTTTTAATGCGTCGGACGCCCGTCAAAAGCGGGTGACGTCATAAGAAAAGTGTGACGTGTGATGCATACCCAAGAGTGTTCAACGTGGGATCAGGACGGTTCACTATTCGTAATGTTATGTATACCTAAGGTCCAAATGTCCGCTTAAGCCTCGCCCTGATTCGCCGTTTTTCATAACGCGGACTGATGGAGGGGTCCGTGCAAACCTCATGCCATTTCCCAGCCCATGAAGATGAAGCTCAGCGAAGGACTCCAGTAGATTGGCCCCAACGAAATCTCGTAATTGGTAAAAAATTTGGCATGCGTAGGCCAATAACTGATTCTATTTTGTCAAATCAATTGTTGATTTTCCTCAAAATCGAACTTTATCAGCTTAACAGCCTCATACGTACTAGACCGTGCCTGGAGCGACACAACATGTCTGTTCAGGCGTGTTTCTTGCTTAAGTTGGAGTGCTACCATGCATATTTGTGTCCCTTTTGAAGATCGCTTATGATATATAGCTCCATTAATGTAACAATGTCGGCCCGCCACGAGCGCCCCGCGACACCGTCGATGGCCGCCCGACGTCCGCTGAGGCGGGTGCTGAGCGGCGGGCGGACCAACATACAGTGCTCCTCAAATACCGCCGCAGCTCCGCAACCAGAAAAAACTAGAGACACATTGTTGGTGTCAAAACACGTGTTATAGATGCCACATATGCCGATGCAAATTTTAACCAGATTACGCAACATTCTGGAAAGGTATTCTGACCCTTAGTGTGGGGGGGGGGGGAGGGGAGCGTATCGACTCCCTCGTCAGGGCGAAGTTGAGCGATGCGACACATTCCAGCATGGAAGAGAGCTGCAATCGATAAACGACCGCTAATCAAAATAAGTTGCGTGCTGGACTTTCAAACATGTAACCAGAAGTATCCAGGTGTTTGTTCTCTAAAACACCGTCGAGTGCTTACGACATATATATTATTCAGCACCATTCTATGACCAGACTGCATATGTTAAAATGCCGAATAATTGGAGCATGGCCATTTTGAAAGTACACCACGGGCGTGGTGCAAACGTCTCAAGACTACTGCCTGCCGCACAAACGGTGAATTACGACATACATGTTGGCACGTTGCCATTGACAGGTCCGAACGATCAAACAGACCCGTCAAACCATGACCGGCTCTTGAACTGGGAAATGACGACCATTAAGAGTGGATATCGCAAGGGAGGTCATGCGTAAAATGCTCATCCTGCACGCATTAGCTGAAATCTTGGGCAGGGTGGGACGGAGACAAGTGGTAGTTATTACTCGCTGACCTAGAGCGGGTTAAAGTCAAATCATGGCTGTCAGCGGCAACAGTTCCCAGGGTATCGCCCGATTTAATGCAACAACGAAGTGTTAGGCGAAACCATGTATCTCTGAGATAACTTCTCAGAGAACTGTAGAACTGCAGTTAGGATCGCAACTAATCCCATTGATCTTGAGCCAGGTGCGAAGGTCAGAACGGGGTCAAAGCCAGGTCGCTCTCATACTGGACAACTCACTTAACAGGCATGCGTTTGGGAACAGTGGGGCCAGGGGGCCAATGTCCCCCCCCCCCCCACACTTTTCAAGGTAGGGACCAGCAATTATTTGGTCACCCTGACATTATAAAGGTAAATAAAGGTCACTGACTTCATTGACCCTTCGCTTACAACACGGCGGTTTCATGAGGAAGGTACAGGCTAATCCACCCGATGCATTTGACATTTCTCGCTACGTTGATTTTTGAGATCTCAGAGGGTTAGCTTGGCCGCCTCCCGAGCGAGGGGTATTCAACGGGCGACCCAGGCGTGTGTTTAAAGTGGCTGCATGGGGAGATCTGATGACATTTTGGAGAGCAATCCAGAGTTTAACCCTATATAGACTTCAATGTCATGACCTGAATGTCATGACCCTTAGTGTTTTTAGCTCCCTTAGTATTTGAAATTCCAGGGTATCGAATTGACCCCACCCGAGGGCGTCGCATTAGACCGGCCAGCCGGGAACATGTTGATGTGACCCAGAAGTGGGCATGCATCAGGCGGTGTAAAGATGTGATACCAGCTGTGAAGCCCCAGGAAAGTGGCATTTGATAGCAACATATCAGCACGGAAACTTGTTTCATAAGTCTGTACATCGTCGGCGAGGAAATATGTTCGCCACCATTTGCAGTCGTTCCCAACTAGCCAGTCTGTAACAGATGTTACACCAACAGTAGTAATCTGCTAATCATTGCAGTTGATAAGCGAGTCCGTGACCGCCAACAACTGTCACTTGCGTATGCAATCCGAACAGGGAAAATTGGCACTGAAAACTGCATCATTCCTAAACCACCTTCTTTTGAGGTGGGCTATTGCTGCGTGCATCTACTATCTGCTGATCGATAAGAAGTCCGAAAGGAGCCAAATTCTGGCCGTGTTGGCGAAAATCAGATTTGTGTACGTAACTACAAAAAACGAACATGACATTCACCTAATGTAATAAATCAGTCATTGGACTTGTTGCCTTTATGCAGGTTGAATGCTGAGAAGGTTCTGGAATCGTGGGACTGTCGTTTGTGCCAGTGAAGAATCGGTCAAGTAACCAGAGCCTAAAATCGGGGGGAAATCAGGATTCTCTTCGGCTGGTTACACGGGCGGTCAAATCACATCACCGACAAAAAGCGATTCAAAAGGGAAAACGAGACAATTGACACGTATGAAGAGGAACCTATAGGCGAAACCCTTCATGCAGATAATCCGCGTTTACGCGTTAACTGCAATCAACTGCAATTTAATTATTCTGCAATTAACTACAATTCGCCTAATTCGCGTCAACTACAATCATTCCCTTGCCTTGCTCATTACTTACGTGCGTGTTCCTCGCAGCTGGATCACGCTACCTTTCTAATGATAGCCGGTGACGAGCAAGGCAAGCATCTGGTGGACGCCAGTCTTGGGGTATGCCTGTGCCAGGGCAACCATAGGACCGGTGTATGCAAGCACAGCTTAGCCGTGACAAAGGACACCCGTGGAGCGGGATCGCCAGCCACCGACGGTGCATCGGCGGACGCCAGAAGAGACCTGATGTTCATCGCAATAGGTAAACCACACTTCGACAGGTGTACCTCCTTGCCTACCAAACGGTCTCTGCTTTGTCTGCCTCTCTGTCTATCTGTCATTCGTCATCTGCCGTCTGTCACCTGTCATCTGTCTGTCAGCCTGTCTGACAAAATATACCAACATGTGTTGATAAAAAATATAATTTGCATGTAGCTCAAGTTAAAGCAAAGGTCGGGTTACGCCATTATGATGACATCCAACGACAATTTAGAGAGCAGTAGACAGCTTCACTAAGAAAGCTACCCTTCGCTTTTGATAAACGGAAGTTATTTTGGCGTAGCTTCCAACGTGCCAATTCATTCTCAGTGAGAATGGCTCAGCTAAGACATGTCAAGGTCATTGACGTAACATGGACTGAAGCTCAAAATGTCCGGAAAGCTTCGGAATTACTGTGGAGAAGATACCGAAAGTGACAGGAAGGCATCACCCGTTCTGCACCTAGGTTAGTGGGCTGATACCTGCCTTGTCCCCTCAGCCCCACGCGTCATTTAATTTTCAAGAGAATTTAAAGTTACCTAGATCAAGTTTAAACAGAATTTCTTCGCACACGGGTCTGGCACGCATGAATGTGACGAATATTCAGGTCATTTCCATACGGCAGATTAATGACGTGGTGTGTTAAGTGTTATGACTGAAACAGATGCGAAGTTTCGCAAGATAATTTGCAACAATTATGCGGGTTGGGGGCAAAATTTATGCGAGCCGGGTAGTAAAAAATCGGCACAATCTAACCTGAAAATACGCTAACAAGGACTGGAGAACCTCAACTGAATAGGAAACTTAACCGCTGGATTGACAGAAGAGAAGGTGTTCAGATATCAAAAAGATGTTGCGCCGAACCAAGGTTTTGCGAGAGCTTTGTCGAAATGTGAGAGATGAATGCACTGCCCATGATTAATTGAGTTTACCTTAGGGTGCACGGTGTGCGACACGTCAAGATGAGCCTGTGCTGCGATCCATTTCTGTGGGCATTGAGAAGGATCTGTGAAACGTCCTCCTGTCCGCATAATGGTCCAGGCTTTCCATGAACCTCAGATTTCGTCTCCACCTTCGACCGCCGTCCGACCCATTGGTGCCATCCAGGGTGTCTGCCGCCGCTGCCACCGCCGCAGAGCCAACTGCTGAGCCAGCTAGCGGCGTCAGCGACGCCCTGCACCTGCAGCTGGTGCCGCAGCATCCGCAGGCCAAGCCATTGATGGTCTACGCCAGCAGAGCTCCACTGCGACGGTGACGTCCCAGCTATTCCAGCATTGGTTAGAGGGATCAACACGATGGCCCTCAGCGAAGAAGATGGGCTGTTGGGAAGCGCGGTGGGCACTTTCTTGCGAAAGTGGGGGGAGACTGACCACTGACACGATGCTGTCCCTCCTCCATCTGAGTGGTGGATCATAGAGGCCCCCAGAAAGCGACTAGGATAGGCGTGCAGCCCACCAGCGAGGCGCGTCGCACCAGCACAAGTCTGCGCGGCCGAGCGAGGGTGGCGGCTGGCCGTCACTGTAAGGCCGACAAGACCCTGGAACACGGGTACTCGGCGGCCGCCGCTCGTCGGTCGTCCGCCCCGCACAGTCTGGCGGCATGCATTGAAGCCGACCGGGCTGTGGGCCACTGAGCCCCCGCTGAAGGTGCCGCGTTCGAAGATGGCTGTTGTGTCTGTTTCAGATGAGTGTGTGACGTTTTGTATTTTTTCTGTTCTTTTTTAGGGGGAGAGGGTGCGACTACCCAGCTTTCCACGTTGGTATTGTCGGCACCCGGGGTGGGACGCGGTGCCCCTGGTGGAAGCGCCGCTTCCGATAACAGTTGTGTTTTCGTTTCAGGCGGGCTGACGTTTTAGCGTTTTGAGGTTTTGCATCTTCGTTTATTTTATGTAGCTGGCCGGTACCTCACGCTGAAGTCTCATCGGCCCGACCTGGGGCCTCGCCGGCGGCCGTGCTATAAGCATTATGTGCAATGCATCTGCGTTTGTATTTGTGCGTTTGGTACTCACGATTAGTTGTCACAACATTCGTGATGCCATTTGATGGAGACAGTTCGTGGACGTTACTTGGTCGCGTATGCACAATGCCCACCTGAAAATGGCAAGTAACTCGAACGGCATGGAACGCATATATAGTTGAGCCGAGCGACTGCATTACAAAGAAGAGAAGTGGTGTCACCACCAGGGGAACACAGAGACATTATCTGTGGAGCGATGACGACGGGAATGTCACCAGTGCTGATTGGGGAGATGAGGAAAGGGGGGGGGGGCATCATTATACCACGAATTCCGCCATTGTGCCACATTGCGTCATCTGTGCAAGAGTCCAGTTTCATGCTTCATGCGTGTAATTGTGTGAAGAGTGAAGAAAACAGCTTTTGAAAAATCTTTCAGCCCATTCTTGTTTTATATTGACCAATCGTTCCCCTCTACCGCATCCTGTGCTATCCTGTGCTATGGCACGTGCTGCCCTCATCCACCCTGTTGTCTACCGTCTTGACCCGTTCTGTTATGTCTAGAACCTGGCTGGCATTATATTAGCTTTTTCCGTTCTCTCGTCTCTTGCCCTGTGCCATTATCTTCTATCAATCTTCTCCCCTGCCTTGTGCCATTATCTCCTGACCTGTGCCGTCCTGTTGTCTCTTATCCTAAGTTATTCGAATATGTATGTATATATAATGAATAGACCATTCCCTTGTTTCTATTACCTTAACTCCCCAACATTTGCTTGTAATCAAGCATGACTCTTGTTCTGAGCATTGTTTTCACGCCCGATGATTAGCCAGGTTAGATGCTACTCTCCTCGGATCGGATCGTGAATTTTTGTTTCACGATATTTTAGAAGCATTGGTGAACTGCAAGTCACTCTCAGTCTATAAAAGCTACGGCCACTGCAGCCCACGGGGACGGCCGCACGCGGCCGCTGGCCTGGCCGTCAGGAGCGCAAGTTTGCATGAGGTGCAAGGCGCCACTGCAGTGTTGGACAGGGCTGACCTGGCCGTCAGGAGCGCAAGTTTGCATGAGGTGCAAGGCGCCACTGCAGTGTTGGACAGGGCTGACCTGGCCGTCAGGAGCGCAAGTTTGCATGAGGTGCAAGGCGCCACTGCAGTGTTGGACAGGGCTGACCTGGCCGTCAGGACCGCAAGTTTGTATGAGGTGCAAGGCGCCACTGTAGTGTTGCACAATGGCCAGTTCCACAACTGCAACTAAGCCTTCACTTTTCACCATAACTACCAGCACCCCAGTAACTAGTTGCCACATCAACACCGAGACGTGACAGCGGCCGTCCGTAGGACAGCTCAAGCTGATGCTGTCAGCTCGCTCGGTGATGGAGAGCAATGCCTGGAACGAGACCTTTTACCTGCCGGTCATTTTTCAAATTTAACAACCGATGCTGTTTGACGCGGCGGCATACGGGGATATATTTCATTGACATTGGTGCACTTCTGGGTGAATAAAGCGATCGTGCCTTAACGCATTCGTACCTTAATCACCCCCGCGCGCGGTAATACCACTCACGCATCTTAAACCATTATTTACGTAACGTTAGCCGAGACAGTTAACCTCATATTTCTTGGGAAACAAGCTATCGCAGTGACATCCATGACATCCACTATCAAAGGCGGAAATACATTAATACCATAACACGATGACATGGGCGAACTGCGTCATCCAGGGCGGTGGGACCTGACGTGCCAATGTATGCCTTACGTAAGCGATTGCAAGTTATCGGACCGCATTTGCTTCACCTTATCAACACCTCTACCGCTCCATGCGTTTTTTCCCGAGTCCTGGAATGTTGTCTCTATCATCCATCTTCACAAATCTGGCTGTCGTGACATCGCTAGTGACTTCAGACCTATAGGAATTTGTCTGTATCGTCCAAAATATGTGACAACTGGTGTGCATGGAGCTGTCGTTCCACCTCATTGCCTATGCTCTTTTAGCTCCATCGCAGCACGCCTATAAACTTCACTCAACAGAGGATGCCCTGGTCGACACCGTTGAGTGGGCAGTACATCAGGATGGTGTCAAGCACATTGTTGCCGTCACCTCCATTGATTTAAGCCGTGCATTTGATAGTGTCGATCATGCACATCATACTGACAAAGCTGCCAGTGCTATGGCATTGATCTCAAGTGTTTGAGAGCTACCTTGCTGGTCGGCAGCAGGTGGTAAGAGGTGGTTGTCTTCTCATCTCTCTCTCTCTCTCT
Source organism: Pollicipes pollicipes (assembly GCF_011947565.3). Classification (NCBI taxonomy): domain Eukaryota; kingdom Metazoa; phylum Arthropoda; class Thecostraca; order Pollicipedomorpha; family Pollicipedidae; genus Pollicipes; species Pollicipes pollicipes. The sequence goes on from NW_023596746.1 coordinate 4,537,043, forward strand.
CTCTCTTCTCTCCTCTCTCTCTCTCTCTCTCTCTCTCTCTTCTCTCTCTCCTCTCTCTCCTCTCTCTCTCTCTCTCTCCTTCTCTCTCTCTCTCTCTCTCTCTCTCTCTCTCTCTCTCTTCCTCTCTCTCTCGCTCTTTCTCTCTTCTCTCTCTCCTCTCTCTCTCTCTCTCTCTCTCTCTCTCTCTCTCTCTCTCTCTCTCTCTCTCTCTCTCTCTCTCTCTCTCTCTCCCTATCCTCTTCAGCATCATCGCGAACGATCTTCCACATTGCCTAACTTACGGATGTCTAGTGTTCTACACTGATGACACTCAAGTGCTAGACTCCGGTCATCCAGACTAGTCATCCGTTTTGGAATCACGGGAGGAGAAAACCGTCCTAAATCATCCAATTCTACTTCACATCTAATTCCGTTAAAATGAATCCTACCAAAACGACTCTTCTCCTTCGTGGCACTCAACAAGCCCAGAAGAAAACCTCAACTCTTCACCTTGACATTGCGCGACACAAGTTAGCACCCTTCGCCGTCCGTGAAGATGTTGGGCGCTGCTTTTGAAAGTACCGTTTCGTTGGAGATGTAGCTATGTCATGGATTTACATCTTTTAACATTTTTTTGTTTGGCTCGTAAAAAATTCGTCATCACTTTACGTGCGAGATTCATAACTTTCTCATCCAATCTCATGTTTTCCCTCATATTCTGTTCTGCCTCTCGGTCTGGGGTGGGGCTGCTACGTGTCACCTGAACGGAATGCAAAGGGCGATAAACTTTGCAGCCAGGATCGTCACCGATGCTCGTCGGCGAGATTCAACGGCAGCGACTGTTCAAGCGCTGGGCTGGCGCGGTGTTAGTGACGTTGTCACCCACCGTGACGGTCTCGCTGTGTTCAGGGCCCTCAGTGACTCGCGGGCTCCGGTGAAGATCCGGCCCCAGTTCGCCCCACGTACCGCCGTATGCCAGCGTGCCACCAGGGCGGCAGCGGCGGACACCCTTGATCTGCCAGCTCATCGCCTGTCGGTGGTACGCAGGGCTTTTTCGTCCCGCGCAGCCTCATCCTGGAGCCGTCTGCCGCCGACCATTCTGCCGCCGACCACTGCCTTTCGCACTCGCAATGAGTTTCGTACTAGCTAGAGGATTTAGAGGGTCCCGTTGTTTAACCATTGCTTGTTTGCCGTTTTGTAACATGTGCTGACGATTTATATTTTGATTGGTCATTTTATTTTTGACGAAGCTGTGTGAGCGACTGGATGGCTGACAACGTGCGAATGTGGTCGGGTAGTTGTCGGGTTTTAATATTGCATTCAAACTACTGTTGTAATTGTACTGAATCAAACCATAAGCCACTTGTTGGCATGATGCGTCAATTCGATGAACATGAACATGGCCACCCCACAGAATCCACCTCGTGCCAATGCATACTATCATCGGCTCACCTCGCTGACAGCCATGACCTCGCCGGGTCAGTTCGACCCTCGTTTGCTGTCCGGGCGGTGGCGACCCCCTGCTCCATGACAGCGTCACGAACAAACACCGCGAAGAAAGTATGGGCGCGCTGACTTGGTACGACGCAGAACGTTGTGTAAAAAAAGGACCTGGATAGCGGCGTCGAACTGAATGGCTGGCGTCGCTGGCATCGGTCTGCAGGCGATGACACGGGGCAAATGATACGCCAGCGTGGCAACGACGCCATTACCTCTGAATGACCAACAGCGCTGCACGAGCAGACAGTGCCGGACGTTAGGCATGCGAAAACCTGCGTGGGGTGTTATGCGTGGCTGAAAGCCTGTGGCGCGACGATACCGTCGACAAAGAGGGTGGATCGTTTCGTACTATGCTAGAGGATTAAGAGGGTCCCGAAGTTTAACCACTGCTTGCTTGCCGTTGTGTCCCGTATCATGTCCTGTTTAGCCATTGCTTGTTCGCCGTTGTGTCCCGTTCATCGAGGCCCGTATAATGCCCGCGGCACAAACCGCACTCACTCAGTGGACCACGTCGAATCGGGGCTCGCAGCCGCTGGTGTTCGGCACACGCGGAACACCTGGGGAGCACCGCGTGGACGTGCAGGAGCTCCACGCCCACCACCTGTGCGGCCCTGATGCGGCAAGTCCGGTCAGCGGCCGGTACCGTGCGTGCTCACTAGTCCCATGGGCGAGACAATGCCGATCGAACTAAGTAGCCATGCCGCACTTTGGTTAATCAGAATTCGCTCGCTTCATGATACCTGCTCGCCAGATCGATACTAGCGGCTTTTATTTAGGCCGCTTCAAATAAATCGATCGTATGTTAATGGCGCAGCATATGTCAGTTTGTAATGGATAGCTTTTGACCTGCGTTCGACTGGACCGAGCCAAACAGGAGTATTACGGAGGGGGCAAGGCTGAGACTGACCTGCACTGTCAAAGTTCACACCGAATGACGCGTGCGCACGCACATGAGTGTCTACGCGTATGCGACTTCGGGAGTCGGCGCGCCACGTCGCACGATTCAAAACACCAGTCGTGTCGTACTCAGCATGGTCTGAGTTTGATGAACACGGCTTTAAAACCTCACCTCGAGCTAAGGACGGCTTGGCAGATCACCTTCTTAACTCACGCGAGACACACTTTGCTCAAAACCTGGAAGTTGCGGTAGCTTCGTAGTTTCCACATCGTGTCGCCTGTGGTCGTAATAAATGCTAGATTGATGCCAGACAATGTGCAATTATGCTGCCGACTTATGAGGTATTATGGGATTATTAGGACTGTGATTGATGTGTTTGTCCCTGCCATGTCATATCATGCATGGTGTAACACACCAATGGCAGTATGCTTCAACAGGGGTTTGCACAATTAAATTAGAGAAAGAATTTGTCCGCTTGGTAGGCACTGGATGGTTGTTTCGCGGAAACAAACTCAAAAGGGAGTGCCCTTTACTTAGAATGATTATGGTCAAGATGAAACCTGACAAAACAATGTTCACTTACAACGCCTCGGCTACTTTTACAGCTAAAAACTGCATTCAACACTAACAACAGGACTTGTTACTTCATTATTTCATTGCGTCACACAAAAGTTTCTGACGTCAGAGCGACATGAAATATGCGGGCAAGCGGGCGAACATACAACTCCCGTAGTTGCCCGACTACGGATGGGTTGCCTGGCTCACCAGCACCCCGCATCTTTCATTCACGTCTCAATGTGCTGGCGTTGATACCAACGTGTACAGCTCGGGGGAGAGGTTGTTTAAATGTTTGCCAGATGTGCTTTAAGACTCAGATTTTATGTTTTTCCTTTCTAACCTACATTTTTTGTTACGCATCTGTAGCTTATACCTACTGACGGTGAGGTCGCTTACTGCATTTGTTGAACCAAATGGTATTTCCCAATCTGTAAACATTTGAAGTTGTATGGTGACTGTGAGTGTATCGACTTAATAGTTGTTTGTGCTCACGTATTTCACAGGCAGGGAGCCTGCTAAGAGCCCTAACCTCTAGGGAGCTCACAAAGTAAAAGGTCTTCTCCAGTTCTTTACAATTTTGGTGTTATAGATGTATAGAGATGCAGCTACCGCAGTGTTTGCTGCTTCCGATCACTCCGATGTGGTGTCTTGTCAGTTTTGGCCAGTGCTCTTACTCGAATCGCACAGAGCACTGAATAATAGTGTACTCATACTTATATATATATATATATATATATACATATATATATGTATATATGCATATATATATACATATATATATGCATATATATATATATGTATATATATATATATATATATATATATATATACACACACACGTATGATGTGTGTATATACTTTTTTGACGACAGACAGACGAAGCCCGCAGAACTTGCACGGTATGGCTCGTGACATGCTCTTGTATGTATCTGGCCCTCTATTTCATGCAGGCACCTTAAACACTTAAAATTAGAACACAAGAGACGAACGTGCAAACAACAATGAACTTTTCATTGGACGGCACTCGCTGGCTTTTTGGCTTAGCAACAACAGACAATTCTTTAGCCGTGCATAACACGTCACCAGCATCAGGCGCTGTGAACAACGCAATCAACGCAGCAAATCGCAAAAGTGCATGTCAGTTACCCGCCCGCACCATTCATCAGTGCTTTGTTTCTTGCCTGAAGATTTGTGACGCTACTCCGAAGGGATCATCCGATAGATTGATTCATTTGTTCGCTTAGGAGTGGTGCGTGATCATGAATGAGCAATGCATCCAGAATCCTGAGTTTTCTTGTTTCGTGTATGGATGATAGAATTCCAGTGTTTTGTGTAAATGCTTGGGGTGTGAGGAGAGCATTGTGGTCAGGCAGCATGTCATTTTTTGGTGCCCCATCGGTGAGGTGCTCCGTGAGACGCCGGGCCAAAGAGTTGTAGTTACACCATTGTAGGACGCGGAGCCTTGCAGCAGCACTCAGCGGCGGTCAACTGAATGGCAAAAATGACCATGCATCAGAAATCGATACTTTCCAACGCTTTGTGAAATCGATTGGAATGCGTGTAAAAGGTGTCCCAGACCGGATATTTCACCAGTGCAATTTTTACATTGCACGGGACGGATTACCACATGGAGCATCACAAACGCAAAGCGCAGAGACGTGATCTCTCTTGCTCGTAATGCTGCAACTGCTTATTCCGTTCAGGGAATCAACTGGTCAACCAACTGAGCAGCGTGTCATAAACATAGCATTCTAGTATTGTTTATATAACATGCCCGCGCTGTGTTTATGACCCCATTCTATGTTCCGCGAAGTGTTATTTGTACATGGTATGGGGCTGGCGCCTCCTTCGCACGAGGCATGTGTGTACTGGGTCATGCTGCCTCTAAACTCTCCCTACCCAGGCTCTAAGCTTATGTTTCCCTCAACTCAACACGCACCCACCAGTGGCTCAGGTACGCACGCGAACAGATGCCCACGCTGCGTTGATACAAACGGCCCGCTGTTAGACACCTACTGCCAGCTCTATAGCGCCAACCGTCTGAAGAGCATTTGCAATTAGCACCGCACGAAGTGCTTTCTGTAGCCCTTACCCAAACTTACAGAACGCACACGTGAGTTCAAGTTACGCTGCCAATGCTTTGCAACAGCACTGCACTTCTTCCTTGCAGTCGCGGCCATCGTCGTTTTGACAACCACTGCGCGCACCTGTACTGGCGCAAATGAGAGAACAGATGTCAATGGCCCAGCGGGCAAGGGCCTGTTATTGAGGAGCTGGTTGTTTGAAGTTTGAACCAGTGCGTCGCCATATGGATCATGTGATGCTCAAATTCCCAAAGCCAAAGTGCGCCTCGAAAATAGGAGCTGTGGTAAACGCCTTAAAAATGTCATGAGGGAGAAATCCAAGCCATAGTATAACGTTTCGCTGAGTTCGCGGGATAGTAATTTGATATTCGCATATATTTAAGTCTGAAGAAAATGTTTCAAGCTTTCGTAGCATTCATCACGCAAACATTGCGACACATACACATATCCGTTGATTTGTTTGAGGGGTGACCCAAGTGGGGATGGCGTGGGTGCGGAGATCTGTCACCATTAGGGACCCATTTGTCAACCCTGTACGCCCCCCCCCCCCCTTACCAAGACTCAGGTTGCGCCCCTGCGCACAATGGACACACTTCAATGTAAAATATGAAATGTGTTCGCGACAATTATTTGATGGAGGGAAGATATTACGTGAATATCTGTTTCGCACGTATGCTTAATTAGTCTGTTGAATCTCCAGCATACTTGCAGTGGTGCTGCACGCACAGCATGCCACAAACTCATGCCATGCATCTAGTGTCAGGTGCAGCAAATGGCTGAAGTCGAATGTTCGTCGGTAGCTCGGTGCGTGTGAGGCAAACTTTCCTTCACATGAGAGGCGGCGCAGATATAATCCCGACCCTCGGACGTGACGGCAGGTAAGAGGGCTGCCTGCTGGACAAGTGCACAGTACGGGGAGGTAGTGAGCCGTACACCTCTAATTGAGGCTGCGGGGTTTGTGCCAGTGGCCATCGCGTCGGAGTTGCCATGTGGGGTGAGCGACATCCCTGGTGTCTGGCTGGGCTCGAACGCCGAGTCTCGTGCAGGTGGCGCTAGCTCTGACCAATCCGATGGTTAGGTGACGGCACTGGTCACGATTTGTGTAATCACACGCATGCACGACGAAGAGCCGTCGGTGTTCCCTCACCATTCTGGAACAAATCATTTGCATGAACACTGGAAATTTGCTAGTGAATAATGGAGGAATGTGCTAATGAGTATGCACCAGCCAAAAAATGCGCCATAAATCGGTTACGTTATAAACGTGTCGGTCGATCGGTTTACATTCTCCCAAGCAAAGACCACGTATAAACACATTTATGTTGCGGCCGTTGATAGGAGATGCGCCCGTTGTACCTATAGATACATGAGTGTAGGCAGCGCAACTTTGTTATGGGGCACAATAGATATGTGTATATATATATATATATATATATATATATATATATATATATATATATACACGTATATATGCACATATATGTATATATTGCCGATATTATATATGTGTATATATATATATATATATATATATATATATATATCGGATCTTTTTAGAAGTCTGTGGCGGAGTATTGAAGGTCATCCAGTCTAACAGCTGCTTTGAAAAAACACCCAAACTGAAAGTGATGGTTTTTGAAGAACCCTAGACCGTGGACACCTCATAGTATTTGCTTGTTGCAAGTCTGTCGTAGTCAATACAAGTGGCTGCAATTACAAAGTGAGATAATTTGTCGGCCTATTTCATAAGGTAACCTAGCCTTATGTCCAGACGAATGGTTAAATTTCACGTGCCAACATGTTTGAAATTTGTCCATTCACCACCGATAGTCAGTGATGGACACCTGTGGATTACGCTTAGGCATCATGTGCAGCCTTTGGGCGCGAGTCACCACGATTCTAGCAATGGCCAGATCGACAGTGTTGCACCTGACACCGCCTACGGCCTGGTCGGGACGACGGGATCGGTGGCCTGGTCCGAAACCGACACTTCGTTGGCCAGGCAGTCAAAAGCTTCGTTCTCATGACTGAACTGGCATGACCCAGCTCCGCGATGAAGCGGGCCCCGCGGAACCGTTTGAGGTCCGAAGCCGGTAGACTAAGCACAACCTCCAGCACTTCCAAATAACGATCAGCTTGGC
>NW_023596746.1:4547426-4568987 GCF_011947565.3 Pollicipes pollicipes
GCATCACGAATGTTGTGACAACTAATCGTGAGTACCAAACGCACAAATACAAACGCAGATGCATTGCACATAATGCTTATAGCACGGCCGCCGGCGAGGCCCCAGGTCGGGCCGATGAGACTTCAGCGTGAGGTACCGGCCAGCTACATAAAATAAACGAAGATGCAAAACCTCAAAACGCTAAAACGTCAGCCCGCCTGAAACGAAAACACAACTGTTATCGGAAGCGGCGCTTCCACCAGGGGCACCGCGTCCCACCCCGGGTGCCGACAATACCAACGTGGAAAGCTGGGTAGTCGCACCCTCTCCCCCTAAAAAAGAACAGAAAAAATACAAAACGTCACACACTCATCTGAAACAGACACAACAGCCATCTTCGAACGCGGCACCTTCAGCGGGGGCTCAGTGGCCCACAGCCCGGTCGGCTTCAATGCATGCCGCCAGACTGTGCGGGGCGGACGACCGACGAGCGGCGGCCGCCGAGTACCCGTGTTCCAGGGTCTTGTCGGCCTTACAGTGACGGCCAGCCGCCACCCTCGCTCGGCCGCGCAGACTTGTGCTGGTGCGACGCGCCTCGCTGGTGGGCTGCACGCCTATCCTAGTCGCTTTCTGGGGGCCTCTATGATCCACCACTCAGATGGAGGAGGGACAGCATCGTGTCAGTGGTCAGTCTCCCCCCACTTTCGCAAGAAAGTGCCCACCGCGCTTCCCAACAGCCCATCTTCTTCGCTGAGGGCCATCGTGTTGATCCCTCTAACCAATGCTGGAATAGCTGGGACGTCACCGTCGCAGTGGAGCTCTGCTGGCGTAGACCATCAATGGCTTGGCCTGCGGATTGCTGCGGCACCAGCTGCAGGTGCAGGGCGTCGCTGACGCCGCTAGCTGGCTCAGCAGTTGGCTCTGCGGCGGTGGCAGCGGCGGCAGACACCCTGGATGGCACCAATGGGTCGGACGGCGGTCGAAGGTGGAGACGAAATCTGAGGTTCATGGAAAGCCTGGACCATTATGCGGACAGGAGGACGTTTCACAGATCCTTCTCAATGCCCACAGAAATGGATCGCAGCACAGGCTCATCTTGACGTGTCGCACACCGTGCACCCTAAGGTAAACTCAATTAATCATGGGCAGTGCATTCATCTCTCACATTTCGACAAAGCTCTCGCAAAACCTTGGTTCGGCGCAACATCTTTTTGATATCTGAACACCTTCTCTTCTGTCAATCCAGCGGTTAAGTTTCCTATTCAGTTGAGGTTCTCCAGTCCTTGTTAGCGTATTTTCAGGTTAGATTGTGCCGATTTTTTACTACCCGGCTCGCATAAATTTTGCCCCCAACCCGCATAATTGTTGCAAATTATCTTGCGAAACTTCGCATCTGTTTCAGTCATAACACTTAACACACCACGTCATTAATCTGCCGTATGGAAATGACCTGAATATTCGTCACATTCATGCGTGCCAGACCCGTGTGCGAAGAAATTCTGTTTAAACTTGATCTAGGTAACTTTAAATTCTCTTGAAAATTAAATGACGCGTGGGGCTGAGGGGACAAGGCAGGTATCAGCCCACTAACCTAGGTGCAGAACGGGTGATGCCTTCCTGTCACTTTCGGTATCTTCTCCACAGTAATTCCGAAGCTTTCCGGACATTTTGAGCTTCAGTCCATGTTACGTCAATGACCTTGACATGTCTTAGCTGAGCCATTCTCACTGAGAATGAATTGGCACGTTGGAAGCTACGCCAAAATAACTTCCGTTTATCAAAAGCGAAGGGTAGCTTTCTTAGTGAAGCTGTCTACTGCTCTCTAAATTGTCGTTGGATGTCATCATAATGGCGTAACCCGACCTTTGCTTTAACTTGAGCTACATGCAAATTATATTTTTTATCAACACATGTTGGTATATTTTGTCAGACAGGCTGACAGACAGATGACAGGTGACAGACGGCAGATGACGAATGACAGATAGACAGAGAGGCAGACAAAGCAGAGACCGTTTGGTAGGCAAGGAGGTACACCTGTCGAAGTGTGGTTTACCTATTGCGATGAACATCAGGTCTCTTCTGGCGTCCGCCGATGCACCGTCGGTGGCTGGCGATCCCGCTCCACGGGTGTCCTTTGTCACGGCTAAGCTGTGCTTGCATACACCGGTCCTATGGTTGCCCTGGCACAGGCATACCCCAAGACTGGCGTCCACCAGATGCTTGCCTTGCTCGTCACCGGCTATCATTAGAAAGGTAGCGTGATCCAGCTGCGAGGAACACGCACGTAAGTAATGAGCAAGGCAAGGGAATGATTGTAGTTGACGCGAATTAGGCGAATTGTAGTTAATTGCAGAATAATTAAATTGCAGTTGATTGCAGTTAACGCGTAAACGCGGATTATCTGCATGAAGGGTTTCGCCTATAGGTTCCTCTTCATACGTGTCAATTGTCTCGTTTTCCCTTTTGAATCGCTTTTTGTCGGTGATGTGATTTGACCGCCCGTGTAACCAGCCGAAGAGAATCCTGATTTCCCCCCGATTTTAGGCTCTGGTTACTTGACCGATTCTTCACTGGCACAAACGACAGTCCCACGATTCCAGAACCTTCTCAGCATTCAACCTGCATAAAGGCAACAAGTCCAATGACTGATTTATTACATTAGGTGAATGTCATGTTCGTTTTTTGTAGTTACGTACACAAATCTGATTTTCGCCAACACGGCCAGAATTTGGCTCCTTTCGGACTTCTTATCGATCAGCAGATAGTAGATGCACGCAGCAATAGCCCACCTCAAAAGAAGGTGGTTTAGGAATGATGCAGTTTTCAGTGCCAATTTTCCCTGTTCGGATTGCATACGCAAGTGACAGTTGTTGGCGGTCACGGACTCGCTTATCAACTGCAATGATTAGCAGATTACTACTGTTGGTGTAACATCTGTTACAGACTGGCTAGTTGGGAACGACTGCAAATGGTGGCGAACATATTTCCTCGCCGACGATGTACAGACTTATGAAACAAGTTTCCGTGCTGATATGTTGCTATCAAATGCCACTTTCCTGGGGCTTCACAGCTGGTATCACATCTTTACACCGCCTGATGCATGCCCACTTCTGGGTCACATCAACATGTTCCCGGCTGGCCGGTCTAATGCGACGCCCTCGGGTGGGGTCAATTCGATACCCTGGAATTTCAAATACTAAGGGAGCTAAAAACACTAAGGGTCATGACATTCAGGTCATGACATTGAAGTCTATATAGGGTTAAACTCTGGATTGCTCTCCAAAATGTCATCAGATCTCCCCATGCAGCCACTTTAAACACACGCCTGGGTCGCCCGTTGAATACCCCTCGCTCGGGAGGCGGCCAAGCTAACCCTCTGAGATCTCAAAAATCAACGTAGCGAGAAATGTCAAATGCATCGGGTGGATTAGCCTGTACCTTCCTCATGAAACCGCCGTGTTGTAAGCGAAGGGTCAATGAAGTCAGTGACCTTTATTTACCTTTATAATGTCAGGGTGACCAAATAATTGCTGGTCCCTACCTTGAAAAGTGTGGGGGGGGGGGACATTGGCCCCCTGGCCCCACTGTTCCCAAACGCATGCCTGTTAAGTGAGTTGTCCAGTATGAGAGCGACCTGGCTTTGACCCCGTTCTGACCTTCGCACCTGGCTCAAGATCAATGGGATTAGTTGCGATCCTAACTGCAGTTCTACAGTTCTCTGAGAAGTTATCTCAGAGATACATGGTTTCGCCTAACACTTCGTTGTTGCATTAAATCGGGCGATACCCTGGGAACTGTTGCCGCTGACAGCCATGATTTGACTTTAACCCGCTCTAGGTCAGCGAGTAATAACTACCACTTGTCTCCGTCCCACCCTGCCCAAGATTTCAGCTAATGCGTGCAGGATGAGCATTTTACGCATGACCTCCCTTGCGATATCCACTCTTAATGGTCGTCATTTCCCAGTTCAAGAGCCGGTCATGGTTTGACGGGTCTGTTTGATCGTTCGGACCTGTCAATGGCAACGTGCCAACATGTATGTCGTAATTCACCGTTTGTGCGGCAGGCAGTAGTCTTGAGACGTTTGCACCACGCCCGTGGTGTACTTTCAAAATGGCCATGCTCCAATTATTCGGCATTTTAACATATGCAGTCTGGTCATAGAATGGTGCTGAATAATATATATGTCGTAAGCACTCGACGGTGTTTTAGAGAACAAACACCTGGATACTTCTGGTTACATGTTTGAAAGTCCAGCACGCAACTTATTTTGATTAGCGGTCGTTTATCGATTGCAGCTCTCTTCCATGCTGGAATGTGTCGCATCGCTCAACTTCGCCCTGACGAGGGAGTCGATACGCTCCCCTCCCCCCCCCCCCACACTAAGGGTCAGAATACCTTTCCAGAATGTTGCGTAATCTGGTTAAAATTTGCATCGGCATATGTGGCATCTATAACACGTGTTTTGACACCAACAATGTGTCTCTAGTTTTTTCTGGTTGCGGAGCTGCGGCGGTATTTGAGGAGCACTGTATGTTGGTCCGCCCGCCGCTCAGCACCCGCCTCAGCGGACGTCGGGCGGCCATCGACGGTGTCGCGGGGCGCTCGTGGCGGGCCGACATTGTTACATTAATGGAGCTATATATCATAAGCGATCTTCAAAAGGGACACAAATATGCATGGTAGCACTCCAACTTAAGCAAGAAACACGCCTGAACAGACATGTTGTGTCGCTCCAGGCACGGTCTAGTACGTATGAGGCTGTTAAGCTGATAAAGTTCGATTTTGAGGAAAATCAACAATTGATTTGACAAAATAGAATCAGTTATTGGCCTACGCATGCCAAATTTTTTACCAATTACGAGATTTCGTTGGGGCCAATCTACTGGAGTCCTTCGCTGAGCTTCATCTTCATGGGCTGGGAAATGGCATGAGGTTTGCACGGACCCCTCCATCAGTCCGCGTTATGAAAAACGGCGAATCAGGGCGAGGCTTAAGCGGACATTTGGACCTTAGGTATACATAACATTACGAATAGTGAACCGTCCTGATCCCACGTTGAACACTCTTGGGTATGCATCACACGTCACACTTTTCTTATGACGTCACCCGCTTTTGACGGGCGTCCGACGCATTAAAAAACAAATTGTGTAAACTAATCAAAATAGGGTGACTAAAGGAAGATAGATGGCTTGCGCCGGTGTTCTTTTCACGGGCATGAGCACAGCTGAAAGGAGGGAGAAGGGAGCAAAGCGGCAAGTCTCTCAGCAAAGACTTGTCGTTGCACGGAAAGAAAAAAGTGTCCAAACTTTCACTCTACCTTAGCGCGAACTGCATACTGATTGGGATGCTCCTGTCCCACTGCAAACTCGACATAACATAGATATAAAGTCTCTACGTTTATCTTTTGTAAGTTGTTCAGTGCATTAGCAAGGAGCATTATTCAAATAGATAAGACAGTAGTTATAGCCTTATTCCTCAGCTAAAAACCAGGAGAGTGGAGATGTAGTTGCTGCTGATTCGATAAAGGCATGTTGTCGAAATATCAACCCAATTATATTCCCCATTGTCCTGGTTTCTCTCCGAGAACTAGGGCTATTACTTTCGTCTCGTCTAGTTGAACTTTTGCTTTTAAATTTATACTTGAAATAGGTAGGTCGAGACCAGCGCCAAATTGTAATTCACTTAATTGGTATAAAGTTATCCCTGAGTTGCTTTTTCTAATCTGCACCTGAACGATTTGGTAAATCGCAATGATCTGCTAAGCCCATCATTACATACCGCTGGTGCTTGACTCAGTCCAACCAGTTGTCGAGTCAGCTACATTCACAGGCAAGGCTAGGTCAGTGGTCTATGACGACCTTTGATGGCAAAAGTTGGCGTGCAGAGAAGAGTGAGCGACAAGTTGACATTGAGCGACGGATGCAAAGAAACAAAATGTGCTGCCAAGCACACATAATAGATGTTCTGAGGTATAGGTGAACTTAAAACGATAAAAACTGACGACTTTTCGGGAAAACATGTCAACTAAAGGAAACGGAACGGCACTATCATATCTACTTTATTGCGACGCATGACTTGTGAGCGCCACTTGCTTAGCTGAACTCTATGTAAGTAATTGGTTGGACATGGCCTGGACACCGAAATTTAATATTACCTTCGAAACAAGTGAGACATTGGCTAAGTACATAAAACATCCGGAGCACGGCGCAATAACTAAGTAGCTATTCCGAAAAAAATGCATCTTGGTGTGGCGTGTTCATGTACCTGTCAGGGCGAGAGTCAAAGACGTCATCCTCCGAAAAATTGTTCCGCGGCTGAGCTAATATTTGCGTGGTGGTGAGAAGCCACCCGTTGGCACGGTCTCGGGTGGTAGGCTGACTGCTATGGCGGCTTCCAAAAGGCAGTTGGACACGTTGGACTTGGGGAGGGCTTCGGACAGGTGCTTTTGGGGTGGACGCGCGTTATATGCGTCTGCTTAGATATGTATTTGTCGTGATATGCACGTAAGTGGTGTTGAGAGTCTAGTTCTAGTCCCTCGGGATAGCAGTCTCGATAGAGCGGGCTGATATACCAATATAATGTAGAAATTGGAGCTGGGGATCTATGGGGTCGAGGAACATCTGCAAACCAATGCCTCTCAGCTTCACACACAGCGTGCTGCATTTGTAAGGGTTTCAAAAAAACAGGTGACATTAGCGGCGTGCAGGCCGGCAACGCGCGCACGTGTGCGCGGGTCAGACAGCCTGAGGACGCTGAGTCAACTATAGGCTGGGCGTGCAGTTGGCTCTAGACCAGGCGCGGCCTGCATTGCGCGGTTGTCTTCAGGTCTTGACGCTCTCTGGTGGCTTAGATTGGACACCAATCCTTGAAAGGGCCCCAAACGAGCGAATCCAAGGATAACGACCTGCACGCAACGCCCCTCATTGCCATTGTCTGGCCTCGCTCAGTCAAACCGTGTTGGTTTGGGCCGGTTCGGCGCCGGGTTGTCGAAGTCTGGCTCAATTTTGGCGAGTGCTTTGTAAATTTCCTTCGCAATAAACAAATTTTACGTTCCCATGGCAATCGAATGATTAAAGCTATGTCTTCTCAGCTTATGATATTGCAGGAAAACGGACGTGATCGCATAGTCAACGATAGGCCGTCCAAGTTGGAAGTGGGTAGGGGGGGGGGGGGGCGACCTATCCTTGGGTGCTTTTTTCCAGTACCCCCGCCCCTGAACTCATAGCGCTCATGTGAAATCTTTGGAAAGTTGTAAGTTCAGTCCCTTCCCATGGGGCCCAATTCCCGTGCCTTGGGTTGATCAGCCACTTCACGTGCCACTGCCATGAAAAGCATGCAGCCCAGCTTTGACACATATAAAATCATTGTCGCTGAAACCTGAAGGAAGCAGTGATCATGAATTTTTAATTGTTCAGCTCCCATACGACGTGGCGCCCGGGCCGCCAGGGCATAATTTGTATCAGCGTTAAAGACCAGCTCAACGGCACAGCGGTCTCGCTCGTTATGTTGCTGGTGCGCATGTGGATCTGTTACCGTCACGCATTTGGCCATTTCACCCTGGCAATCAAAACGTCGTGATTGCTACGTGATTGATCTAGGAGGCGTTGCAGCCAAATTTTACGCCCGCCGCCCATGTGGCCCCAGCTGGCCAACCAACTGCCGGCGCACTACGTCACACATGGATGCCACGCCCCTTGCGACACGACTGTATAAAACCTGCTGACCGACCCAGGAGAGCTGTCACGCTTGTGGTCTCTGGCTAGGGCCCAGGTCGTTGGCCTGACCCACAGTTCGCCAATCACATGGAGACGACCTTGCGGAGAGTGCCTGCACCGCACGTGAGTTTCCTCAACAGCTTTTCGGGTGGGGCAGCCAGGGACCCGTGGCAGCGTGCACACGCGTTGTGCGGAATGTGAAGAGCTTTGCGAACCTCCCTGGCTAAGGGGCGGAAGAAAAATTATGCGATGAACAGGGCAAGCCCACCTGAGAGTTGCGTTCAAGGCTCACGCCACCAGGTGCACAGCCAGAGCATTAGTAAGGGGAGGGGGCACAGGGCCGACAAAAGAGCCCCCTGATGGTGAAAGGATCCTCCGCGAAGAAAATCATTGAATATGGCCAACTTGATTTCGAGATGGGCACAACTTTCTCCGCTATATCTTTATCATTACCTTCCTCTACTGGAAACAAAGTCAGAAGGTTCCGGGATATGCCATACCGCTTGTATTTTGAAGTCGATACACTGAGGGAAGTAGTATTTATTGACTTATGGAGTAATCATTCGGCCTTATTCATGTTACAATATTTCAAAGAGCTCTCTAAACGGATAGAACCCAGACGCTTTGCCAAATTTGTTCGGAGCTCTACAAAGATCTTGCCGCGTGTCACCAGAATGAGAGCCGTCTGGAATCCCACGTTGGACGGAACGGCCTCTAAGCCTCTGGCAGGGAACGATAAAGTGCCTCATAGTGTTATACACAAGGAAACCCTTGGCGGGGAAAAGGTGCGATATCTCATATCTCATTTGCGCCTCGAAGAGTGAATCGCAATGACATAAAACATAACAAAAAGATCATCCCCTCTTTGTCTGCGAACGTCTTTCTTTTTGCACGATCCACTAGTGAAACAGAATGTAGAACAACTTTTGAGATTGCGCACTCACAAGACCATCTCGCCCCGGGTCGCAGTTTACGTAAAGCTGGGCGCTGGCCTCTGCAGATAATACCAGGCGGTGTGCACCGAGCACGCGAGAACGACCATCGTGAAATGTGCCTCGACAGTCAAGGTTCAAAATCAGTTCGGACCGTTCAGAGGCGAGACTGAGACGCATGCATCACCTTTATTATTTTGAGGATGACCTCTCATCAGGCAAGCAATTACAGTGTGCGAAAAATAGGGATTCCACCTTTTCCTTCCAGCCTCACAACGAGATTTCAGCACTAGTTTACGGTGGTGTAAATGCTGATCCATTCCTATCATGAGTCTCGAAATCGCACAGGTATATATATATATATATATATATATATATATATATATATATATATATATATATATACAATACTGGCAGTACAACACTATACAGTAAACCAGTACTGGCTTCTCAACGCACGAATTCATTTTCTAAAGCATTCAGGGGCACTCATTCCAGATGGTTCATTGTATTTTACTATGCGTTGGCCACCGCCTAGTGTTAACGTCACGACGGACGCCGCTTAGCCTCTGGAGACTGCAACGACGGGCTGCGGGTGTCTTTCTTGCGAGCACACATGTTCAAAACTACGTTGCCTAAATTTGCTCACTAAACGTTCAGACCCATCTGTGGCTCCACTTGGATCTAGAATCTCCGTTCACGGGGCTTGAGCCCGATCGAAACAACAGTGTCGAATGACGCAAAAAGGTCCCTTATTGTCGCAGGCGGTCCAGTATAATCGGCATTCATTCGACTTGTTCGTTCGACAGTTCGACTTGACGGGCCGTTGGCTGAAGTGGGTGGAGGGGCATCGTGCCCGGCCTTCTGGGCCGGGTTCGATACTTGGGGTCTTGACTTATACAAGCCTTTCTCATTGCCTTATTGTGGACTCACAATAATTACTCACAATTATCACAAGTTGTCATCTCTTCTTTCGTGGTCAGAGAATACCAACCAATGTGAGAGACCAATTGACATTCAAGGATCCGTTCTTGTTCTTTTTCAGCAAATGTTCCCTGAGCTGACTCGGGACTCCTTGCTAAAACAGGGCACTGTGGTCGGCATTGTCGGCCCCTGATCGAAACAGGGGCCCCTCATTGTTTCTGGGACCCGGTCAATGTAAATCGTGGACTCTGGCGTTTTTCTTGCTTGGGAAATAGACCAACAGGGTTCAGATTAACACGGTGCCCTCTGTTCGGTATTGTTAGTTTCTGGTCGCAAAAGGGTTCTGCATTGTCCCAGTGGGATCTCCACCGGTGCAAAGGGCCTTCTGACTGACGTTTAGGGCTACAGCCCGCCGGGCCGGGGTCTTAAAGTGACCTCCAACCAGCCTTCATCCCCTCCGGCCCCTCCGGACCATTCAGACTTCTAGCTGGGCTCTTGGTCCTCGGTCCGGAAGAGCCCTTCGGCCCCTCTTTGCGCCAGGTTTGTTTTTGTCTCCTTTTTTAGTGGGCTCCGGACCGGCTCACAGATCTTGGAATCCCATCCACGTAAGCGTTCCGTCACCCTTTCATGGCTGCCAAATGTCACCAGCCGGCCATCCGCCTAGTTCATTTCAAGTCCAGACCTTCTTTCAAATGCGCTCACCGCTGCACAAAGCAATTCACTGTTGCACGTGCCGTGGTCATCAGGACACCGCCACGCCCTCCCGGTTCCTGTATCGGGTGCCTGAGAAGATGCACCCCACGGACGCCGAGTATCAGAATATGACACGCCTGACCAGCAGAGCCGAGAAGAGTGAGCACGAGGGGCCAGCTGTGGGCCACGTCGTCCAAACGTTCCTGTCGGAGCGCCTGTCGGCCCATGCTATTCCGCGCATCTTCAAAAGCCCATCTGTGGTAAGATCTTGCCCGTAAGCCCCGGTGAGAGGCTTTATTTGTCCCAACTGTATTTTAGGTGTCGATTGGGTTAGAGCCAAGTGAGTTAAGACATGCCGTTCTTTCCGGGAAGGGTAGTCAGGTATAGCTCCGATCTGATTTGGCATAGATCTGTTAGCTCATGTAAGCCCATAAAATAAAGAAGTGGCCTGTATCTCACCCGGAGACAGATGTAAGGAATGCATTCATTCCGGGGTGCAAATATATAACATTCACTCCGGCAGTGTGGTGAGCGCCATGCCACTGACATCGCTGGCACGCATTAGGTTTGCATACGGTACCTCTCATATCAGCAACCCTAAATGCTCTGATCCTTAATACAATGTTCAGCAAGACGAACAATGCCGGGTCAGCACCATGCAAATTCAAATGTGAAATGCCGATAGCTACTTTAATACAATTGTTAGCAGGTTTAGTTTGAAATCCTTACATATTGCGGTGCAGTGTTTCTACAAAACGTTTACCTGGACCTGAAGTAACCAAGTGTGTTCAGTTTCGGCAGGTAGCTTGGACGGTCATCTCTTTGATCTTCATTTCGTTGCTGATCTGGCAAGTGACCATTACCATCATTACTTTCTTCAAGTATCCCAAAACAACAAACATGGAGGTACGTCGCGCCATCAAATGTAATCTTCGTGCATGTCATTCATGTGATCTTTCAAGTCGCATAACGCTCTCACGTCGCCATTGGTTGGTATGTGGACTACGGGCAAATTCATATACGCGAGGCGGTGATCCTGTGGTATTGGAGATCCCGTCCCTGTCCCTGTTCCGCAGGCGTTCCCTTGGCCAGCAGGGACCCCTTTCCAACATGAAACCCCCTGTTGAGCACTGTGGGCTCTTAGCCGGCACAGAGGCGTCATTATTGTCTCCTGGGCCCACAACAAAGTAAACTGGCCACCCCAGCATTATCCTTGCTTGGAAAATGGGCCCTCAGGTCCAGACCGACACGGAGCCGGCTGTTCAATAATGGTGGTGCCGTATCGACATAGAGGCTCTCATAAACTCAGGGGCCCCCAATTGGCGCAAGGGGTCCTCTGCCTAGCATTTCAATACCCCGTCCTGCGGGCCGACGCACCTGATCACGACCTCCGGCCAGCCCTCTGCGGCCTCTGGGCCCTCGAACCAAATCGTCAGCCCATCGAGACCTGGGGGGGGGGGGGGGGAGGGTGCACGCACCCACTATGCCCCCTGCCTGTGTCATTGGCGCGCGGTGCTGCAGACGCCGAGCCTTCCCCTATTATGACCTCCAACCCCTTATGGGCTACCATAGCAAGGGGAAGTATTTACGTCATGACTGTCTTCTAAACGAACAAATGATGTCCTTAAGTGCTCAAAAGTACTTGTTCCAGACACGTTATCCGTTTCGTCCGTCCGTTGGCCGCTGATTAGTGTTAACTGCAGGGCCTAAGCCCTGTGGCCTTCAGCCCCTGACCGAGAACGATGATGCACCCCGCTGTGTTCTACTCACGGTGCCCTTTGCTCGGCAAAGGTATGGGGTCTCATTTGCGTTCCATAGGGCGCGTAAAAATCGGGCTAATGTTGAAAAAGGCCAAGACATGTTTGGATGTGGGAGCGTATCCTTTTTTTCAAAAGAGATTAGCAAAAGGAATAACATTGTCAGAAAATATAAGACTCAGTGCGCTCTCAATTATGGTGGTAAGAAGAGTTGTTGCTGGGGTTATTTCCGTAAAGCCGAACGGCGTTGGCCGCTGCAGATTATACCACGCGGTGGCCACCGGGCGGATGAGAACGACCGCCGTGAAAAAAAATGCGTTCGAACATAGCTCAAGATAAATTCGTGCCGTTCAAAGATTACACTAGAAAGAATCTCTCGCCATCATAATTTTGACGGTGTCCTCTGAACAAACTAACAACTATAGCAACACGCAAAATAGAGCCTCTACCTTTACTCTTTCAGCTTCACCACTGTAAACCAGCACCGAGTTGCTCTGCTGTAAATGCTTGTCCATTTCTGTTATCAATATATTATCAACATGGATATCACAAAGGCCATGTTTGCCTGAGGGCTGCCTTCTAATCATTATTTTTGACCGCCGTTGGCCGCCACCTAGTGTGAGCCGCGGGACGAACGCCGCACATCCTATGAAAACTGCAATGCCAAGCGCCCGGGTTGTTGTTTGTAAGACACGCATTTTTAAAACTATATGATATCATTTGTAAGCCTAATGGACTCTGACTGAAGGCTAAACATTCCCAGGCGAGCATGGATTGGCTATGTGAATGCTGAATTGTTACCCTATTTCGATGCACAATCTGCGTTCACAGGGCTGTCAATACCTCTGTGGAACATAGAAGAAAGCTATGACACGGTGTTTTAGTCTCACATGTTTAGAAAGTCCCTCCACCTTGACCTTGATTTTGAACTAATGAAGGTAGACGTTGGGAAAAAGCAGTGCATTGTTTTAAACAACACCTCGCAACCGGAACTAATTTGTATTGTGTTTGGTCCATAACTGACCGCATCATGCCAGGTCAAATGTCAAATTCTCCAGAAAATAGGATGATTTCAGCTTTTTAACATCATCTATACGAGGCTATGCCCCGTGGTGACAAAAACTTAAGCATGCGTGCTCATTTTTCAATTATGAGTATTAAAGTGTACATTGTTATGTGTTTCAACACATGTTTATGATAAATGGCCTTGTTCGTGCAGCAATGTCAACCCATGGTACGCGTTCCTCGGCATCGTCGGTTCCGGCTCGTCTGCCTCTCGCGGCGGCCGTAGATGTCCGTGCAGTGTTTCTCACAAACCACTACTTCTCTAAAAACAGAAAGGCAAGGAACGCGTTTTTAGTGTCAAAACACGCGCAATGGATGCCCCCTATGGGCTACTGAGAATTCGGCGGCAATTGAAGGGCATGCCCGAGAGGTTTTTCTCAAAAGGCCTTGGAAGGGGAGGGAGGCGGGGGGCGTATCGACCTACCTCTATCAGAGCAGGGGATCAAAAATGAGCGGAGATTAATGTTATGTTTAGGTTCAGACGAAAACGCAACTCAAATATATAGAACTATTGGTATATTTGTCACACTCTTTTTACTCCATGCAGGAGCAGTTGGGAAAGGGGGGGGGGGCTGAAGGAGCACTGAAAACATGCCTTTCCCTCATCCCGTGACGGCAGGTAGGGAGGGAGCCAGGGTATGTTTTGCCCCCCCCCCCCTCCCCCACCAAAAAAGGTTTCCTATATCAAGAGACAAGTTTTCACGATCATGAGCTCACCTTTATATAATAAGGCAGACAATGCTCTAGATCAGGAGACCAAATGCTGTGTTGTGGGCAGTGTTCCGCAGTTGAAGATATTGAAGCACGCATCAGATATGATAAAATAAGGTTACTTATGACTGTTGGCACACTTTTGATTGGAAAATACTTCTCCAGACAGAAAAAATTGTAAAGAAGCTCCTCAAAACGTCGCTGCTTGGTTACATCACCATATTTTGCACCAACGACATTGACTGAAAACCAACTGGCTGCCGTTCTATCTGGAAATCGTGCTCCCGAACGCCAGAGATGGACATCGCGACACTTACATTTTTCTCCCTCTTGATTGCTGTATGGCGAATGGAATGGCGGGATTTGAATGACGTTATTATGGCGTCATGTATGCTTTGGTGACCTTAAAATAGTCTCCTCGAAATGGTCTGCTCATATTCAGCTCAGAAACTAGAGGGGCTTGGGCCTTGAAGAAGAGCAGGGCTGTAAACTGCACCGACCCAGAATGATGATTCAAGATGGCTATTTCAGTTGAAAGTCCCAAATAAATATGGAACACTCTCTTTGAGGAAGGCGCTTTTCTAGTTGGGGAGGCATCATTACAAACTAAGAGGCCCCTATTCGTGGTTATGAGGCACCCTCTATATTCAGGAGGCCCAGTTCTGCAACATGAGGCTCCTTTCACGCACATGGTGGCCGGGATTCCGGATTGGGGTGCCCTGCTTCGGATAGCGGGGACCCTTGGCTAGATATGGGGACCCCTTACTAATCGGGAGCATGCTCTTCTTGATAAAGAGGTCCTCTTTGCATCGGGAAGCCATTTTCTTTGTAGAAACTGGCTAAGTATGTTGAGTAGAAGGCTTCCTTTGCTGGCTAAGTAAGAGGCCCCACTAGGGATTTTTATACTGCCGTATTTATTTACTGAGATACGATGCATGTAACAGTTTGTTAGCGAAGCACATGTCTCCGGTGCCCATCCTCCGTGGATACGGCACTGCGCAAGGGGTCTCCCTGTGTGAAGGCCCAGTTTTGTTCAGGACGCCGCCTGGAAAATCCTGGCAATGAGCTCATAATCCGTGGTGCCACCCCTGACTTCATGCACCATGAATAAAGAAGCTCTGACTGCGCTACATGAAGAATGCTTTTTATAATATAATTTATGTCATGTGCCATGAAATTTGTGATAATTTGTTTCAAACCTTCACGTCCGGATGCAGCAACAAAGACCATATATGTACATGTCACAGGCGAGCGGTGAGTGATTTGTGGACGGGCTCTGTACTGCATCAGCTATAAGCGAGCGCGAGCAAGCGATTATTTTCGTTCCAGCTGATGGACTCCACGTGGATTCATTTCCCTGCCGTGACGATCTGCAATTTGAACCCGCTCGTCAGGAGTCGCGCCGTCAACACTCGCTGGGCATCGGCCGTGAGAGTGGGAGACCAGTCCGGTAGGTCAGTGCAGTGCACGGTCTTGAGCACCAACAGGTTCAAGTGCGCGCACTTAACCTGTTGGTGTTCAGCCCAATTTTAGCAGTGCCAAATAAGTCAACAGTTATATTCCTGGTTATTTCTTAGCTACCAGCGGCTTTGATATACTGTGTGAGTGGTGTTTACCGTGCGCACACACACACACACACACACACACACACACACACACACACACATACACATACACACACACACAATTATATATATATATATATATATATATATATATATATATATATATGAGTGTACTGTAAATATATCTAATATATATATATATATATACATGTGTGTACTGTAAATATATCTAATATATATATATATATATATATAATATGTATATATATTATATATGGGCGGGAAGCGGCGTTCAATATACCGAACTAATCCACGAGTGAGGTGCATGATGTTCCGTGTTCTTATTGCAATTTTTAATCATCATAATGTTAAAAAGGCGGCATGAATGGTACTAAATACTCTTTTTACACGAATCCGCACGAGCAAACATACACTCTTAGAAAACGAATATGTTAGAAGCTTTTGAGGTGTCATCGCGAAAATACTCGCAATGCGTTCCCCTTCTTCCGTTTGCAGGCCATCCAAACTACGATGATTATTCCAGCGAACATTCAGACCACGAAGATTCGGAGCATTTGAACAGGTAAGGTCGCAAGAGAGCCGCCAATGAACCATTTCCTGGTTGCTGGAATGGTCTCCGTGGAGCCAGTGTAGGCAACAACTTGTGAAACGAATAGAAAGCTGAAATGCGGATGCAAACCGTAATTCGTCTAAACGCTAACCAGATGAAATGTAACCTCAGCGAACTTTCCTGAGAAGTTCAGTAGTTCGTCTCATAAAACCACTCGTGCAATGAGTCCAGTCCTTTTTTGCACTGAGTTACCGACCTCGAAAACACCGGAAGGTATTGGTTACACGATGGTATAATGCAAACATTGCTTCTGTTGAGAGTACTCAACGTTTCTAGCTTGCCTTATGCCTACTCGTAAACATGCTCCTATTCATCCCAATGTGTCGAGCTTGCCTTATGCTCACTGGTGAGCATGCTCCCTGTTCATCCCAACGTGTCGAGCTTGCCTTATGCTCACTCGTGAGCATGCTCCTGTTCATCTCAACGTGTCGGGCTTGCCCCGTACTCACTCGTGAGCAAATCCGAGCACCGGTGGTGGGTTCAAACATATGGGAGGAACCGGTCAGGGAACAAAGCTTTCCATGAGTGCACTCGGACACGAGTCGGCAACGTCTTCCATGGCCGACGGAGCGGCTGAGTGTTTATAGTCAGTTTTGAGTATCGTGCGTGATGACGAAGCTCTTCTACTTATCGCTACGCCGCTATGGCATCCTCCCTCTCTTGGCTCAGCAGCCTGTGGCGAAGATGCGGCTGGGCTGTCACCAACTTATGGCCACCTCGCTGTTCTAGCGTGGGCGGCTTCTCCAGACGTAGCTCTGTCGGGTGGCGAACTGTGTCTGGCTGTCGGTCTGCAATACGACCCACGATACTTGCTGAAAATCGTCTCGAAATTCTTGACAATATCACCTCTTGTTGACGGGTACCACGAGCCTTTCTTGGCTGTCTTTTCAAAGTCAACGTCATGGCACCCAGCTGGGTGGAGCCTTCCGTATTACCGCTCCCAACGCGGTATTGAAACTCCTACCTCGCGATCCAGGTGACCGGTATGGTACGAAGCTGGCAGGAAATGAGCTTCGTGGTCCAAATGTTTATCGCATTTTTACGTCGTCCACCTGCATGGATGGTCATCCATTCCGAGAAGCTGGAAGTCATACACTTTGCGATTCACTGTGCGACACGGACCTGCGTGAACCACTAAAGCAACTCTGAGTTATTTGTTGAGCAGCTTGAACCAGAGTGTTGAGAAAATCGAAAGCATTGATGGTAGATATCGTTGTCTTCCGCCGAATATTTAATACACATCAGTCAACAATCCCATGCTGACACATCACACTTAAGCCAAAAATACGCTGGCATGCGTCTGTGGGTCACCATTTCCTGGCAAGCTCCCATGCAACCCGCCGTGTGATTAGTTCTGTAGAACCACGTTTTCACCTCCTTTGCACACGTCTTAGCTTGCCGTGTGATAGCTAAGTTAGCACTAATTTCAAAGTAGGTAACCTTACTGTACCCAGCAGAACATAAAAGTTTCGGGGAGTTCTTTCAAAATTCTCAAGATCACATATGCGATTAAGTCTGTTGCAAATAAATTAAGAAAAATGTTTGTTGCAAATAAATTAAGAAAAACTGTACACAATCAACTCTGCCGTTTTAAGATAATAATTTTCTTCATGCCCTTGTTTTCGTAGTACTGAATTGGGTCACCTGGGATTATAGTCATTCATCAGCTCCTGACATTTTGGTCAAGAAACCATGCCTCTCCGTGACATCAGCATGCAGTGCAGGAGAGAATGCACCGCAGGTTGCTCATTTTTATGGCTGCATAAAAGTAAGTTGCTACCTTTAGTTGCGAAAATACACGTGCCGTGCGGGCTGTAAATTCTGGATATTGAGCTATTTGTTATCACCAAGGCATCTCAAGACTGTTGAGCCCCAACGAATGGGCAGTCGGCACTGCAATATTGATTACATTGCTGTTCTGTGTAGGTTTTTTTGTGGAAGAGCATTGGATGCGATACTTTTACTTGACACAAATAAGTGTCATTACTTTACTGTATGTATAATTACCCAGGATACCTTTGACCATTGGCATTTGACAAATAAGCCACGGTTTACTTTGCCTTGGTTTTTCGGAGTGAAAATTAGGGCTTTAACTAATTCTATCTCCCGCATAATAGATGGCAGTTTGTGGCAATGGCAAAATATTTAATCCTGACCAAGGTATTTCGGCAGTTCAGAAAAAAAATCCACTGAAAGAATTTGATACGCTGATGATGCATACATGCCAACGCGCTTCTGAAAATTTCAAAAATTCGTTAGTTTTAGACTCAGAACCACATTGGCCATTTGTTGACACGATGCTAACATGCACCTCGGTATCGGCTTGAACAAGCATTTGGAACTGGTCCCATCTGACATAACTACTAGATACCGCCACCAGGTCAGTACATTATTGCTAGATACGGCCACCATGTCCGTGCATTACTAATAGATATGATCCCGCGTCGGTACATTATTAATAGATACGATCACCAGGTCGGTACATTACTACTAGATACGATCACCAGGTCGGTACATTACTACTAGATACGATTACCAGGTCGGTACATTAATCATGGATGCGATCACCAGGTCGGTACATCACTGCTAGATACGGTCACCAGGTCGGTCGGATCGGCGGACCGCCTGCATTCACAGTCATGGCTCCACAGCATCTCCCAGCGACGTTGGGAAGACCGTCACGCACGTCTTTTTATGCAATCAAACGCCAACGAAACTGAACAACGAGCGGTAGCAATGCAGTCATTTCATAGAATAAAAATCAAAGTAACTGAGCGACCCGGATACTACTTCGCTGCAATTTACCTTCTACACCTAATAATTCGCCTCCTCGGAAAACATCGACGACAGACTCTGTGGTCGCTGGTACCGTCGCCGTTGGCACCTAGCAGGCGGCACCACTGGAACAGAACTACTGACTGACAGAACTGACAGAACTATGCCGCCTTCTGGTCGCATGCGTCCACTGTCCGCTGCCAGCCGTCGTCGAAACCCCGTGGTGTGTCGGGCCGATCCAGCGTCGTCGGTCCGTGTGCTGGCGTCTGGTCCCAGCACGGTCATGGTCGGTCCTTGTGCCGGCGTCCAGTCCCAGCACGGTCATGGTCGGTCCTTGTGCCGGCGTCTGGTCCCAGCACGGCCACGGTCAGTCCGTGTGCCGGCGTCCGGTCCCAGTACGATCATGGTCGGTTCGTGTGCTGGCGTCCGGTCCCAGCACGGTCATGATCGGTCCGTGTGCCGGCGTCTGGTCCCAGCACGGTCATGTCCTCGCACCAGTGTCAGACGCGTCGCCGAGCAGCACGGCGCTGCGCCACGCCGCACGGTGGTCAGGACCGGGGGCGGAGCAGCGGGCTCGGTGGCCTGGAGGGGGGTCACCTAGGAGCCTTTGGGGCATCTGTGTCGCTCTCCTCCCCCCCCCCCCGCGGAGGCAGACCCAGGTGGCGAACAACAGCGGACTCGGGTAGCGTGCTGTCTTCCAGCAGCAGCACAGTCAGATGCCGCACCCTCCTCCTCCTCCGGCGACGACACGCCCAGGCGACGCACTCTTCCCCTTCACCGTGCCGTACTCTAGCCATCCAACTACTGACCCTGTGTTGACTAGTATAAAAAAGTAAAATACCCGGCAAAAGGACAGCGTGCACGTGACATTCATTGGCAAAAAGTAAGCTGGACAAAAATTATAATTAATTAGTGACATCATTACTCAACATTACCTTCTGGGAATATATTTTGTCATGCGACTATGCAAGACAGACCATCAAGATTCATTTATAACTGAATAATCACATTTATATCATATGCTCCTAACCGCATCATTATACGCTTAGTATATAGTTGTTTTTATCGAAAAAGTATGATCCGTTGGTTGTGGTACTGTAGTGGCACAATCGACGAAAGCAATCAGTGCACTGACTGCTTTTTCGAGCTGAGCACTGTGGCCGAGGCAAATTGATGGCAGAACTCGGCATCACATTAATTATGTTACGCAAGACGTGTCGTGGTCGGGTCAGGCCGGAGCCGTCAAGTCGTATGTCTTATGACGGCACTCGTCCCCTTTTACGATTTCAGCTGGACCTGCTCAGTATTTTCACGTGCAGAGGTTTACAAAAACACGGTGGTAAACATAGGTATGTAGTATTTTATCGGCGCCAATGAGACTTGAAACACACAAAACAACGCAACGCATCGGTTTGCAGTTTTCAAATAATCACTGGCTCACAATGATATTTAATAATGTCCTATCATCTTTGCTAGGCCCGTCACATACGGGCTGGCGTCTTGGTACTGACTATACCGCCTCGCGCGAGCGGCGTCGGTCACGACCACAGGTGCCGCTTTCTGGAAATGCTTGGCTAAAGTTCAATCTAAGGATAGACCACCTGTCCGTCCAAAAAGTGTCCAAAAAATCAGCTTGTCCAAAAGTTTCCAAATTTGTATGTGACATGGCTACTAACCAATAAAACCAGTAATTTTTGGCGTCGGGGCATTCCCTCACTGGAACCGAACAAAAAAAGAGGAAATGAACGCGGGCAATTTATGTGTATCTCGTTCAATAAGTTGAGAAGCATACCAATTTGCGACACGACTTAATGATATTGGCTGTCCCAAACTCAACAGATTTCTGCCTTTGTTGTCCAATTTCTAAATGAGACTTTAAAAACTTTTGGAATTCCAAAAATTTGGAATCCAATTGGCACCTTAAGTCGCGATACCGAGCCCAGTGATCCCTGGTCACGTGACGTGGCCGCTGCCCCAGTCCTCGGTGCCCCGTAAGTTTCATCCCTCTACCACCGTTTGACGCACTTTGGTTACGGCACCACACCTGAAACACACATGGAACCGAGTAACGCACAGCAGACAATGCGCAACAATGTAAGTAGAACAACAAACTCCTCCCCCTCGACACGAACTAACTCAAAATGACACACACCCTCATGGAGATGAATCGCGAGTAAGGGGCCGAACGGGTCGAGGCATCACATTGTACTGATGCCCGGAGAAAGCCGGCTGGGGGTTTGGAGGTTTTGCTGGGATAGACACCGGCGAGCGCACATCTCAAACCCCCTCCGCAATGCCAGATCTCTAGACACAGCAAGACGTGGTTTGACCTGTTCCATGTGCCTGCCAGTGGCTCGGAGCCGGCCAGTTTGAGAGTGTTCTAACACAGCGGCATCAGATTCAGCGGGCGGTCCTCGCGCATTGTTGCTGGAATAATCTTCACAATCGACATCGACCCGAAAAAAACAGCATCTCGAAGGTACATCAAACCACATCACGGTGGAACAAACCACATCACGACGGTATACCAAACCACATCACGGTGGAATAAACCACATCACGCCGGTATATCAAACCACATGACGACGGTGCATCAAACCACATCACGACGGTACATCAAACCACATCACGGTGCCTCCGGTATTCGCAGACGTCGGAAGCGCGACACGACATCGTCCTCGCCTGAAGACGCCGCTTACCAGGGACCCTCCGAGGACGATGTGACGACGTCTCCACGGCCGACAGCCCAGATGACGTCTCCACGGTCGACAGCCCAGATGACGTCTCCACGGTCGACAGCCCAGATGACGT